>NC_137428.1:1445000-1475000 GCF_964374335.1 Astatotilapia calliptera | reverse complement strand
CATGAGTGCTCAGGACTGGAGCAGGGTCGGTTGAGGGGAGAGGGGACAGGACAGGGTCGGTGTTCTCCCTGTCAAAACGGGCATAAAAGAGATTTAGATCCTCAGCCAGAGTAGAACTGTCGGCTGAGGGTGATGGTGTTCTTCTTTTGTAGTCCGTGATAGCCCTGATGCCCTCCCAGACCTGCCTTGGGTTTGTGTTGTTCTCAAACCTGGCCTCGATACGCCTCCTGTGCTGCTGCTTGGCAGTCTTGATGCCTCTTCTCAGGTTGGCCCTGGCAGCACTGTATGCCTCCTGGTCCCCGGATTTGAAAGCGTTGTTCCTTGTTCGAATAAGTTGTTGAACTCCGTGTGTCATCCAGGGTGGATTATTAGGGAACACACGGAATCGTTTCCAAGTTGTTACATTGTCCACACAGAAACAGATGTAGTCCAAGACAGTGGAGGTGTAACTGTCCAATGCGACACGATTGTCAGTGTCCTGCACCTTGAATACATCCCAGTCTGTGCAGTGGAAACAGTCCTGAAGCATCGGAATAGCATCCTGCGGCCATGTTCTCACGGTTTTGGTTGTAATCCCAGTGCTCTTGATCTTTTGTGTGTATATTGGGTGTAGCAGAAGGGAGAGATGGTCTGACAGACCCAGGTGGGGATAAGCCTGGGCTCTGTACGCATTCGCCAAGATACAACCGTTCCTGACTCCCATCACTCTGAGAAACTCGTTCATGCATTCATTCCCAGTAGACTGGATTACTGCGACGCTCTCTGTGCCGAACCCCCCAAAGATCATCAGTAGGTGCAGATTATCCACAGCTCTGCCAGGAGGTTATTGACTAAAATGAATAACAGGCAGCACATCAGCGCAGTCTTAGCAGAGCTACACTTGCTTCCACGTCTTAAATGTCCTGGACCTTTTCTGTCTTTCACTTTATGTCCCAGCCTGCACTCTTAAATCCTGCACGGCTAACCTGTCACATATCCTGAGTCCTTACAGAGAAAGCCTGGAGATGCAGCCCAAACTCTGCAACAGCTGTCATCAGGATATCATGGACGCAATCTCAGCTGATGTTTATAAGAAGCTCACACATTGATGAGTGCTTCCACTTATTAATGATACCACTGTACAGCTTTAATTCATGGGTTTTTGTATTTCTGATCTGCTTGTTTGTTTATGTGTTGATATGTACGTGACCTCATTTCTTACAGGTTTTCTGCCTGTACAGCAGCTTGGACCTCTGTGTGATATCAGACTGTATATAAATGTAAAAGAGGCTTGAACAGTGACTCATCTGCCTCTCAACTCTTCATCCTCCTCTCGTGTCTCACTAACCTGCTGAGCACGCCTAATCCAGTGTAGATATCTCATTCTTGATGAGCCTCATTGATTTGATGCCGTTCCACACTCAC
The DNA here is from genome assembly GCF_964374335.1 of Astatotilapia calliptera. NCBI lineage: Eukaryota > Metazoa > Chordata > Actinopteri > Cichliformes > Cichlidae > Astatotilapia > Astatotilapia calliptera. The sequence goes on along the minus strand of NC_137428.1, from coordinate 1,473,596 downwards.
CTTTGTCCAGACTTTGGACTGGGAGCCAGCAGCACCCTGACTTGTGCAGCTTCACTGATTTAATAAAAGACCAACTGTGTCCATTTACTTATTCAAATGCATCACATTTTGCTAAAGCAAACTTCCCATTCTCGATGCTTTGCTGTAAGTTGTAAACAAACCACAGATTTGAAAAGATGAATAAAGCAGCGTGCGCGTGTTTTGATAAACTGCCTTACCTGAGGCCTGCCGACCAGTGAGTAATGTCACAATGACCACATCAGTCAGTGTGGTCTCGATGGAGCCCTGTGACAAACATGTCCAGGGAGCCTGCACAGCTGGGATAGTCCCGCCCATGCAACGCTGATCTGGATAAATGGACGCAGATGATTGGATGGATGGCTCTAAGGTCAATATATGAAGTTGAATAGCTGCCGTCAAACTGAAAGAAATACCTGCTTTACAGTAAATCTTTAAAAATATCAACAAAGTAACAACTCAATTTAAACTTTTTACATTTTAAACCTTTTTGTATAAATCTGTAACATTTTAAATTATTCAGACGTGTTTTTTTCTATGAAAGAAGACAAAGAAATGATGTTATAAGTTGTCTCTGACTGCACAGAGAGCACACCAACAGTTCCTGCTACACTCCTGCTGCCTGTTGGGAGTCACTGATAAAAGTCGCTGCAGTAATTAGTCTATCTGAGCTGTGAACTGTCAAACACGTATCGATAACCGTGACTCTTTCATTAGACACACAGAGCTCCGGGCTCAGCGCCGCTGGGATCAGCTTGTACTTCAGCCAAAAGAAAAAACGATCAGTCCCTTTTGTTCTATTTGATCTTTTAAGGGTTTCTGGGAATAGCTGGTGGAGATTATGAATGTGACAGAAAGCAAAAGTCCTCATTAATTATACAGCAACATATGGCCAATTAATCTCAATATAGCTGTTATCCACTGAAGGGAAATACAGTAATAATCTGCCGTGTGAGAATAAATGACCTGAGTCTCTGATAAACCCGCTCAGTCAGTGCAGACATCAAATCATCTCTGAAAATAAGAGAAACAATAAAACTGCAGGTGTCAGTCCAGAAGTCCTCGTGAGTGTCTGCTGTGGGAACGTTTCCATGTGGACTGTGGACGGTTTTCATGCTTGTGACACTTTGTCTTTGCAGACTCAAAACAACAACCTGAGCAGCAGCTTGTATGTGAAGGACTCAGGCCTGCTACAGCTACTACTGCCCGTCACCGCTCCCAGACTGCTGGCCGCTAAAGGTCGATTGTTTTGTCTTCTTCTTGGTGTTTCTGTATTGGTGAGGTTGCTATCCCCACACCCAACCTTCCTCCCTTTTTATCCGGGCTTGGGACCGGCAATGGCGAGTTAAGGACTCAGGACTTCAGCAAAAAGTCAGTGTGATGTGATGCAACTGATGTATTTCAACAGGAAGACGGTTTCTCGCCTGCGCTCTGAGGGTAGGTGCCATCCAGCCAACCAGAATGGAGCTTTTTCAGCACATGCAGCAGATATTTCCTTTCCTTTCTGGTGCCTACCAAAAAAACCTTGAAAGCAAAACTGTGTGTAAGTATGAAAATGATGCGCTGTGGGATACTGTCGCTGCTGTGACAGGCGAAATGACTCGGGCCACCACCAGCCCCTCTAGCAATGAAATCATAGCCAGTCAAAAAGATGGATGTAACCTCCGTGACAGCACCCGGTGCTTCGTCATGGCCCGTGACGAAGCCTCGAGCGGAGCATTTTCTTCAGCTTGGTGTTTGGAAACTCGATGTGACAAGCGAGGGTCGACTGGAAAACCTCACGTGTCAATCACGAGCCGTCAGCCAATGAGCAAACCCTGCACAAGACGCCTTCCTGCCGTTTAAGCTTAGTTTGTGGTCAACATTAACGTGTGACCCCATAATATATCAGCGCCTCCGGTGGAAATGGTAATGGGGTCAGCTCTGATACAGGGATTTGTGCAGCATCTTCCTCTCTGTAGTGTGAGGTCTCCATCAATCAATTTTGTGGCATTAGAAGCAGCACCACAAGCTGGCAAATGATTAAAGTATTTATTACAAAAAACAAGTTTAATATTCAACCTAAAACATATTTGCAAAGAGGAAAATTCCCAGTTTTCCCAGAGAGTGAGAAGCAGGCAGGGTGGGAGCCTGGGAAGATCCAAGAGACTCAAAGGGTCAAACCAGCCAATAGAAAACTCGGAGAGGAAAGGAGAGAGCAAGGTAAGCACAGAAATCAATTTGGCACAAGTAATTTAGAGTTTGGCATTCCCACTGAAGTTGCTGTGTGGATGAACAGGTCCTCAAAATGCATGAGAAATGGTGAACAGGTGAGCAGGAGACTCGGCCAGAGACCGACCGACAAATCTTCCCCCAGGCAGGCGGGACCTGCCAGGACCATAGCTTGGTGTGTCTGGCTCTGATGAACCGGGAATGGTGGTACCGATCGACCCGAATGAACAGAAACAGGCTTCATGTTTCACTCAGTATCGCCTGAAATGAGCGACTGACCTATGAAGTCGCGTCGGGACGTTTTCTTGAAGTCTTTATACAACGACAGCTGTCGCCCCCTGCTGTCTGTTTAAATCAATGCCAGTTTTTCAGACCCGGAGGTTACATTCATGGTGTTTGTGCTCCACATGTGGACTTTTGCCTTTAAAGCTGTAAAAACCTCACAGTTGAGAGTACCTGGCAAACTGCTTGAAGACTGTGTCAGTCAGTTACAGGCTGAATAACACACCAGCAGCTCTAAATTATAGTCGGCCCTCAGTCCAAACTCGCTGCTTCATGTCCAACCCACAGACTTCCAAACGCTGTTATTTCCCTGAAATCACGGGTTTTAGTTCGTTCACGCCATTTTCAGCAGTCACAGTCTGAAACCACATTGTGTTGAGCACCACAGAGTCAAATCAGAATGCCTAACAATTAGCGAAGTAATTCCTCCTGCTCGCTGATGTGTGAACCTCACTTGTACCTGTCAGTGATGCTGCTAGATCAGGGGCATCCTGTGAGACTATTCTGGGCTCTAATAAGGTCGACGCTGTGATTTAAGAGGTACAGAGATGCTGATAAGCTGGAGGCGAGGTGACAGCCATGACTGTTGACCTCATTCTTAATGTCTTTTGACAGCTGGCAAATTGGTTCAGGGTTTCCTCGCATCTTATTGGCCAACGCAGGCGGGCGTTAATAGCCATGAGACAGGAAGATTGCTGGTTTGACACTTTAGAAACTCACCTCAGCTGTGAGCTTCCTGCAAGTGGGAGCAGAGGTGCCTCCTGACACCAGGCCAACTGGGAGAAATGGCAGATAATAATCTGCCATTTCTAAAGTCACGTCGTGCACGTTGTTTGTGACGGAGTGATTTGCAGCATGAAATCTGATATCTTAGATCAGGGGTGGGAACTCCAGGCCATAGAGCTCACCCTGGGTCAACACACCTGAATCACACGGTTGTTCAGTATCAGGCCTCTGGGGAACTTCAGGACATGTTGAGGAGGTCATTTAGCCATTTAAGTCATCTGTGATGGATCAAGAACACATGTAAAACCTGCAGGACACCGGCCCCCGAGGCCTGGAGTAGATTTTTTATGACACAATGGTGGGGAGAGTTCCCACCTTCTGCTCTTTGTAACTTAACGCGATCTTTCCGTTTTCGAGTTTTGGACATGATGTTGGAGGATATCTTCGCAGTAGCGATTGACTGCAAAGTAAAGCTACCGGAAAAGTACAACCCCACACCCGGTCTCAAACCAGGAATTTAGCATTTTCTCGTGCACAGGGCCAATTTTTCTGGGAGAATCCCGAATTTCAGTGCCCCTCCCGAAAATCTCCCGGACCCACCATTCTCCTGAATTTTGCTCCTCCGGTTAAACATGATATGTAAGTCACATAGATAACTTAAAAATGCTGTTGTTTGGCTTTTTTCAGTGTTTTATTTGTTTGTTAGTAAATCGGTTTGGCTGAGATTAAAGTTATTAGATTAGATTAGATTAAATGAAACTTTATTAATACCTCAGGAGGGTTCCTCCGGGGTTTTACACAGCTGAATAAACGTCAAACAGAAAACTGATTAAACAGAAGTGTGAGACAGTTGAGAGTTTACACCAGTGTCCTGTTATATTTAGATAGCAAGGAGCAGACGGCCGAGTTTTTGCTCGTGACGTAATTCCTAACGCTAGTCCAATTTCACAGTCACTCACTTCTGGCCTCCTGAGGACCCGGCCCACTTAGGCTGCGTTCACACTGCAGGTGAAAGCGCATCAAATCCGACTTCTTTGACCCTCTGCGACCATCTATCCATCACGGTGTGACAGTGTGAACGGCACAAATCCGATATTTTCAAATCCGATCTGGGTCACTTTCGTATGTGGTGCTGAATCCGACACATATCTGATGTTTTAGAAAGCGACTGCTGTTTGATGGTCACGTCGCATTAAATCCGTCTTTTACGTCACCGACACAAGACAGACGCCGATTGTGACAGAACTGCTGAGTTTGTTAGTCACGTGTAATACGTCAACATTTGTAAAGGTCAAATTGTGTTTCTGTTGAATAACAAACTTTATTGTTTATTGTCTGTGAGAACAAATTACTGTGGAAATGATGTTATGTCTTTTGTTCTCACAGCATCGTTGGCGGCACCTGTGTCCGATAGATGCCAGTAAAAATCAAGAACGCCTTGTATTTGTTTTTCTACCTGGCGGAGTTACAGGATTCTCTTTCTGTTAGCTCTGTTTTTGGTGTCCAACATCTCCTGAAGGTGCTCAAAGCACACCAGGAAAGCACCTGTGTAACATCTGAACGCGCCCCACATAAGGCAGGCACCCCTGCCTCTCCTCTGAGCGCCTGCCTCCTCCTGCCTCCTGTAACCCCACTAGATGCCTTTGACGTGGAAGATATTTAACGTTTTAATCAGGTTTGTCTTTTTATTTTGTTTTGAATTGGTGTCACGTTATGATTGTATCTGATCTAAAGTGATCCTTAAACTTGACAGATGGTGAGTGAAGATTAGTTTGCACTGAAAGCAGACACAGCTGTGTGTTTGATGCTGCCTGCAGTGAAACAGGACAAGCCCGGGCCTGTGTGAGACCAGCCGCACACTCATTTCCAGAGAGGATTATCAACACGGGGGTCGAGTCTTCTCTGCACAACTTTTAGTTTTTATAAAACTTGCAGGAAGACGCGGCCTTGAAGGGGAGACCAGCTACAGTTTTGACCTTTAACATAATGACTGAGCAAATCGTTGGCTCTGACCGCTTCTGTAGTTTCGGGATGGAGATGTACCGAAACAACAGTGAGACAGAATTTTACAGGCAGCTCAGAAATAAGCCGTTCACCTCCTGCTCAGCTGGTGAAATAAAAAGGGTAAAAATTTCATTTAAAAAACCAAACTACAGCGGCACTCAGCATCAGAGCGAATGCCGCTGTGAGGAGGCGGAGCTCCAGCGTTTTTCCCCTGTGGGCTGTTATGAGGCTGTAATGCTCTGTCGACAGCCTGCGTGAGTCTAAAGGACTCTCTCTGGGCAGGAAGTCTTTATTTCCCTCTGCAGGCGTAAAGTAATTACCTGGCTCCGAGTGTTGCACGGACATGATGTGATTTCAGTAATTGACTGTTTTTTTTCTTCATGCTTCCAATATTTTTATCACAACAGGTGGAGCCAAAGGAGGTGATTTCTGCAGGCCCGTCAGCGCTCGGGGAATTTTCCCCAGAATGACGTCACAGACCGATCTCCTCCAGAACGCTGGCAGTTGTGTTTCCGCGTGAAACTCACAGAGGTGTGGACTCGAGTCACATGACTTGGACTCGAGTCACATTTATTTATTTATTTATTTATTAACCTTTATTTAACCAGGAAGATCCCATTGAGATTAAAAACCTCTTTTTCAAGGGAGACCTGGCCAAGATAGGCAGCAGCAGATGTCTCACAGTTACAGAAATTACTCAAACACAGGCAGCAACAACACACATGCAACAATAAGTGAAAGAATACAAATAAAATAAAAATAAAATTCAATAAAATTCAAATAAAATAAAAAGTCAGTTAAAATGACAATCAATCTAATTGAAACAGTTACATGTTATGGACTTGGCCTCAAGGATTCGTAGTTTAGATTTAAAATCACTTAATGAAATGAATTCAGTCATTTTCCATTCCTTCTGCAGTTTGTTCCAGGCCGAGGGTGCTAAATGGACAAAAGCTCTTTTACCAAGTTCAGTTCGGGCAAATGGAACAGAAAGCAACAAGTAACCATGCGGACGAAGAGAATACCGACCAGCATGTTTCATTACAAGCAGGGAACATATATAAGAAGGCAGCAACCCAAGTATCGCCTTATATATAAAACTGTATAAATGAGAGTTCCTCCGACTTACCAAAGCAGGCCATCCTACCTGAGAGTATAACTCACAGTGGTGAGTCTGAAATTTACAGTTAGTGATGAACCTCAGAGAAGCACGATACACAGAATCAACCATTCGAAGACATTGAGCAGAAGCATTCACATATAGAATATCACCATAATCCAGCACAGGCAAGAATGTTGCAGCAACAAGCCGCTTCTTTGTATTAAAAGAGAAACACAACTTATTTTGAAAATAAAATCTCAGTTTTAACTTCAGGTTTTTCACAAGATTCTCTACATGTGGTTTGAAGGTAAGCGTGACACATGACTTGGACTCGAGTCACATGACTTGGACTCGAGTCATTAATTTTATGACTTTAGACTTGACTTGAAAAAATGTTCTAAGACTTGTGACTTGACTTGGACTTTTACACCAGTGACTTGGGACTTGACTCTGACTTGAGGATAACCAGAATCAGAATCAGAATACTTTATTAATCCAGAGGGAAATTAGGGAAGGCTTGAGACTTGCAAAACAATGACTTGGTCCCACCTCTGGAAACTCACACACACAGGATGTTACTGATGGAGGAGACTGTCATCACTCTACTCTGCTTCAATCCCCTTGAAATGGTCAATCAGTTCACCCACCTTGTGTCATGGTCCCGGGCCATGTGGGCCCAGTATTCGCAGTTTTGTGTGTTTTGTATTTCATTCCCTAGTCATGCCTTGGATTATTTAGTTAAGATGGTCCTTATTTGATTACCTCCTGTGTGCCCCTGTGTATCTGTGAGCCCTCGTCTCTCCTTGTGTTTATTTCTATGTTTTCCCAGCCCGTTATGTCTGTGTTCTCCCCGTGCTCTCTCTCTTCCTGTTTGAACCTCTGTACTTCCTGTTTTACTTTGACAGTCTCCCGTCAGTGTTGTTTACTCCTGCCATGTCTTGTTATGTTTATCTGTGTCAGCTGTGTTCCCATGTGTGGCCACTTCCCCTGATCGTCCCTCTTGTGTATTTAGTCTCTGTGTTTCATGTAGTCTGTGTCGCGTCGTCTGTGTTACCACCCCCTGTGTTCCGTATGTCCAGCCATAGCTGTTCCTTAGTTTATGTCCAGTTTAGGTTTCTGTTTAACTATTACTCTTATGCTGCCCTCACTCTGTTTTGTTCCTTTCATCAGCCAGAATAAAAGGCTCGCTTTTGTTTAACTCCACTCCTGCATCCTCGCTTGTGTTCGCTCCTGGGTCCACCACACACATTTCCGCACGGTCTGCCTCCGCAGACCGTGACACCTTGGCTCCAGGACATAAAGAGCAGTGCACCTGCTGGGGTTGCTACTCATCCTTCTATCGTCTCTGATTCAGCTGTGTCTGAATGTCTGAAAGGATTAAAACATCCTTCAAACAATGAGACCTTTGAGTCCTGCATTTCTCTACCAGCCCTGCACTTATTTCCTTCTGAAGCCCTAACAATCTGACCTTGATCCTCAATGTTAGCTTAGAAATGGAGAACAAGCGAAGGTTTGCCAGGAAGCACCTGTTTTAAATTTGTGTGGGAATAAAAATCATTAGTTTTACTCAGTTAAAGACAAATCAAATTGTATTGAAAACTGAAAAGCTCACAAACAAAGTGGGAGAGTGGGTGTGTTTTCTGCTTTGATTGACGGTATTCTAAAAAAGATTTGATTTGCACAGAAAAGCTCTGATTTCCACACACGCAGTGTTAAACTCGCTTGTTTGAAACAGAAGTGACGTTAAAAATGAGAAAGAAAGACGAGAACGGTCCAGAGCCTTGGGCGTCTCTCAGCTCTCACTTTGTGATCTCAGGTCGGCTTAAAGAATCCGGATTAAATTACGGTGACTGATCACACGTTCCTGCCGTCGATGCAGAGGTCACGGCGCAAGTTTGTGTGATGTGTTGCAGAGCTGCACAATGTCACGGTGATTTCTTCTGATTACTGACCGTGCAGCATGTAAACAGGACACATTAGCCTCTCATCTGATTTGCAGCTTATATAAATACTTTCAGGGGAATTGTTCAGCGGACAGATTACATTTGGAAAGAAGAAAGAAGCGGCTGATGTGACTCGTCAGTCCCTCGTTCATTCTGCATTCAGACTCGCGTCTCTGCTCTGCAGACGGCATTAACACGGTTTTACTGTCAAACAGCCGTCGCTTCATTTTCTGCCTAAATCCATCCTGCAACCAAACGTCAGTCAGCAGCACCGCTCTGCAGCAGCAGGACGTGCTGTTTGCCGTATACGTCCAAATGTAGACACACAAACAGCAGGACAGAGGCAGCACGGTTGCATAATGACACCCAGGCTAATGCGGTTTCCGCCTCCATAATAGACTCGCTCAACGAGCCGTTTACAAATGGAATCTGCTGCAGACGTCCGTTGGCTGTTTTTCAGAAACGCCAGCAAAAACACACACAGAGGGGTGTCCACGCAGGAAGCAACCCACACACCTGAGAGCAGTCTGGGTGGAGGCCCAGTGACATGACAGAACCAGCGTGGGCGTCTCACGGCGATCGTGGGGTCACAACAATAAGCTGTTAGTACAGCACAACAAGCCTGCCATCGCTGTTATCAGCAGGGGGCCGATGATGCACATCAGTCATACTGCACGCAGTACTTTAAAGATCCTATTAACGACGTTTATATTTGGCTTGTTTTCTAAGATCGAACACACTCGCTATGTGAGCAGACCTCGCTTTGTCAATCTTGATCTTTAAAGATAATCAAAAGATAACTTTATCATATTTCCTGCCTTTAGACAGTTTCCAGCTCCCTGACACTGACTTCCACAGACAGATGGAGCGTTTCCAACCGAACCCAGTGAAGCTTCCAGACCATTTGTTTAACAGGTTTGGATGCACTGGAAGGAGAGGTTGGAGGATGATACTCTTGCACGTTCGCTCCACCAACGGGACATCAAAGTGAATCACACGCTTTCATTTGTAGGAGGAGAGAGCTTCACATTTACTCCATCTGAGACAGTTTTCAGAGCTCGAGTCTGAAACTTGGGATAAGCTTCTCCTGACATTCATCCAGCACCTCTGGTTCCCCCATTAATGGTAAAAATGATGTTTTTAAAAACCTTTATCGTTTAAATGTATCTACATTTTTATATTTGATAAAGATGAACGTTTAAACAAAGATGGGTGTAGCCAGCCAGCCACAGCTGTCGCCATCTGGTGGCATTGAGACAGACTGCAGGCGTAAGGCCGACCCGGAGCGCCGTCTGAGCTCAGTGTGTGGTTTGCGCCTAAAGAGAGGCCGTTTGCATCCACTTCAGTCGAAACACATTTGGCAGCTTGTCAGTGCACACAGAGGATTTCAGCTTCAGCATGAATGACTATCAGCTCTCACAGTGAGCCGGCCCCATCGTGAAGATGTCAGCGAGTGAGTCTGAGGCCGTTCGCAGCTCCCCGCTGATGACGGAGGCTCTGCTGTCGGCTCTGATTCGCAGCGTGTTGCTTCCTCGTTAGAAACACATTCATATCTACACAAACAAGCTAACTGACATAAATAACGCGCTGCAGAGCTCGTTTGCACCGTGCTTGTTATTCAGTTTTAAATGCATCATCCTTCCATTTTTTTTATCCAGCTAATGACTGAAAGCTGTTAAAAAGGGATCCTGTTAAAGTCAGTGTAGAGCCGAAGAATGCGATGAACACCTCGGTCTCAGAGGCTCGGTGAGGTGGTTGATCCTGATCACATGCTTACAGAAGCTCTGCAGGATTCACAGTTTAATGGTTAATGGGCTGGTTCTTATACCAGGGGCGATCGTGGCTCAAGAGTTGGGAGTTCGTCTTGTAATCGGAAGGTTGCTGGTTCAAGCCCCGGCTCGGACAGTCTCGGTCGTGGTGTCCTTGGGCAAGACACTTCACCTACCGCCTACTGGTGGTGGTCAGAGGGGCCGATGGTGCGATATGGCAGCCTCGCCTCTGTCTGCCCCAGAGGCAGCTACTCTGGGCAGGAGGCAACTGTGAGAGTGAATGAATAGTGGCATTGTAAAGCGCTTTGAGGGGTCCCGAAAAGCGCTATATAAATGCAATCCATTATTATTATACCGCGCCTTTATTCCACTTGAGCACTCACAACGCTTTACACAACAAGCCTCATTCTCCCAGTCACACCTGTGCTTTCTATCTAACAGAGTCCAGTGATCGCTCAGGTTAGAGCTGCTTTACCTGCAGAGCTGCAGCCACCTGGGCTCAGTGCAGCTCCTCACGTCACCCTCTGTCTGGACTCCTGTGCCTTTAAGGCAGCTTTCTTCTGATTGGCTGCCCCTGGTTAGAAGAGTGCGATTACTAAAGCCTTATTGAAGATGAGCTCGAGCGCTAAACTGTTCTCAGTTAAAGTTCTGGGACGATCCACGAGGTTCAGCATTATGTTGGTTGTTTGGATTGCAACGAGATCTTCGTGTCATTGCTGATATGAACACGTACAGGACGCGTTTCAGACGATCAAACACATTTTAATATTAGCCAACAAACAACAGCAAACACGAAACATTAAATCCATGTGTGTGTAGCAGCAGAGCAGCCAGACGTGATGGCTGCTCCTGAGCTGCAGACCGTGGCGTGATGTTGCAGCCTGCTTTGTCACGCAGCTTCGTTTACCAGATTTCTGGAGCGATGAAAATGAACATTAAGTTTTTCAGTCAGAGCCGGGTCGTTTTTTTCCCTTTAATATAAAAAAGGATCTTTTGGAAACTGCACTTTGTGTTTAGTGTTAGATCTCTAACATTAAAATCAGTTTAATGATCTGAAACATGTGCAGTGCAAACACCTTTTCACTGCACTGTATAGGAGATGTGATTTTCGTCACCACCATCGTTTAGATTCCCAGCAAAGTTGGATCCTGTACTTCTGCTTTTAAACCCCAAACAGAGACGACAGACGAGCGACTCCTGGGCTAAGAATGCCAGTAAAGTCAGTTATTCTGGCTCTGAGTGGTGCCGAGTCCCAGGACGACGACGTAGTAACTGAAACGACCCTTTTCTGATCCTTCCACAGAGCATGTCAGGAAATTCCTCCAGAAATTTAGGATTTTTCTTGTACTCGGTGCTGCAGCTTTGATCTTTCCTCCATAGCGATCACGCTCTTCTTATCTTCTAAGCCGGCTTTTCTACTGCCGCTTGTGTGAAGGCGACGATGCTCAAAACCCACGTCGCCTGAGTCCGCCCCGTCCGCCCCGTCCGCCCCGAGGGACAAACACAGGAGCAGTTTTACAGACAGAAACTCATCCTGCTGATTTCCCTCCAATCAGCACCGCTGCAGCGTACGAGCTGAACGTAATGAGGCAACGTTATGGCAACAAACCCCGTGACCTTTGACCTCCTCCTGCACAGAAGCGCTGAAGCTCATCCGCGCTGAGTCTGGCTGGAGCTGAATGATTCAAATGTAAACTGAAAGGAACACAAACAAGGTGTTTTCTCACTTTGGCTAATTATGCCCTCGTCTCCCACAGGCCTCATCAAAAAACATTTATTCCTGAGCTCAACAGACTCATAATTAACAGTTAACTGAATAAAGAGTCTCCAGAGGCAGCACTTTGCAGCCTGCACATTTAGTTGGCACGTCTATCTCTTCTTCTTTGTCCAGCTTGGGCTGCATCGCTCCACTCCAGACAGAAGTAAATATATAAAACCTTCATTTTTCCCTCAGTATGCTGACCTTCATCTCTGTTAAGCTACGAGAGAACAAGAAGAGCCTCCTATCAATAATACCTCACGGGCCAGATGAACCTGTAGAAAGTGTTTTATTCTCCCGGCGTCCGCACAGCAGTCAGGCTAATCGCATTTCTCCTAGAGGAACGATTAGAAGTCGGTAATCTGATCATGTGTGCAGCAACAAGCCTCAGGTTTGCTGTCATCAGTCAGCAGAGAGAATGATCCTAATCAGGCCTTTAATTTTCATCAGTTCACAGCCGAGATGAACCCGATTAGGTTCTGTGTGGAAAGCAGAGAGATTCCTGTGGTCTGTCTCAGTTGAGACTTGCTCAACAGAGCCGACAGCTTCCTGAGACTCTTTGTTCGTTCTCTGAAACATGTCCAGCCACTGGACAGGACTGATCCCTGTGAAGGGAATATTTTACTGATTCCAGAGCAAGCACGCGGGATCTGTGAATGTAAACCTGATGTTTATTGTAAGTTTGTAGCTCTGCTGCACAATAAGCGGCACAAACAGGATCGCTCCACTTTTGCTCTGAAGCTAGTTGTCTTCGTTAAATTAGCGTGACATCGATCTGAGCGGCGTTTACTGAGCGAGAAGAAAAGTTTCCTGCGTTGTTTCGAGACGAATTGGGATCAGACTAAAGCTCGAAGCCTTCAATGTTAGTTCAAACGCGTCAAATGGCTGCTGTTAGCTGAGGGCACAAATGGGGCTGCAGGTAAATAATGAACATCTGTTACAGCTTAACCTTATATTGGGATATAATTTTTATAAACAGCTTCTCTCTTATCAAAGACAGGTGTACAAGCTGTGCAAGCTTAATGTTCAAGCTGAATTTACCATGAAAACGTCCTGCAGCGAGGCACAAAGTGCAGAGCGAGAAACTACAGAGGAGATAAGACACAAAGGTAACGACGTGCAGGCAGAGGAAACGAGGTGAATGGAGGCGAGGTGCTGCGCTGGACGTCCTGGGACGACCCATTCAGAGGTAAAGGTCAAGCTTAGCCAAGAGCCAGCCCAGCTCTGGGAGAGCCGAGACACCAGTAGGTCATACTGGGATTTTTAGGTTGTCCACACCTGAACGTTACATCCTCGTGTTGACAGAGGCAGCATAACCCAGATTTTAGTAAGACAGCAGATTTTCAGAGATGTAAATAGGCTTTTATTGCCCTCAGCAATCCAGAATAAAGACACAGCTTTGCATATTTTACTCCAGCAGACACAGTCACACTGTTTTCATCCAAAACACTGACTTTCCTCTGAGCGAGGCAGCGGTCAGGTGTCGGTGCAGGATTTGGAGGCAAAAAGCAGCCCAAAGGGTTTCCAGCACATAAAAATGCAGAATCTGCTACTATTAAATCTGTAATCCTTCATTTTGGTGGATTTTCCAAATCCAGACACTTCAGGATGTGATTATAAGACAAAATTTTAGTGGCTGGAGAAGAGGACGGTCTTCATCTAATGCAGGCCTGGAGCTCAGCAGTGCATGAAAGCCTCATTTAAAGTATTCCTCCAAGTTTGGTCCTGAGTCTGCTGACATTTCCACAGACTAGTCGCAGTCTATACTGACAGTATACAACCCCACAGTGATACCATGTCAATATCAATCGTTCTTATTTTGCCTTTCAAAATAAAAGCCTTTTCAAATTGCCCATTTAAGACCTAACTGTCATGGTCCTGAGTCTGCCGACTCAGTGTTTTGTTTCTTTATGCTTTTGTTTATTCTGATTATGTACTCCGTTATGATTTGCCATTTGTTAGGTTTCCCTGGTCCCACTTCTGTCTGCTTGTGAATCTGTCTGTTTAGTTCAGTGTCTTGTCTGGTTCTCTGTGTCTGAGCTTCCTGTTTTATTCTGAAGGTCCTCGTCTCATGTGAGTGTGTTCAGTTTCCGTTTCCTCCGTCCCGTCAGCGCTGACTTCTTCCAGCTGTGTTGCCCTCCTGTCTCTCATCCCCTGATCACTGCTGTGTGTATTTAAGCCCTGTGTGTTCTCCTGCCTGTTGCCGGTTCGTCTGCGTTTCACGGTGTCCTGTTCCTCGTCTGCCTCGCCCCCCATTCGTATGTTCTCCGGTTTGTTATTTAACTTTCCCAGTTTAGGTTTGTTCTGTAAATTCTCTTCCCTCACTGCCTGTTTTTGCCACTCCACTTGTAAATAAACGTCACTCGAATCATCAGTCACTGCCTGCACTTTGGGTCCTCCTTTTCCTCCAACACCACGTGACAAGTTTTGGATGTGACAGTTGGGCCTCACAGCACGGAACCGAATGTGAAAAGGTTTGGAAGTTGTAGGAAAACCGCTGAACGTCACGATGATTCCAAACCGGTTTCCAAAAAAAGCTGAATCCTTACGAATCCTCAAGCAGCTCTCCGAGATCCGAAATGACCGATAGGGACATTAAATACTGACTTTATCATTTTCCACTCTCAGGAACACTTCTCTCTTATTTTTCATGTTAGTGAGACCAGAAAACAGCCAGAGAGCTCGATCGAATGGGCTGATTAAACATATCATCAGACATTAATGAGCGTTACTTAAACGCATGATTGGATAACCACCGTGTGCTGAGTAAGCAGCTCGGACACATCTGGAGCGTGACCACGGGCACTTACAACCATGATCTCATCGATCTCATCCAAAATTGAACTTTTCTCCATCATTTAGATGAGTTCAGAGCACGATGTCCTGATGCGTCGTCACACCATGATCAAAAATCACATCGATCTGAACTTTGTTTCTGGTAAAAATAAATTCACAGATTTTTCCGGTCATAGCTGTGACAGACTGGTCACCTGTCCAGGTGTACCCCACCTCTCACCTGCCTCAGCTGGGATCAGCTCCAGCCCTGAAGCAGGTAAGCAGAGGGACGGATGGACGGCTCCAACTCCCTCTGCTCGTATTTCATGTAGAAACTTTCGGTCAGATGAACTCGAGCCTGAGCTCAGAAGCACGTGCACACTCGTCCCATCTCATCGAAGCATCCATGTGTCACGCGCCTCTTTCTGTTCTGCTACGTCTGTCTGTAAACGTGTGAAGAACCGACATCACGACACCAAACGATCCCTGCAAATGAGAGAGAAGAACGGCATCTGTTACTCGCAGCAACGCTTCCTCTGAGCTCAGGTCATTTCATGCCCCGGGGCACACGGGCCAATCAAAGTGATGATGATGTCGTTATTCTCTCAGTCTTACAATCAACATTTAGTTGATGACAAGTGGCAGCAAAACGCCGGCCTGTGAACCATTTAAACGCCCATTTTCTCCTCTGCACTTTCAATTTTCTTTCTCATTTACTTTCTTTTAATTTTCCCCTCAAAGAAAATCTGGTTCCAACTTCTGGCAGCATATTACCGCGCACACACACACACACACACACACACACACACACACACACACACACACAGGAGATGAGTGTTAGTGTGTTTTGAACCTCTGGACTTCTTCCACTCAGCGGGAGAGCAGACTTTAAATTAAAAATCCAATAACGCTCTCCCTCCTCTCCTCCCTGGAGCATTAATGTCACCCTGTGGCAGCAGTAACGGACCAACTTTCAGCTCCAGTAAAATCAGACTGGGTAGTCACCAAATAATAAAATCAGCCAATTTCCCTTTCATTCGCCACAACTTTTATTCCTGCATCAAATCAAATGTACCTCATTAAAGTTTGCAGTCACTCTGATGAACCTGCTTCAACCTTTCAGCACCAGAGACGCTCCAGAGACTCCCTGAGGATAACTCCAAAATATGCTTGGATAGCATCGAGATCCTCAATGGAGGTGCGCCTTCATCGGGATTTAAACGCCCAACGTGTAGCGCCAACAATACTGTCTATACAACTATATGACCGAGCGAAGATCCTGTGGGACTTCCAGATACAGACAAAATGGTGATGACTAACCAACCAGACATATCGGTGGGATGCAAGCAGAGGAAGTGATCGATGACAGCAGCATTAATAAGAAGGATAACAAAAAGCTGGAGAAGATGTGGAGGGTGAAGGTGACGGTGGTCCCAGTGGTAATCGGAGGTGCTGTGACTCCCAAGCTAGGCGAGTGGCTCCAGCAGATCCCGGGAATAACATCGGAGATCTCTGTCCAGAAGAGCGCAGTCCTGGGAACAGCTAAGATACTGCGCAGGACCCTCGAGCTCCCAGGCCTCTGGTAGAGGACCCGAGCTTGAAGATTGAAGACCGCCTGCAGGGGCGAGCGGGAAATTAATATACATATACACTGAGCACCAATCAGCAGGCAGATGGGGATGTGAGGTGGGCGTGGAGGTCCATAAACATTTGAGATGCCAACGCTGTGAAGCTCAGACTTTGATGTGAACTTACCTTTTTCAAAATTAACTCACTGGATTTTATTCAACATGGCTGCCAAGTTGTGAGAGTAGTACTGGAAAGACTTCAGCCTCACGTCCTCCCACGTTGAGCGCCGGACCTCCTCAATCTACAACCTGGATTTCATCTTGTATTCAGTGAGACAAACAGAATCTCGGAGCACTCTGCTTTCACGTGCATGACGTCGTGTTTTCATTTATAATTCAGTGCGTCATATTTCACCAAATCGCTTTAATTTCAGGTGGACACCCCGAGGCTTTCAGACGCCACGTGGGGCGCAGTGCTGGGAAGATAACAACCTGTGTGTGTGTGTGTGTGTGTGTGTGGCACTGATGCCTGCAGGAAAATGAGGGTTATTATTATAAGTCTAAAAAAATTAGGAAGACGTAAAATGGAAAAGAATGTGATTCTTTGTGGCAGCTCCAGCAGCAGCCTCACGAGCTGCAAACTCAGACCATCATGGCTGAATGCCTAAAGACGCTCAGCGGTCCAGATATCACCGCCACACCGCCTACGCAGATGCCGACTGGCAAAAGATAACAGCTCAGTTTTAGAGACATACGAAGGCTGGATGAGGCGGTTTGTGGTGCGCTTTGGCATCATCCCAGTTTGCTGCGGGTTCGAGGCAGCATTGAGGGTGGGGGGGTCTGGGCCTGGGTCACCGCTTCTCGCTGGATGCTTCTGCCCCCCTGGTATGTGGGTGTTTGTTGGTCCTGCGGTGCTGTGCTCGGCTCGCTCCCTTGGTAGCTCTGGGGGGGCTTGGCCTGCTTCCTTGCTGGGTGCAGGTGGGTTCTTGGGACCCAGGGGGCCTGTTCTCGACATGCGTCAGGGTAGCTGGTGTCTAGTGAGGGACTCTGGGACTCCTACCCCCTCTAGCCCCCCCGCTGGGATGAGTGGGCTGACATCGCCGAGATGTGCAGACTCAGGTCTCGGTTCTCCTGGATCCATCTCCATCTGCCTCTGGCTCCTGGGGGCCATGATCCTGACTTCCCACCCTCATGTGCAGACGTTGGCGATACATTTGTGCACTCTATCCTTTTTACTGTACAGCCCCCTTCTTATTACTTCCTGCCCAAGACATCATCATACTGTAAACCACATTTGTGGATGGGGTAATAACTGAAACAGGACAAATAGAAATTAATAAATATTCACACGAACAAGAGGAGCTAATAGAGAATTTATAGAGCTGATCTTGGAAGAGCACCACAGAGCATCAGATCATAATTCTGATCCTGACAGACAGGACAGGATGAAAAAAGAAATAAATCCAGAGGTCTGGATGAGTGGCGGTGGTCCAAGTCGCACCGTTACCAGCCAGGAAGGGGAGGATTTATGTCCCATCAGTACAACATGTGAAGGGGAGCAAAACTTCAAAACTAATCTTAAAAGTCTAAATTTATGAACCAAACTGGCTGATTTACCAGGTCTGGTGATAATTACAGGTCTGAATACTTTGTGAAGCCACTGCAATCGTTTAAAACTGCATTGGTTTCATTCACTCAGGTTATTGTTGTCTAATGTTAAAGTAATTTAAACATTGAAGTCTGACAAACATGCAAAAAACTAAGAATTCAGTTCCAGTGGAGCGATAACTGAAGGCGAGACGTTGAGCTTCCTGATTTAAGGCTCTGCTCACGATGGAGAGAGAGTGATGTTCAGAAGAAGCTGCGCGTCTCGCTGTCTGAGATCAGGAACTTCACTCTCGATAGTTTTAACTTTGCAGGGAAAATCTTTTGCTTTCTTCTGTGTAACTCTGCCTTCCCGTCAGCGCAGATCATCTCCAAAACTACACTCTTATTTCAGAGTTTTAACCAACATCAGACATGCTGATGTTTTCACAAGCTTGAATGCAAATAAAAAATCTTCAATAATTTGTGCAACTTTTATCCTAAATCTGAGCTTGGCATTAGTTCCAGCACTGATCTCAGTGTTAGCTCTTCAGAAAGCTGGGAATCATTGCTAAACATCGCTTCATTCATGCTCCTGGACTTGCACAGTCCATGGTGCAACCAAGCCCTGCAGTGTGCAAGCTGTTTATTTTAGTTTGAGTGTTTTACTTGATTTTTCTGAAGCGCTGCAGCAAGTGTGGCTGATAAGACCCAGAACTGAGGAGAGGAGTTCACGTACTGCAACATGGGTGTGCCAGCTCATCATCAGCCAGGCTCGTTAAGAGAAAACCTCAGATGTGTACTTTGATCTGTTCTTCAGGTTTCCTGTCTTGTTGAGTGAAAGAGGAAGAGGATTTGCAGGAGAGGCGCAGCGGTGCTCCGTCGTGGGACACCGAGGCGCTCCGTTAAAACCCTGAACAGGACAACAAAGAAGGGATTTCAACTTCTTACACTTTGATCCTGAATTTTTCCACTTCCTTTCCCGTTCCTAATAAAGAGACGTGTTTCTGTGCTGGATCACAGCGTCACAACACGCCGGGCTCAGTCTGCCTTCATTAGTTGTTTCCAGGTCTAAATTCTCGTGTGGCCACCACAAAGTTTCATATTCAGGTGTCCATGAAAAAGAGGATTTTTGAAGTGTTACCAAGATCTTTAAAAAAAGTCATTACCTGGATTTACAAGAGCAGCTTTCCATTGCATAATTACTGCAGTGATGAATATGTTTCCTTTGGTAATGGATTATTTAACAGCTTTAATGCAGTTTTTCAGATAAAAATCACAAACTGCTTCACAATAAAACAAAAAGCTGCTGTAACAATATGAAACATGGCTTTGACCATGTAGGGCCCTGAGCCCTGTGCTGGATCTCAGTGAGAGGGGCTCAAAGGAAAACACTTCACAGTGAGAGTATCAGTTTGTTCAGTCTGTGAGGAGCTGGCAGGCTGGCCTCCAGATTTAACCTCACAGTGACTCCTCAGGGTGCAAAGACAGGTGATGACGCGATGCATGGTGCCTGCTGTACAAGCCTGCGGCTGCAGCATTTTCCTCTGGGTTTGCTTCAGTTACAGGTGAGGTCAGCTGACTGCCTGAATGACCAGGATGGAGTTTTTGTCTTTGATGACGTGAATGTTTTCCAAGAAGTTCACAGATCCCTCTGCAGTGGATCAGGAAGCATGAAACATTATCACACATGAAGCTGAAGCAATAGATCAACAAGGAAGCTCTGTAATCACTCCTCTGTTCGTTATGTCACTCCCACGCCCTCAAACTTGATGCTGACATCTTTACTCTGAGCCAATCAGCTGCCAGTCTGAATCTGCTCTCTGGGATTAGCTTATCCCAGCTACCATAGGGTGAGAGGCGGGGTCCACCCTGCACAGGCCTCGAGTCTGTAACAGCACATCAGTACTCACATATCTGGGACATTAAGAACCAGCAATTAAGCTAACTAATTTCAGTCTGCTTTTAGACCAAATCACTCCACAGAAACAGCTTTAGTCAAAGTGGTAAATGATCTGCTGGTAAATGCAGACAATGATCGCACTTCAGTTTTATTACTGCTGGATCTAAGTGCTGCGTTTGACACTGGTGATCACTGCATTTTATTGGATAGGCTTGAACATTTTATTGGAATTACAGGAAATGTTTTATCATGGCTGAGATCTCACCTGTCTGGGAGGTCTCAGACTGTTAGTTTTAAAAACGATCTCTTTGAGACCTGTGCAGTGAGGCATGGGGTCCCTCAGGGCTCCGTACTTGGACCATTGCTGTTTTCTATGTACCTGCTGCCTCTTGGTGTTCTTTTACGTTCTTTTAATGTAACCTTTCATTGTTACGCTGATGACCTGCAGCTTTATGTTCCTTTAACCATTGGAAATTGTGCTGAAGTCTCTAAACTAGAACGTTGTTTATCTGCAATTAGGGGCTGGTTATCGGATAATTTCTTGCTCCTAAATAGTGATAAAACAGAGTTGATGGTCATTGGGCCACACAAATTTCAGCACTTGTCCCAAAATTTTATCTTGAGAATTGATGACAGTGTCATATATTGCAGGAACAAGGTAAAAAACTTGGGCGTGTGGTTTGACATGGTGCTCTCCTTTGAGTCTCATGTAATAGAGATAACAAAGACCGCCTTTTATCATTTGAGGAACGTGGCCAGAATCAGACAAGTTTTGTCAAGCGACACTGCAGAGGTTCTTGTCCATACATTTGTGTCCTCACGTATTGATTATTGCAATGCTCTTCTTTCTGGGCTACCAAAGAACATTTTCAGAGGTCTACAGATGGTGCAAATACAGCTGCTCGCATTTTAACAAGAACTGGGAAATTTGAGCACATTAGCCCTGTTCTGAGATTTCTGCATTGGCTACCTTGTCAGGTTCGAGCAGATTTTAAGGTCCTGCTGCTCACCTACAAGGCTTTAAACGGACTGGCACCTTAGGTTGATCTGATATCGTCGTGTTGGTGTTGTTCCCACATCATCATGAAAATCTTCTTCCAGGATCAACATTGCAAGTGACCAATCAGAATGTTGTGATGTCATACTTTTGCGACTTCGGGAAAAACCGCCGTAAAACAAAAAACTGTACTTAAGCTGCGTGAAACCGCCTCTGTCCGCCGATCAACTGACCCTGACCCTAACCGTAACCCTTTAATAAACAGTAAGCAGAATTGATATTGTCCTTGCAACATTGGAATTTCATAAATGCACGAATGGCTTGGCGCGCAAAAGAATAACGTCACAACAATGTGATTGGTCACTTGCAATGTTGAACCTGGAATAACATTTTCACGATGGTCTGGGACCAACACAAGGATATCAGATCATCCGGCACCTTAATACCTCTCCGACCTTTTACATCTTTACGTTCCATCCCGTGCTCTCCGATCTCAGGACTCTGGCCTTCTAAAGGTTCCTAGAGCCAGAAAAAAGACAGTTGGAGAGCTTTTTCTTTTCGTGCCCCGTTTCTGTGGAACAACCTCCCTCAAGATATTCGGCAGGCTGCTCTGTGGAGGTTTTTAAAACTAAGCTGAAGACACATTGGTTCACCTTATCTTACAAGTCTTAATTCTATGGCTTTTAGTTTTTAAATTTTTTACTGTTTTTAACTTGTATTGTGTCTTTTACCTGTATTGCTATGTATCGCTTTTATTATTATTATTTTTATCTTTTTAGTTTTAAATAGTTGTACAGCACTTTGTTTGAAAGCGCATGTTCAGCTGCCCTCATCTCCGGTCTCATGTTGTTTCTGTTCCTCTAGTCCGGTGAACTAGATCAACGACCAGAAAAAGCCACGTGTGGCCATGAGCTGACAGGTTAGCACACGATCTGGTGAAGACTGGCTGTATCCCAGTTCAGGGTCTGCAGCCTTAAAGTACGCCGCCTCAACGATCCTCAAGGGCCGCGTACTCAAAGACCGTGAAGGCCGGAAGTGCGAGGCTTGTGTAATGGGACGGTCTAGCCTCCGTCGCGCTGCCCAGGTTGCCTAGCAACCATGATACTAACAGCTGGAAACGTGTCATACAGCTGTGTTTGACAGAAATGAAGGAGAACATATTTTGTTCATTTGTTTGTTTCTACATGAGCTTTGATCATTCTCTGTGAGATGAAGCTCAGCTATTGGACGGCGTATATTTTAAAGTAAAGGCTTTAAAACCAAGTTAGTACAAACGTCACTAATGTCACATGACTTTGCCGACATGTGGCCAACAGTAATGTTTTAATGTTCTTCGTTATTAAACATTTGCACATAAATAAGTGACATAATATTCAGTACTTAACGTTTACTCTTCGGCCGCCCCTCATCCGCCGTTTTTTTCGGCAAAATTATCCACACCCACCGCCGCGCTATGGATTCTGGGATATGTTGGGCCACGAAGTCTACACTGCCACATCCTTAAAATTCAGGGAATTCAGTTTATTTTGTACTAAAATAAACTGGAAACCAAACAGCAGGAAAATGTTTCACAGGTGCAGGTTTTTCTTTGTGCTTCTTATCGTCAGGAGATCAGTGGGTGACCTGCTTAATCATCTGGATCAGTCACTTAGAGAAGGTTCATCTCCACAAACCAATTAACAGTCCTGTCCGAGACTCAAACCAGTTATTGGAAAATATAGGAGAAAACTTTTAATAAGAAACAAAATTATTATTATACTGACATTTCCCTCAGAGATGCATAATAATTAGGGACAGTGTAAGGCAAATACTGACAAGTGCAGCCCATTATTAACACTAACACAGACAGTTTCCTGATTTATGAAAAGCATTATGCATACGAGGAGGTGCACAGGCAGGGAGGTTTTAATGGACTCACAGAGAGAGTTAACGTGCTGCTGGAGGCTCCGAGTCAAACCGAAAGGGAAATTAAACTCCAAAAAAGGAAGAGGAAATGTCAGGCACTGGAGACATATACAGGGTGTGTTTCAAAGTACCTCCTATCTCCTTCACCGAATCACTCCTCCTTGATCTTGAGGAAAGACATGAAGAAAGACTTAATGCCTAATTAAGGCTCCCACTTCCACTTATATTTATCATCATAAATCCCAATGAGTGTATTTGAAAATAGCTGTCAGGCCCAAGCAGCTAAAGCAGAACACAATGTTCTGACATTAGGACTTGATTATACTTTGCTGTGGTCAGCGCAGTCTGTTAGTGTGTGATGTAACTCAGTCATTTATTCCCATTACATCCGATCATAAAGGATCCAAGAATGCTACCCTCCGTTAATGGTGCAGGCTCCATCTACCAGCTGTCTGTCCCAATGAGCTCGTCTTTAGCGAGTGAGCTATAAAAGCTTTGCTGTGAATGCAGCGACATGGACGAAACAAAGCTTTCTGTCATATGAGTCACCTCGCAGTGAGGTGTAGAGGAGGAGGGGCCGACTGAGGCCCGTGGCATCGTGCTCAGAGGCGCTAAGAAAACGCTGAGGTGAAGCTCTCCTCCTTCTCTAATCCTTAGAATTTAGCTTCTGTCTAAAATAAGCTCGAGATTTAAGTATCAAACCAAACAAGAGGAAGTTAAAAGTATTTCTACTCAACGGGATCGGGATATATAAGAAGTAAGATGTATGCCTGGATATATATGAGTTTATTATTATTATTATCATTATTATGTCCCGGTCCTCTAAATGTTCAGTCGTGGTTGGAGGTTTCCACCCATCACGGCCATTAAGCTCAGGGGCTTTAATGGGCTTTAATGATTTCTTTGAACTGCTCTTCTTCCAGGGTGGAATAATTGCACATCAAACATCTTTGATGACTTAAAAAACACGTTTAAATATTTTTCGTTCTATTATTTATTCCAAAGTCAAACAGGATTATAAAAAGATTTAAAACTCAACTAAACCCTGAGCAGGAAAAGCAGGCATCTATGCAAAAGGACACGGGGGGGAAACAGACAATCCAAACATCCTCATCGACTCAGTCTTCCTCCTGGAAATCACGCTCAGCGCTCCAGTGTGAAGGACGGCTACGTTCTCTAAACACATCAGGGGAGAGATGAGGCTGCAGGGGAGGAAGGAGGATGGAGATGTGTCAAACAGGAACGAGCTGCGAGGCTTTTCTAAAAATCTCGTTTCACATCCTCGTTCTGCATGAGGAATGGAAAATATGTGTGGGAGCTTCATTTACAGTCACTCAGCCAAACAAAAGGAAGCTGAATTTAACATCTCAGTACAGGGAGGAGGGCTAAGTGTTATCCTTAACTGCCTAACATCTGCCTGAGCTCAGGCTCAGGTTGAAGATGTACAGGGCCACCTGACAGAGCTGGTCTGCACAGTCCCTGAGCAGTCTGGAGCAGATTCCATCCGGACCTGCTGCCTTCCTTGCCTTCGTCCTCTTGAGATGATTTCTCACCTGAGCAGCTGTGAAGTAGATGTGAGGCTGGGCTGGAGTGGGGGGTGGGGCTGGCTTTGTTGTGGGTAGATGTGTGGATAGGGGTGAAGCAGGGTTGTGGTGAGGCATTGCACCTGGAAGGGGGGGCGGCAACTGGAGGGGGTTAATGGAACCTGGAGGGTGGGAGAGGTGATTTACAGGTGAGCTGGAGAAATGTTCGGGTTTTCTTGCCCAAGTTTCCCTGTTTTTCCACCAGCAGAACAAAATGTATGCCAGCAACAATGCCCGGATTGCTTTCTTTGTTCAGCTGCTACGAGTCTGCGCGCTCCAGTGGGCTCCGGCACTACTGAAAACCCTGCTGAATATCTCCTACCCCGAGTTCCTGTCTGAATTCAAAGAAGTGTTTGAAAAGGACGGCGGGCCCTCCACTGCTGGACAGCATCTACTAAATCTAAAACAAGGTAAACACACTATGGCTGACTTCTCAATTGACTTCCGCATTCTCGCTGTAGAAACCGGGTGGAGAGAAGAGGCAGTAAAGGAGGTTCTGCTCAACAATATTGCGGAGGTTTTGAAGGATGAGCTCATGACGAGAGAATTACCATCATCTCTCACCGGAAGTGCTGCTTCACCACAACAGCCGGCCGATGGATGTCAGCCCCAGCGAGGCGGAGCCAGTGCAGATCGGACGTGCCCAGCTTACGCCAGCAGAGAGGCAGCGCCGTTTCATTGCCAGTGAGTGTTTATACTGCGGCCGTCACGGACATTTCATCGCCGTTTTCCCCGCGCGGGCAGAAGGGCGTGCCCGCCAGTAAAAACGGGGTGGGCGAAATAAACGTCTCACATTCCCCTCCTCATCTTTTGTTGCCAGCTAGGCTCACTGCTCACACCACCACTCACTCACTCAAGGCTTTGATAGACTCAGGGGCCGAACAGAGTTTTATTGATGCATCACTTGCTAAGAAACTGGGCTTAACTATTGGACCTCTGCCTCGTGCTCTTCGAGCCTCATCTCTGAATGGACAGCGTTTGCCTGATGTCACCCATGTTACTGAACCTGTCACCCTGTGTTTGTCTGGTAATCACTCTGAATTAATCAGTTTGTTTGTTTTCAAAGCCCCGCTGACACCTATCTAGTGGCCATCCCTGGCTGTTGTAACATAATCCACTGATTGATTGGCAGGGTGGCTGTGTGTCTAGATGGCGAGAGGGATGCCATATGACATGCTTAAAATCCGCCATTCCATCCGTCGGCTCCCCTGCGTCACCCCAACAGATTCCTCTGGATCTAACGGCTTGTTCTCTTCCCCCACACCGGCCTTATGACTGTGCCATTGACTTGTTACCAGGAGCTCCGCCTCCTACTAGCCGACTCTATAGCCTATCACAGAAAGAGAAGCCATGGAGGAGTACATTACTTACTCACTGGCTGCAGGAATCATTCGGCCATCTACCTCTCCCTTGGCAGCAGGATTTTTCTTCGTGGACAAGAAAGATAAGTCCCTCTGGCCGTGCATTGACTATCGGGGCTTGAATGCAATCACTGTCAAGAATAAATACCCGCTGCCCCTGCTGACCTCAGCGTTTGAGCCTTTCATTGTGTGGACCGACCACAAGAACCTCGCCTACCTTCAGGCAGCAAAACGCCTCAACGCACGTCAAGCCAGGTGGGCGCTTTTCTTCACCCATTTCAATTTCTCCATCACTTACAGGCCCGGGTCCCGAAATGTCAAACCAGACGTTTTATCACGTCAGTTTTCATCCTCTGAGGGGGATCGGGAGGGGACGTCGATCTTGCCTCCGGGCTGTGTAGGAGGCCTCATTTGGGAGATTGACTCGATGGTGCGGCGGGCCCAGGGTACCGAACCTGATCCGGGGACAGGACCCTGTCCGTACGATCCCAGGTGCTTCAATGGGCCCACACAGCAAGATTTTCACGTCACCCTGGAATCCAACGCACCATCATCTTTCTGGAACGCTCTTTCTGGTGGCCGTCTTTAGCCTGGGATGCCCAAGAATATGTGAAAGCCTGTACCACCTGCACCCAAAATAAGTCACAAACCACTCCCCCGGCAGGCTTACTTCATCCACTCCCTACCCCGGGTCGACCTTGGTCACACATTGCCCTCGACTTCGTTACTGGACTTCCTTCGGCAGGTAACACAGTAATTCTGTCCATTGTTGATCGCTTCTCTAAAGCAGCACATTTTGTAGCATTACCCAAGCTTCCCACAGCTCTCGAGACCGCCCAGCTGCTGACCAACCACGTATTTCGCCTTAATGGAATTCCCTCTGACATCGTCTCCGATCGCGGGCCGCAGTTCACGTCCAAGGTATGGAAAGAATTCTGCTCATCCATTGGTGCCCAGGTCAGTCTCTCTTCAGGTTACCACCCCCAAACCAACGGGCAGACGGCGATGCTGAACCGGGAACTGGAAACAGCCCTGAGATGCGTGGCCTCAACTAACCAAAACACCTGGTGCTCACATCTAGCCTGGATTATGCTCACAACAGCCACACCACCTGTGTGTGAGAGTGAGCGTGAGCATTTTGGAGTGGACTTTCTGAGTGAGTTGTGGATTAAGTTGAAGAGGAGCGTGTGTACACCTGCCTTGAACCTTCCCTTCGGACCCCCCTCCACTCCCTGGAGCCCCGTGTTATCTGTCTCACTGTATATATGTAGATATCCTCACTTGGTGCCACATTGTAAATAAACCCTCACCTTCTCTCTAAACTTCAGAGTCCTGCGAGTGAGTCCTCTGCCTAATAATCTGTGACAGAAATCAGCTGAATGAGCTCAGATCCTGCTTCGTAGCACAGGTCTGAGGAAACAAACCAACAAAACATGCACGATCTGATATCCACAGAGACACAGACAAGCGAACATCGGAGGACACAAGCACATAAAGACGAGACAGAGAGCGCTAGAATAAAAACTAGCAAACTTCAGACACAACAAACAGAAACTGAACATAAGACGGTGACAATGTGTGCAAAGAAAACCATCACACGCTGTTGTTAGGAATGCTGCACGGTTTAATATGTGCATGCTTAGCCGGGAACAGGCTTGGCACACACAGGTTTTTCATAAAAGCCTGAATGAATACACAATGTCACACTGTTAGTCCTGCTAAGGTCCTAAAACTGTTTGTGGAACAGCGCAGGAACCCTGGAAGAATCTTCTTCTGGTCATTTTTTCACAAGAAGCTGTTTTGGTTGTCTTTACTGACTATGATCACACCCACCGTGTTTACAGCTGTGTGCTCACAGCTCAGCTCCTGTGCTACACCTCCTACACCTCCGGCTGCAATGCGATGTTCACACAAACAACAGAAAAGCAGCATCTGGTCAGCCGTGGAAAGTTTTGCGCTGCTGTAATGAAGTCGATGCACACCTCTGTGTGTTTGCTCCCACCTGTTATCGTCCTGAAGGGAGGCCCCACAAAACGATAACAGCTGGATAAGAAAAACTGCCTGGGTAACCTGACAGGTTTCAGAGAGGAAACACAGAGCTGATTACAACACTCAAAGTGAAAGCGACGAGAAAACAGGAAACTGGGAGGTTTGAGCACACATCTGGAAGGATGAGCTTCTTCAAAAGCTGCGTGTTTGACACTGAAGATGAACTGCACGGTGCTGTTATTAATGTCCTGCGAGGGAGGATGAACGCAGGCAGATACGAGGGGAAACAATAACGTGGTGTCCTCAGATCTGATAACCTACTGTACGACATTAGTCCGCTGCCACAATGAAAGCAAACAGCCGGCACTACAAGAGCCAACAGATGCTGATAAGCAAAGCAATTGCAGGTCGCGTATCGAGTATCGTGCGCTCATTAATTTTATTTATTTTTTGTTGTTTTATCTCTGGGCAGCGCTGAGTGTCGCTGACGGGGTTAATTAACCGACGCAGATAAGGAAAAGAGCCGGCCAACACCTGCACGGCCCCGCAGGCATCGAGATGAGTCACTGATAACCTCTGAGACGAGGATAAGAGGAGGTAAGCAGAGTTAAAACAGTCGAGTCTATAAAACACAGAGAAATTAACCTGTGTGATCAAAACACGATGAAATAGTAATTTCCAGTGTGACAGCAGCAGGGGTGCTGTCAGAGTGAAACATTTTAATATTCAGTCATTTTCCGCCTCGCAGCAGTGCCGTTTGAGCCTTTAATGCATGAACTGGTCCTTGAAACACATTATTTCTGTTTTGCATTGGATCCATTTTTCCATTTCTTCCCTTTTTGCCTCGGCGCGACTAAAATAAACCATAAACTATTCAACTATTCAAGTTCAGTTTTGCTGGGCTGGAGAGGAAAACGACACTTTTTAAAATAGTACATTATTCCGAGGGCTCACTGATGGGATTCACAGGTAGGAGTTTATTCATGGTTACCTGCACCGCTGCATGTGTTTCACTCTGTTTTTGATATTCTGCTCGTGTGTAAGTTCTCAAACTTATTGGCAAAGATAGAGCCGACTGCAAAATCATTTTAAATTCACACAGTCCAAGAAGTCAAAC
>NC_137428.1:1102500-1442500 GCF_964374335.1 Astatotilapia calliptera | reverse complement strand
AGTGCAGTTAAGAGGTATATAAAGTGCTGGTGGTTGTGAGTGGTGGTTCAGTCCATGTTATTATTGTGTGTTTGAGGGTACAGTTGTCCATTGTGTGTGTGTGTAGGTGGTTGTGGGTGTGTGTGTGTCCAGTCCATGTGTTAACTTGGGTCAGATGTCCCAGAAGTTCATATTGAATGAGAAAAAGAGCATTGAAATGAGCAGCTCTTCCCTGCTGAAACCAGCTAAAAACAACTAAATCTTCGGCCGTTTTGGACTGAATCTAAAATCGTCTTAAATCATCTGCGGCTGTTACTTCATCCTGCTCGCTTCTACCCCGAGGCGACGATGACCTCAGATGTTTCACGGTTCCTGAGCTCATTCCTGAGGCTCATATATGTTGGCTGGTTCATCGTACGTCTGTAAGTATTTTCTGTCCTCTGTGTTTCTGTGTGTTAATATTCTGTGCACCACCCTTGATTCTACCTCCATCTGTCTTGGCCTGGACGCTCTGAAAACTGAATATTTTCTATTATCCTGGAGAAATAAAGCTTAAATAGCTAAATAAAAAATGCAAGGCTCATAAAGTATATTTGCATTTTTTATCCCATCAAAAGTGTGATTAATGTGCATGAATAATTCTATATGGTGTGTGCCTTTGCACGTTCAGTGCTCCAAAACTAATAAAGGATTAACAAACATCTGACACTGCTGAAAAGATCAAACACTTGGATTTCCCTCTAAGTTTGCAGTGTGAAGCTCCTGCTGCCTGTATCGGTGGCTGAAGGAGACTCACAGCATGCCGCCTCCAGTTGTCATGAGAAATGCAAACAGCCCCGAGGGAGAAGATGCACAAAGGTTTCTACAGGTCCAGCTGCCTGGCTCGGCTCTGAGCTGGCAGCCTGACAGCAGTCGTGGGCCATTCATCTAATACGGCAGCAGCTCGCCATACCCACAGGCTGGGCTCCAACCTGGCAACTCGACAGCAGGCAGACAGATAGTCGGAGGGAGGCTGTGGCGAACTGGCTGCAGCGTTACAAAAACCCTCCTTGCGCTGAAGCCACCTGCAGGAGTAATTTCTCATCTTGCTAACTGGAAGCTGAGAGCGGATGAATGCATTGCATGATGATGTTGCACACGTCTGCCTCTGCAACTGTGTCAGCACTCTGGGAGACGAGCTCAGATTATGCAACACATAATACACAAGACGTCAAGAACCAGCTGTTGCTGAATGTGCCAGAGCCGCTTTGAAGATAAAGAAGAAAGGTTTAGAAACTGTGAAGCAGCATCTCAGGCCCGTGTCTGTGCTGCATAAAGAGGCTTTCATATCACTTAAGACATACAGGTTCCTTTTTACGTCAGAGAGTCGGCTGAACCAAGTCCAACAGCTCGCTGTGAAGTAGAAAGGTTGCTTTTGATACTGAGCAGTGAAAAACATGCATCACTCTCACACACAAGCAGCTTTTAGAAATGTAGGAGAGGACACTCAGAGACCAGATGCTTTCTTTACACTGCAGTCACAAACAGCGGTTAGGGAAACCAGATATGTTGCAAGCGTGTGCAATACAGTTGTGATCTCGTTGTGTTTGAAACGGCTGCTTTGAAGACGGGAATGAGGGTTGAGCCACATCAAAGCAACTTCTGTACATAAAAACTGTGATAAGAGAGTCAATGGGAGATCAAATTAGGTGAAGTTATCAATTACAGACAATCTGTGACCAATGAATCACCATCAGCATTCACAAAAATTGAGTCCAGCCAGAACCTCAAAGATCTAAAACAGAATTTGTTTCTCAAATAGAGACAATTACAAAATGGCACGGATGCGGTAAACTTACTTTACCATGGCATATAAGCAGTTTGCAACCAGCTGAATCCGGTCCTCTACTGCAAAGCCATGCATTGCAGACAACATGCACACAGTTATTTGCCTCCTGCCAGCTGTGAAAGAAACAGTCGCCCAGTTGCACGCTCAGAGTCTAGGAAACCAGCTGATCATCCCAACTGTGCACAGTCGGTCAGCAAATGCAGTCCCAGCAACCGCTGATTTCTCCCAGTCACATGAAGGCTGCTGTCCTACTTTTACTCCAGTGGGACTGAACCATCGGACATCTATTGAGCCAAACCTACATTCCTTCTAGTGGCCAGCAGCGGCCGACTCGGTTGTGAAAAGAGACAATCTCTGCAGCGTTTCTGCCCCAGGACCTCCTCTCAGTAGGACCCAAGTAAAACACCTCACATAGGAAGCCTCCTGGTGAGATGCTGAACCTCTCCAGTTGCCTCCTAGTCCTCATCTCTCAGGGTGAGCCCAAGCATCCTTCAGAGGAAGCTCAGTCTCATGCCTTGTACACTCAGTCTCATTGTTTCGGTCATGGCCCAGTTTGTGGTCCAGGTGGTGATACAAACATATTTTACCCAATAAATCAACGGCTTCGTGTTCATCCTCCTGCTCTAACCCCTAACCCTATGAAAGCCGAGGCAGAGACTTCAAACTCTTTACATTTGACTGGAAGCAGCCCTGAGCTGTAGCTTAGCACTCGCTGAAGCTTTCCTTACCCCCTGACCCTAATCCCTCACCTCAACCCTGCTTATTATCTGCATGTGTCGTACTCTACCTGCATCGTCCCCACAGCTGGGGTCATGAGCAACAGACAGATTCATCAGCTTTGTAAAGACATAAAACACATTTCAGCTGCACTTTGAACACATTGTGATGATGGTCACACCCCACCAGCAGTTTCTTTGCTGAAAGCTAGAATTACAGCATGTTTGGGACTGAAAAACCTCTGCTGGTGTTTTTCTGACTCACTCTTCATTCTCCAGAGTTTCTGTGAAAATAACGATCCAAAATAAAAGCAAATCAAAATGATGATGAAGGCGCTCCGGCTGCCGCTTCGTAATTCTGATGCGCAGCCTGACCTGATCTGACTCTTCCAAACCAAAACAGAAAAGCTGAAACTTAAGAGGTGGAGGTGCTTCTTCAGGACATCTTCAGAGTATGACTCAGAGCTCCGCTTTGATCTGGGGTCAGTGGGGTGACGCTCAGCTCCTGCTGGGGATGTTTGACCTACAGAGCGTCAAAAACGAGCCGTGTGGTAGTTCTGCTGCGCATGGGACGGCCGATGCTTGGAGTGAGGTCACGACTCGTCTCAGGAGGCCGTGCTTCTCCAAGCGCCGCGCGTCCTTAGGCAGGCTCTCACACAGACAAGCAGGTAAGACATTCCCGAGTCCATTTAATCATCAATAAAACACGTCTGTGCACGTTTGCTGAGTTCAGTTCAAATCTATGCAACAGATGGAAACAATGGCTGCCCCTGTACGAGACCACCAGGCCCACGACCAGGCCCCCAAAAAGTTTAAACAAGTTTCTCCCTTCTGCAGTTGCTCATTTGCATGACAATCACGTACTTTGTGACGACACATAACTGTGTAACGTGCAGCACCACATTAACTAAATATCCATCCATCACCTGAAAATGAATCCCACCGTTTACACTGCTCGTGTTTGCAGATGAACCTTCCAATCACTGCAGCCCTTTACTCATACGTCTGTTATACTGCAGCATATACAAGCAGCATTTGTGCTTGCGGTCCATCAGTCGCAGACTCGCAGTGGCTGAGAGCGGAGCTCGCCGCCCGTGACGGCTGCCTGAAGGATTCTCTCCCTCTTTGCAGTTAAGATGTTTAGAGACACCGTGAACTTGCTTTCATTTCATTTCAATTTATTGCTTCATGGTAAGAAAACACATCACAAGAGTCTTCTGAAACTCCTGCAGGTCAAAGAGAACCACCCCAGCGATTTCCACGCTGTCTGGCTCAGAGAGGCTGAGAATGCTGGCTGGCCTTAATGCCACAAACATGACTTAATGCAGACTCTCATCGGTACTCAGACGAGGCTTTTATGTCCTCTCCCACAAACTGAATATACAGAAAGCACTAAAGCTGCAGCCAAAGCCATCTGTCGTCAGGCGCACAGGTAATCAGCCCATCGCAGGGATAAGTTAACCCCCTGAGCGCCAAGTCGTCGTAGGAGAAAATAATCGTCTGTCTTGGAAAGAGACTATTTCTATGTTCACTCTTAGCCAAGACGTTGGAGAACGATTTGGGTTGGAGTCATCACCGATGTTTACTCTGGAGTACCTGCAGGACCACACAGGGACAGGAGACTGCACAAACAAAGGTTCAGTCGACCTGCACGTATTCAGGCGAACCCTCAGTGCATCATGGGAATCCCCAGCAGCCTGGACCTATTGCAGCACAACTGTCTCCTGAATCCAAATCCAAAGAACTCAGGACCTCTGAGCTGCAGCACCATGCCATTCTGGGCTGTGTCGGAGTTTCTGCTTTTGCACACATGGCATTATAGCTTTAAACAACTGCTGTACACAAACTTTCCCTCATGCAAGAAGAACATCCAGGCAACATTAAAAGTCTCCACCAGAGAACAAGGTTGCAGCCATTGGCACGTCTTTGATTTTGGGACCAGGAAATGGAGAAAATGGGATCAGGTGATCTTCAGAGGATCGCTGATCAGCATGAGGGTCGAATCAGAGCACAGTCCTGTGTGTGCAGACTGGCGCCGGGCTGCAGGATGACTCTGCCCGGGCGTTTAAACACAAAGTGAAAGAGCTGAACTCACAAATGATTTCTGATTGGTTGATCAAACAGAAGAGCCAATAAACACTCGGAGGGCTTTGAATAAATTAGCAGCAAGCAGAAGATGGTTGGAAACACTGGATAAAAGTGTAAGCCAGGAAATGTGATTGTTTTTGCCTGATTTCCACAAGTTGATTACTAATCAGCGAAGGGCACGACGCGGTCACCTTCCTGACGTCTTTCAAAGCGCTGACCGAGGAGCAGGAAATGGACCTGCTCACGCCCGAGGCTTTTCAAGGAGACGTTCTTCCTCTCTTCAAATCTCTGACGCTGTGAGTCCGACCCAGCCTTCACTGTCTTCACCTCCACTGTCACTGTTTTCTTTGGGCTCTTACAGCAGATGTGAGTATTGTCCTTTTAAATGTGTGTGGGTCAGTAAAATGTTTATTTTATTTTGAAAGGGAATGATCAAAATGGTTTTTTTTTATTATTTCAAATGTGCAAAAAAAAAAAGTTTAGTTATAGCTCCCTTTTTAATGGACCTTTTGGTGTGCATTTGTCAGAGGTCACCAGATTTACAGGAAAATCATTACTTGTTGTGTGGGTTTGAATTTGTGTGTTTAATCTGAAACAACATATTCTTACAGGTGCGTGTTTGCAGTAAACGGGCAGGTGTGTGTGTCCCTGTGAGCTCATCATAATGTCCTCTGATCGACTCTTTGGTAAACTGCAAGCACAGATATTTGGAGAAGGGTCCCTAAAAACCTACCTCAGCAGAGAGCAGTAACCGCTGCAGAGGCTGTCGGCCGTGGGTTGGATCCACAGGTGGACGCAGTTCGTGCTCTGTTATCTAAAGGTCACACTGGAGCATGTCAGGGGGAGGGGCTTCAGTTCTCAGGCTCAGACGGTGCTGCTCGGTGTTCGGTTAGAAGTCCAAATATTTCACGCTGTCACTCGAGGCCGGTCTGATTGTCATTATTGTGAAACTGTAGTTGTTAAAAAGCCCAGTGCTGAAAGAGCAGCTGCTATCTGTTCCAAATTTCCCAATAAACGGAAGCTCAGCCGCTCCAATTACTTCCCATTTTGCCTTCTCCCCTCAGCTCCTGTTATTATCTACCTGCTTTGAATTTAGGCAGAAAATTGGAGAGTTTTTTCTGCACCGAGCAGCACGTAAACAAGACACGCAGATTGTCTGCATCAGATATTTGAATGAACGCCTCAAACAGCTTTTCCTGTACTGAACGATAAAGAAACAAATACATCAAATTACAAAAGCCGGTGCAAACAGGAAGCGTGTGGCTAGTTTGTTCTCGCTGAGCTTCAGTCGGATTATACAGGAGAACATTCAATAACATATCGCTGCTTATCTCTGTGCTGCTAATCTGAAATGCAGATGTTTGCTGGAGGTGACCTTCATCTCTGCACTTTTGAATGTCATCGGCCTTCCCGGGCTCACGAATAACACCAATTACAGTTAAAAGCACGCTTGCTGATTGGTGGATCAGAAACACCTGCTGGGGACGAGCAGGGCAAAGGGAGAGCCGTTCGGCTCCAGAGCAGCGAGCTGGCAGAGAGACAGCTTTGGTTTCAGGATTCCAGGAAGTGATGGAGGTGAGGTTATGACCGGGGATCATGTGACCAGGAGCATTTATAATAATTGAATTGGAGGAGAAGTGAGACAGAGGTGAGATTTTAAATTTGGCAGAGGTGACACGAACTGTCGAAGGCGCATCCTGCCTCAAATACACACACACACACACACACACACACACACACACACACACACACACACACACACACACACACACACACAACCCCGTTCAACTATCTTAGCGAGGACCTTCATTGGCATAATGCTTTCCCTAACCCTGACCATAATCTAATTGTAACCCTGACACTAAAACCACATTTTGAGCCTCAAAAAGGCTTCAAACTTGTGACCTTGTGTCCTCACAAGTGACTGTTGGTTCTCATAAGTATAGTAGAATGCAGATTTCGGTCCTCACAAAGATAGCTAGACAGGAACTTACACACACACACAGCAGATCAACAGGTGTGACAGAGCAGGATCTGCACCCACAGGTTTGAGATCTAAGAATTACCTGTGAGAAGAACATCCAGTTTACAGGAACCAAATCTGTCTGTCGTCCTGTGTGATCCTGACATTTTCTTTCTCTCCCCACCTCTCTGTGTTTGCCTCTCACCATCATCTCTTCCGTCCAGGAGCTTCACCCGTTTTCCTCGTCGTGGCTCAAGAGTTGGGAGTTCGCCTTGTAATCGGAAGGTTGCCGGTTCGAGCCCTTGCTTAGACAGTCTCAATCGTTGTGCCCTTGGGCAAGACACTTCACCCGTTGCCTACTGGTGGTGGTCAGAGGGCTTGGTGGCGCCAGTGTCCGGCAGCCTCGCCTCTGTCAGTGCGCCCCAGGGTGGCTGTGGCTACAATGTAGCTTGGCATCAGAGAAAATATTACACGTTTCGTATTAAGCTGAGAAGAGACGCAGTTTGACTTCAGCTACAATGAAAAAGACACAAAGCTGGAGTTATCCGGTTGTTCAGTCTGACGTCACTAGCCGTGTCTGGGTCTAAACTCCGCTGCAGGTCCATATATCAAACGATCACTATGGCATTACTGAGAGTTAAAAACTGTCTAAAGTCTTTCATCTTTAATAAAATGATCAGCGCTCTGCTCTACCA
Source organism: Astatotilapia calliptera (assembly GCF_964374335.1). Taxonomy (NCBI): domain Eukaryota; kingdom Metazoa; phylum Chordata; class Actinopteri; order Cichliformes; family Cichlidae; genus Astatotilapia; species Astatotilapia calliptera. The sequence goes on along the minus strand of NC_137428.1, from coordinate 1,435,231 downwards.
GGTGTAACAACTGAGTTTAACATCCAGGCATCCATGAAAACGGAATTTATGACATTTAACGGAGTTAGACGTTAGCAGGGAGTTAGCTCGCTAGCTTCTATCTAAATACAATATAGCATGTCCTGACTGCGGGGTTTTGGAAACAAATTAAAACGTACAGCTCTGCTATCACTTCCAACATAAATGAAGACAGAAAACTAAACAGCAGTGATGTTTGTAGGGTTACTGAAGTTGGGCTAGCTGGTATATAATGATGTGCTAGGTGATCGCTAGCGACACAGCTATGTTAGCATAATATAAACAAGCTAACTTTTTTCCACTGGATAAAAGTTAATGTGAGTGTTCTCGGTGGTCAGGAACAAATGTAATCGCATGGCAGGATGCTGTAAAAGGACCAAACTTCAGCCAGGAGAACAACTGAGATAATCCATCCACAATACGAGGTTAGTCATTCATATACTGCTGCATGGGCTGGGCTGTAGTTACATCCTAAGGTTTTAAAAACTGAGCTTAAATAAATGATTAGCGGTAATAAAAGCCGAGGGAGGTCAACAGGGATCACTGACTGTTTTAGGAGCTTTTTGAGATCAAATAGAAGAAAATACAAAACATTAAACATGTTAACAACACAAAAGCCATATTAAACGCAGACTACTTTAGACCCGGAAGTAGGATTCGTCGTGTCATCACTGAACAACCGGATTGGAGGATTCAGCTGAGAGCGCTGCAGTGGAGAGTTTGTCAGGTGGATGTTTGTGGGAAACGGAGGATTTCTCAACCTGACAAACCGTCCTGAAGCTTCGTATATAAGACACTGTGGATTCATCTCTTTTGCACATTTCACTGTTTGAAGGACAGCTTTTGCTTTGCTAGTTAAAGTTGGAGACTTCAGAGGCTTTGTGCTAGCCTGACCATTTGCAAGCATTACCCAAGTGTTTGCACAACATTTAAGGAAGATTTTGAAAATGTCGCTTTCTTTATAACTTTAAGCTTTGTCTGGTAGGCTGCTACCAGACAAAGCTTAAAGTTATAAAGATAGCGATATTTTCAAACATGTCTCAAAGGGTAAACTTCTCTTTCTGGTACTGAGCTAGGTTGTGAACTCTTTGCCATCATTAGTTCACGGTACGCTCAGCCGCGCTGTGCAGATCAGGGGTCTGCGCCTGAGGACAGAGGCTGCTCTCATCTGGTGATGCAGCAGCAGATCTTTCTTTATCACTTTGCAGAGAGGCTGGCACGGCTTCTCTCCTCTGGGCTGATGCTTTCTTGGCAGTAAAGTTCTGGGCTGATTTTCACCACCCAGCACACCTTTCAGTCCCAGGATCCAAGTCCACCTCCAAGGCTGTTACGCTGCCTGGATCGCCGCGCTGAGCTGATTCTCATTAGAAATGTTGCTTAGCTTCAACGCTCAGTGGCCACACGTGTTTAAAGCTGTCAGTGTTTCAGCTAAAACAAGACGATTGGATGAGTGTGGAATCATAAGGCGACCTAATCTGTGACAGGATGTAAACATTACTGAGGCCTGACACCAAAGCTACATGATGTAAGCAGCTTCAAGCAAGACAATGTCTCCTGACAAACTGTGCTGAATTTGAATAAAGGGTAAAAACAAACAGTTTCATACAGACAGATTCTGATCATCATCACCAGCTTCACCTTTTATCCGTGGACTCCTGTATTGTGGCTCTGCCTGATTCACAGTTTGGAATAATCTTTCTTTATTTCATGCCGGAGCTCCACGCAGCTGTCAGACGTTCAGGCCGCCTGTCAAAGTCAACATTTCAGCTCCAAATTAAACTGTCCAGACTGAGGAATTATTGATGAGCCTCATTAATCTCTGTCAATATTTGCTGCTTTGTGTAATGACCATATCAGTCCGAGCAGACGAGACAAACTTCAACTTGAACTTTGTTGTTGCCTGGTCTCAAGTCCAGCATTAGAAGGAAGGGGCGAGCACCCACAGCCAATAAGAGAGCTTTGCTTCATGTTTGGTGTCAAAGCTCCATTAACGTAAAGACGTACATCCTGAAAACGGTCTTTTTTTAATTGGTTTTGGTGGCGGTCACAGCCTTGGTGAGATGGGGCTGGACTTGAACCCAAGCTACGGTCCTTTAATGAACCAGGGTACAAGGATGGCGGTCACCTGGCTGAATAAGATAAGTCCCGTCTGCCATCCAGCATCTCTGTGCTGCGTTTGTACGCCTCTAAAATGGGACCATTATTAGCGCTGCTGCAGCCAGTGCATCGCACCCATGCCTATGGACACGTCGTGCGTACCAGCGAGGTGCAGGAGGCATCTGACAGTGACATGTGATGCTTTAGGATGAGAATGCATTTGAAGAACTTTGATTTATCAGATCACACTTTAGAAAATAAGAATCAGGTTTTAGAGACTAAGATGTGAAACCAGCGGCTCAGACCATAAACTGATCTGAGGTCAGGTGAGCACAGGGCTCGTTTTCTGAAGGACTTTTAACGACCTGAGGAGTCGCCCCCTGTTGGACAGTAGAGAGAGTCCCGGTGAAAAGCACGAGTAAGACCCCCGTTAATAAAAAACAGGTGTTCCTAGGAATAGACTGTGTTGTGAGGTTTTCCTCTAACTTATAGTTTCAGCACTTTCAACATTGAGACGTCACAGTTGAAAGTTTCTGAGAGTTACTTGAAAGCCAGTATGTCCTTTTGATCCGACTTCTGGTGAGTTTTAGCTCAAACTCCAACTCAGGACCTTGACAGCTCAGATAGTTCTTTATAAATGAAAACACGAGTGCACTGAAGTCTTCTTCATGCTCACATTTTTTATATCTAACCATCAAAACATCACAGGTGCCCCGACCTCAATTCCCTCTCTTGATATATAAACTAAGGGAGGGAACGGGCACAGTTAGCAGGTTCTGGCCAAACTCCTGCAGCACTGCACGTCTCAAAGGACGGAGCGAATGGGTTTCATTTTTACGCTAGAGATGAGAAAGACAGTAACGATGCTATTCTTCAAGTGCACATTTAAACTTTCTGGAGGAAAAAATAAACTTTTTAGAAAATAACATTCATTTGTTTGTCTGTTTTAGTTCATTTTGTTCCCATTTAATTGGAAACCTCTCCAGAAAATCTGTGTTTGAGCTAAGCTCCTTCCTCACTGAGGAATGATGGCGCATTAGGCTTGTGGATAATGATCAGGAATAAAGATGTTTTGTCCTTGGATGGAAATAATGACAAGCCGTGCTGTTTTAACCTCGGAGCGTGAGCTTTCATATAGGATTCACCTCCTGCTCTGACCTTTTAAAATTGGCTTGCACATGCTGCTTCTGATATGGAAATTATGATGAGACCACGGCTGCCTTTGTACAGAAATAAATGTTTAAGGAGACACTGACGAACAAGAAAGAGGGTTTGTGCCTTTATATTATGGATTTTATTGTAATATTGATAACAGGGGTTAAATTGGCAGGTGGGGGGAACTGAGATTAGGTGCAGTGCATCAGCAGGGAGGAGATGAGTCACATAATCATTTCTGCTGTGAGTTTCAGAAGATTTTTTTTTCCGGACGGTTGTGTTTTCTGCTTTTTGTGGATTTGACCAGCTAAAATTTGCAAATTATAATTTAAAGCCAGAATAAAAGTGTAAATTGTTGCAAAAGGACATGATTGTTAAATTCAGATTCTGCAAAATAACCAAGAAAATACAAAACACAGTTTTAAAAGACAAAAAGCTATCCAAACCTGGCTCGACCTACATGGAAAGGTCCTTGCTCACCTTAGTAAATCATGAATTAACTGTAATTAAACCCATTTCTGCCAGACTGCTAAATCAGAAAACACTGAACCAGCAGCACATGCCGTCATGATCTAAAGAACCAGCTGAGAAACCAAGTCAACAAGATCACGAAGGGTCGTCTGCCAACAAACACCTGGATGAAGCCCAACTGGAAAATATTCTGTGGACTGACGAGACAAGAGCTGAACTTTCTGGAACGTTTGAGGTTACATCAAACTAACAGTGTTTCATAAAGAGAGCAGCAGTCGGACACGTCGGTGGTGTGATGGTCTGCGCTGCTGCTTCAGGACCTGAAGACTTGCAGTGGAAAATGAAACCATGAATTTTTCCGTCTACCAAAACATCCTGAAGGAGAACAGCAGCAGCAAGTTCGCCTCTGAATGCTAAAGCAAAACAAAATGAAGTCAGACTCCTGACCTGAATCCGACTGAGACGCTGTGGCACGACCTTAAAAAGCCGGATCATGGTTGAAAACCCTCCGATGCGGCATACGGAATAGGAAATCAGGAAGTCGCCCTTTAAATGTGTCGTGTTCAGTCTTCGCCATGTTTTTCTTCTTGCTCTGTGTTGCTGTTGGTTTTATGATAAACATATTTGTTTTTTTAAATCCCTTTATGTAAACGACTTTTCTCTCCAAGCGCCTTAGATTACCATGACCTGCACGACTACGAACCCACTCAGACATTTTATGCGAACATTTTTTAATTGTTGTTTCATTTCATATTTTTGCTCTTATTATATTTAGAAACCTGCAGGAAAGGTGATAACATTTGACTGACTGCAACACAAACACTTGCATGTAGTGTGTACATATTATCAGAGTTCATTACTTCATGAAGGAAAAGCTTAATTACTTTTGGAAAAAACTTTTTTGTTTATCACAAACATTTCTGAACCACAAAGTCAGACAAATGTAATTGTGGTTTTCTTGGAAGCTTTATTGTGTTATCAGCTTTTTATGATACTGCTGCAGATCTTCTTAGAGACAAAGTGTCGTAGTGGGAACTTGGCGAGAATGTCCCCAAATATTTGATCAAAGGCGATTCACGAGGGGAAAAGGATCTTTTATTCATGTGGAACAGCTTTGATGTCAGGAACGATGTGCCTCGCAGCAAAATATGAGCACATGAACATGAAATACCTTTTGCTTTCTCCGAGTGTTCCCTCGGGTTGGCTGCAGAAGAAAAAGATCATCCTGTCAGCAGAAGAACGTGTGATGTTAACATGTTAATGAGGAGAAAAGAGCCATTAAACTAAAGTAAATGTCAGTAAATGAAAAACATAAATGTGATAAACATTTTAGAAAACGTTAAAGGAATGAGCTGCCGTTCACTTTTTCTGCTACGTGTTTATTTTTATTACGTTTTCTCATCACCGCATGCACCGAATGCTGAAACATCGTCACGGTTTTCCATAAATATGCTTCCTTTAATATGTTTTCATCAGTTTCCAGGTCCAAACTCTACCTCAGCTGCTACATTCAAACAAACCCTGAGCTCCAATAAAACAATCAGCGTGGCTGTTCTCCCCGGTGTTCCAATAAAGTTTTACAGGGTTTAGCTGTTAGCCGCTAACAAGGTTAGACATTAGCTACTAGCTGACACAATGATGCAGAGGGCAGGAGGAGGTTTCAGCTGCTCTCATTGAAAGTTCATGTTGTCCCTGGCAGGCAGAGACACTGCAATCACACTGAGAATGATTCTATTCTGAAGCCTTCAAATATTTGGCGTCACTGTGAGCCCACCGACAGTGGGAGCATCTGGATGGTTTCCCTGGTTGTGAGAAGAGTTCCCGTTATTTGTCCTCTGGGTGGCGTTTCCACCTGTTCCTAATTCCCGGGCCATCACCTGGAGGATGCTTGAACCAGCGCTGCCTGCCTCTCGCTGCCAGATCGTCACGCTACCATTGGCGATAACTCAGCCTCGTTGTGTTCTACGTTTACGCTCGCCCGTCTCGTGGTTAACGTTGTTTTCTGTTCCCGGTTTCTCAGCAGCACTGGTCCTGTTCCTTTCAACTTCTCCGGTCATCCTGCAAACCAAAGGTTACACACTCACTTCACTCCCTGGCCTGCCCACCTGCTCATCCTGTCTCCCTTGGATTTCTCCCCACCTCTGGACCACCTGGAATCTGGACCATCTCCGCTCACATACTCCACCTTCTTTGGACGCTCTCACAGCTACACCATAAAGATGTGCTGCATTTGAACAGAGCTGATAAGAAGAGAAAAAGTGCTCCCTCGGTGAATAGTTAGCTGCTTCTGATCAGCAAAAGCTCAGTGAATAAACAATGAGGCTGCTTCAGCCCAAATCAAAGGAAAAGGAACGTGTTTGAAGCATAGAGAAGCTGGTGGCAGTCGGATCTGACGGAGGCGACTGGTTGGCAGGTGAGCTGGCACCACACAAAGTCCAGATGGAGCAACGTTCAGGCTGAGTGGAAGGACGGCCTGTGGTGGGGGAAAGAGATAATAATAAATGAATTACATGAAACAATCAGAAGGCAAAGTGTACTGCTCGTGTTTTATTCAGCAGTCATCGTGGATCTTATATCTGCTGTCAGAGGACATCAGGGAGCACAAGTCTGCTTCAGGTCCTTTAAAATTCTGCAGCCAGCTCAGGCTCCACCTGCCAACACTACGATAACATTTCACAAGCTGGGCCCACATCCTCATTTTAGGTTTGACAGCGTTTTAGGAGGTAAAGGTGGCAACGGCCCCTGGGCAGATCCCCATGTACTAAATAGAAATGAAGAGGTTAAAGAATTGAGAAGAAGGAGGGAGGGAAGGTGGGGCACGTAAACGAGAATGGATGTTTGGATGTTCCAGGTCCTGCTCCTACATAATCTCCAATAAAAACCAACAACAAACCAAAACGCAGAGACCCCGACAAAATGTCACCATTAGTTTTTGTGCTTCGTGCTGTTATCCAGCCCAGCTCTTCTATTAAACGTGGAAAAATCAAAGAGATCTCAAGAGCACATCCACGAGGTTTTCATCATCATCACTTCTTATCCCGCACTCTCACCTAATACTGAAATCTCCCATCTTAGCTCGATGCGTAGCTCCTAATGATGAGCTAATGAGGCACAGGGAGTGCGGAGTAGCTTATATGTGATCAGGCTTCCCTGCCGAGTCTCAGATACAAACAGTTGTATTGGATTAAAAACACGAGCGCACGATAAATCCATAAAACCATGGGCGTCAATCTCAGGCTTCAGCCAGACACTTTTGTTCTTTTCTGCCTTTGAAACCCATGAAAGGCCTTTTTATTAGACTAATGATGCCCCTGACATCTCATCTTCACCATTATGGGACTATCTGAGCATCTCTGAGAGGCATATTGCTTCTATTGAGGTTATCAGAAGTAGAATTAATCAGGGGAAATGAGAGAATATGGAAGCTCTGATTGAAAAACTGGGAAGAAGAAAAGCTTTGAAAGCTTTGAAATGAACTGTGTAATTTATATAAAAATCCCGCTGCTAAGTCATTAACGTGGGACGGTTCTCTGTGTTGTCATGATTATAGGAGAGAGTGCCACACAGAAACGCTAAATAAATCAAATCTTAATTGGATTTTTTAGGAACTAAAGACTTAAATGGCTTCGTGTCAGCTGAGATTGTGCAGATTTCTTTAATAAAGCTTTAACCTTGGAAGATAAAGACTGTCATATTAAGGATTGAAGAATGGCCTCTGGACCCACACTCCCAACAGACCGAGCGCTGAAAAGTTTTCTGCCCAGTGGGATCATCTCATTTGTGTCTTCATCCTCTTCATCAAAGTCGGAGGAAGAACCAACGCACGTACCGAGGACACTGCTCCAGTTGTTTGGATGCAGACACCCTGGAGGATGCGCCTGCGTCGTCTTCATGTTGGTCAGCAGTGGTTTTCTCCTGAAACTCTCCCACGGAGGTCTCACTGTTGCATCATGACCTCTGACCTTAACTGAGCTGAGTGAGGCCTGCAGGTCTTCAGATGTTGTTCTGGGTTCTTCTGTGACCTCCCGGATGAGTCGTCGATGCACTCTTGGAGTAATTTTGGTCGATCGGGAATGCTCCTGGCAATGTGTGGATAACGGCTGTTTGAAGATGTTTCACCTCTACCATGACCTGCGTGACCGAGAACCTACACAGGCACATGAATATAGTGACCCCTGGTGTCATCAGCTGAAGTAAAAGTCATGTTTTGGTATTTTTGCTCCGACGATGTTGGCCCTGTCATACAGGGTGGATGAAACGTCTTCACATCATCAGGCTGTGGTTCATGGAAATATGTTGATTTTGGTCTAAACAAAGTTGATGATCATATATTGTACGAAAGACGGGCAGAGCCACCAACATAGTCAGCGACTGATGCTGGAGCTTCAGTGTTTTTGCTGCCTTCATCCTGGACTTTTAGAGTCAGAAATGACAAACGTGTAGAGTTCAGTAGCATCCACATAAAGTCCTAGAATGGACTCCCCAGAACAGAAATATGGAGGCTCCAACAGCACAAACACAGTCCAGAGGTCCAGTTCAGGGACTCCAATTAGCTGAGGAGAACAGCTAGCAGCTATAGCCACCTGTTGAGGCCACACCCCCAATAATGTAAACTTTAAGCCCTGATACAGTTTAACAGGTGAGCACACATGTTATGAAGGAAGAAATGATCCACAGAGGCCGAACACTTTGAACGTGGGAGTCTGTGGGACGGACTCACTGCTGCATCTGCGAGCTTTGTGACACTGGGTCGCTCTTTAACCCCTCGTGGTTATAGTTTACTCAGCTCATTCGCACATACCGCAACACATTACTTAATTAAAACTTAATTACAGCAGGTGACTCTTCGTAACAATGAGGTGCTTCGAGCGGGCAGAGCAGCTCGAGACGACCTCAGAAAAAGTCTGTAATGTGCTCAGAGTCAGATTACAAATCAGACGGGACGTTTCTGTTTATTTCATCACTCGCCGGCTCACCGTGAGACATCCAGGGAAGAAAATGTGCTGATGTGGAACTGAATGTGTTGAGAGAGAGGAAACTCCTGGAGCTGCGAGTCACAATCTGTCAGCAGCAGCGCTCCTCCCGCTACAGGTGAGCGTGCTTTACGGAAAACAGCAGCGGAGCAGTGGCACAACAAAGAGCATGTCTCAGGTGGCGCTCTCCTCAGATGTTTGCATCCTGCAGTCACCAAACGGGATATATTTATTCTAAAAACCACGAATAAGCTTCACCTGAAACTGCAGCTATGCAGAAATCTGTTGGGGGCGGGGCATAATAATCACAACCTGTAATCTGCACACTCGTGTATCCACCTGTGTGGCCTCAGCTGTGCTGATTTGTGTCCACACAACTAACTTTTTTCTTCACTTTTTAGGGGAAAAGTTGGTTTTTTTCCGGATATACGTCTTTCCCCACATTTAATTTTAGTAACAGACATCACTAAAACCTGGTATTTCTGCAACGTAGCTCATGTCCACACTAAGAAAATACATGAACGTGTGAATCCACTAAATTTCCCATTTCTATAAACTATAGACTAGTCACATTTGTGACAGCGCCGCCGCCAACGTCCGACTGTCTGCTGCACTTCACTTCCCTGCTGCAGATCAGTGACATGATTATGTTCTCTGGCATTATTATAGGCTCGTGTGTTATATGCAGCAGTAATCATTAGTTTGATTGCTTTCATCAAAGGCAGAGACCCGCTGTGGCCTTACGATTATTCTGCACACGCACACACACACACACACACGCACACACACACACACACACGCACACACACACACACACACACACACACACACGCACGCACACACATTCTCTGCGAGGGCTCTGCAGACAAAGTGTTTACTGAGAGGAAATAATGAAATCAAGAGGAGAAAAACTGGGTTACCTGTGACCTTATCAGCAGCTCTGCTGTCATTTCTGACTCTTGAGTGTAGAATTCAGGCCTGATGTTGTGACCTTAGATGTGCTGACATTTTGTCAGCTTGTCGTACTGTCGGGCCTCTTATCAGTGCCGTTAAGCTGTTTTCCCCACAGGGACGACTTAAAGTTCAGCTCATTAAACTCACACTGTTTAGTCATACACAATCAATAATGCATGCTGTGGAGAATGGGTTCATGATTGCACAAAGATGTGCTTTCTGCTTAAAAACAGTCTTTTTGAACCGTCTGACTTAATTGAGACAAATGACTCCAGTTTTAACAACGTGGGGAAAACGACGTTAGTGTCACGCTGAAGTCAAATAATTTCAATCAGTGTTTGCAGAGAAATTTGTGTTTCCGACGTACTAATTATTTCCTCTGTGAACAACACGGGCATCTGAAGGAAATGAATAAATGAGATGAGGAAATCAGTGCGTTTGCAAACAAATTTGCTGCTGACTGTGATGTGTTGACACTGCTCATACACAAACTGCCTTAAAAACAGTGCGTTCACTGAAATCACCGATTAAGAATAGAGCGGGACCGAACGACTCTGCGACACAGAAACACTGAATAACAGTCCAAACAGCATTACAGGAAAAAAAGCACAGGCCATGAAGTTACAAGGAGGCAGCATCCAAAACAAAACTGCGGCCGACATGAACGCTCGTCCATCGACGGGCATGAAAATACAGGAACAGGCACACAGGTTCACCAATGTTACGTCCCAGTCTACGAGTACAGCACCGCATCACACGGGTCAGAAGGAAAGTGACCCCAAAGCCATGCAAAGGAACCAGTTTACAGGTAAAGGTGCTTTTATTGCCCCGAAAACTGAAAGCGTTTCCTCCGGGGTGAACAAAGGCCAAAATAACAATCAAGTTATATAAGGGAGGCGCTACCTGCACCCTGTGTTACACAAAAAAACAAACAAACGCTACCCCAAACTCCCAGAAGGAATAAACAGGGGAAGAGAATCAGGCAGTTCATCCCTTCTGCTTCAGCGCTTATTCACAAGAGAAAGTATCTGCACACAAAACGTAATGATTTTCCACAGTCACACAGGAAAGTGTATCACAGGTAAGGGTGAGGACGGTCTGCTGCTGGAGAGGGTTTTTAAAACAGCCAATCAGCAGCTGCCAGCTCTCCAACCAGGAAGGACCTGCAGAGACTCTTAAAGGCGCAGGACACACACGGACCAGAATCCAAAATATGGCTGTTAGAGTGAATTGTCACCTGTGTTTGCGTATGGCGAGACCGTTAAAGAGGTGTTACGCCATTTACAGGGTGAGGGGAGATGACTTTTATGACCAGCAGGAATTCACGTATATAGAGACACACCCACACGCACACATACAGACACCCACATGTGCTCGCACACACACACACTCAGTGCCTTAGTTGTATGATGCACCACAGGGGGGTTTACAGTTGGTGTTTGTGAAACTGTGTGTCACAGAATAAAAGGCTGCAGGAAGACTGGGAGTCAAAGTTGGCTGGGAAACAGGTGAGGAGCGTTCAGCTCCAGCAGCCTGGTCCCGGCCAGGCTTCCCTTGCTAGCAAGTGAAAACTGGTTAAGCTGTTTGTCTTGCTTCGTCCACAGGTGATGAGTCTCTGAACCAGCCGGCCTGCTAAGCGCAGACCCAACAATGGCCAGGGCCGCGACGCCACGACTCCCCACACAGCAGCCCGACAGTTAAAACTTGGACACAGTGTCAGTCGTCCCAAACACATCAGATCTGGTTGTGGAGTGGATAAAGCAGGCTTAAGGTTTGTGGACCTAAAAGCTGGATCTGTACCAGGAGACCAGCCAGTTTAAATGAACTCTACCGACTCTGTCTCTATACATAGAGGATAAAACCTGGACACGACAAACTGAAGGCAGCACAGGAGCAACTGTGTCGGACCCCCATCACTGAGTGCCGTGACGACACTCTGACAGCTCCGTCCTCAGGTCGGCGTGTAACACGTCTAAAACTAGACGGATGCTGTTCCTCTAAGCTCTCCTCTCACATGTGTCTGCATACTGTCCCCGTGCATCGCTGCAGATTGTGCCACTTGACTGTTGACTCCTGCGTTTTAATCTTTGGATGCAGATTGTTGCAAAAGGAAAACAGAAAAAAGAAACTATCAGAATGTTATTGCTTAAAGAGTCACGAGCGTTTACGGCGCCTGCATCACAGGACGGTCTCTTCTTGCTTTAAGTTAATTATGTGAAACAGTCATAATTAATCTGTCCCACTGTATGACTCATCCTTACAGCTACTAATGGACTGTACACAATGGTGTGAAATTACAGCTCCGCCTGTTTCAGACTGATGTGTGCTTTGTTCTGGTCTAACAAAGGATTCGATTTAGTGTTCAAACTGTGCCACCCTGCTCAGTGTACTCTTATCATTCTTTGTTGCATAAAAGAAACAGATGTAACACACAAATCACAGACACTCCAGCCCCAAACCATCATTATTATCATCATTTAAAGGGTTTCTTATATCAGAACAAAGGTGACTGTCAGCCAGACTGAACACACGGTCCAGACTCAGTGTTCCTGATAACATAACAGCTGTAAGATTACAATGAATTACACATAAATGTGTTTGTTTCTTCCAGATGTGCTGCTGTGCGTGATGGACGAACATCTCCACTGTGGTCTCGTCTGTTCCAGGAGTCTTTTGGTTTGTTCAGATGCAGCTTTGCAAACCTCTCCTGTGGAAATGTTGTTTTTCACATGATGGCAGACATGTTTGGGCCTAATCTGAGCTGCTTCTGGCACTCGGGCCTCAGTTACAGCACTAACACATTATGTGGATGACATTTTCACTAGAAAAAGTAAGAAAACACGTGAAGTTTATATCACATGAGGTGGATCCGTTGATGACTCACTGTGAGCCCGATGTGTGAAGGGGCTACATGAAAAGTTAGACTTGTAAGAAGAAATGATCAAGTTCTTTCTGCCAGCTCAAAGTAAATAAAAAGCCCTGAGCATTAGTCAGACCTGTCCTCCTGCTCTGCCAGGAAAACTGTTTCTGTGAGATGCTGCTGGCGCTCCTGCTGGCGCTGATAGAAGAACACAGACATTAAGATCTCGGCAGGTTGTTTGAAGATAAATATATATTTGAAAGTGGCTTTCATTTAAAAAAACAGAAGAAAGCGTGAAAACATAAGAGAGATCGGGCACATCACCAAGAAACTCCAAACAATTGGCAGACGTGCGCTCGGGATTCAAAACCAGGTCAAGTGAATTTAACAAACTCAATATGTAACAGCAGATTTCCATAAATACACACATTTAAACAAACGTCACGATCCTCAGCTGAACTCTCCGGGAGCTGATTGATATTAAATCCTCCTCCATTTATCATCTTTAGCAGCAGTCAGGTTTCTACTATCCATCCATCCATCCATCCATCGTCATCCGCTTTGTCCGGGGTCGGGTCGCGGGGGCAGCAGCCTAAGTGTGGTGGATCATAAATTTGATTAGTTTTGAAGTTGTACATCTCTGTTCCTTATATTTCATGTGATGCCCTTATTAATGTTTTATTTGTTGCTTTGACTGTTTTCGAATAGAATATGCAGTGGGAATATAGAGGGAGATAAGCAGTGAAAGTTTTGCCTGGGTTGATTGTGCGTCGATCCATTGTTAATGCCTCAGGGCTCCAGTAGGTGGGTTCGCGCGCTGCCTCCTTCACTCAATACAGACGAGTGAGAGTGAGAGCTGCGTGTCTGTGCCGTTCTTTCACCTCTCCTCACTATTTCCCCTGTTTAAGGTAACTGTCATGCACAAATCTGTATAAATGTGTGTTACTGTTGATTATTACATTGTTATCATTGTTCATTGTAGCGGAAGATGTGAATTGCGGACTATTTTGCTGAGAAGTTCCAGTTAATCTCTGTTGCTGCGTATGCTAGTTTTCGCTATTACTCCGCCATATTGTGTGAAGATTTTTCTGTTACGATCTGTATAAGTTAACTACTGAAAGACATGCAGTACTTAAAGTATTATTTCATTGCTGTGGAAAGTTAGTGACTGTGTCAGCTAACATGTGCGAGTTAAAAAGATGTTTTTGCCTAATGCTACAGTTCATGTTACCTAAAGTATTCTCATCAGCTAATGCAGCGAACAATAGTGACTTAGTTTGGATACAGTTGTCCTGAGACTGAGTGCATCCATAAGAATATTGTTTTGGTTGTATTGCTTCTGAAACTCAATACAGACGAGTGAGAGTGAGAGCTGCGTGTCTGTGCCGTTCTTTCACCTCTCCTCACTATTTCCCCTGTTTAAGGGCACAACATTTGGAGGCACCGCTGGGATGATTGATTCGAGGACCATCCCTGACCTGTAAGAGAAATCCTCTCGTTGATCATCCCCCCCAGACGACCCAGGTATCAGAAAGGAGCATAGTAAAGCAGCAGAGACATCGCTAGACCTACGTTGGTATCTGTATCCTGAAGTGAAAAAGTGGCCACTAGGGGGCAGTAAAAGCCAACTAAGTCTGATCATTTCTCAACTGACTGCTTGTGCTAACTCCTCTGACAACATGGAGTCTGAATTAGAAAAGCTTCAGCTGGAGATTAAAGGAACACTGTATCAACTGACTTTAGAGCAGCTGACTAAATTATGTGATGTACTTCAAATCTCAGGACCAGGAAAAGAGTTTGTGATTAATAGAACGCGCAGTCAGCTAGTCTCGCATTTAGTTAAGCACCTTGAACGCACCGAGCTGGCTACCCGTGAGGACGAAGGTATGTCAGAACTTCTTAATGTCCAGGACATTATAAGTGACATACAAATGGATAAAAAACAAGGTGTGAATGAAACAGTGGATCCAGCTGTTCAGGACCAGGAAAGTAGCCAGGAGGAGATAGAGACATTAAGACTGCTCTTACAACAAAAAGAGGGTGAAATGCATGACTTGATGAGGAATAGCATGAATCCTGCCTTAAGTCCTCGCATCCCAGTGAGAAACATTGTTCCAACAGCACCAAACAGTTCCATGTGGCGCAAAGATTTTAAGATATCAGGCCAAATAGGAGAGCCGGGGCAAAAAGACAGGCTGACATTCTCCAGTCTGGCGAGACAAATTGAAAGCGGGATCAATAGAGGCTACCCAGAATCAGAAATCACTGATGCTGTAATTCGTGCTATCACGCCAGGCTTGCAGCTAAGGAGTTATCTTGAAGGAAAAGAAAACCTCACATTACCTGCTCTTAGGAGAATCCTCAGGTCTCATTACCAGGAGAAAGGTGCCACAGAGTTATACAAACAACTTACCTCTGAGGTTCAGAGTAGTAAAGAGACACCCCAAAATTTCTTGATCAGGACAATGGACTTGAGACAGAAAATCCTGTTTGCTTCTCAGGAAGTTGAGTCCAGTCTAAAGTATGATCCAGCACTAGTCCAGAGCCTTTTTATGCATACTGTCCTGACTGGCCTTCAGAATGACAATATTAAAAGTGACCTGCAACCTTACCTCCTGCAAACAAATACTTCAGATGAGTTGTTGCTCGAGAAGGTAAATATTGCAGTCGCAAATGAAAAGGAAAGACAGGACAAAAAGAAACATGCCGCTCCATCACGAGTAACAGCTGTAAATACTGTCCAGTCTAATGATTCCCCAGTGGGAAAGAGAAGCACAGCTCAAGAGAAACCAGCTCCTCTACCCCCTGATCTTCTAACAGAAATAAAGGAAATGCGTGCTGACATGGTGCTGCTGAAAGACTTGAGGGCTGAAGTTTCCCAAATCAGAGAAACCATTCAAAAGACAACCCCAGCACCTCAGCAGCCTTTCCCCATTAAGGCTGAACAAAACTGCATGCCATTTTACCACCAGCACCCTCCTGCAGCAGCACAGGAACACCACCCAGCACATGGACCTGGACATGTGTATGGGACAGCACAGTTTCAACAAAGATTCGCACCACAGCGATATTATCCCTCACCAAGTCACCGTCCCAGATGTTTTGCATGTGTGCAGGCAGGTGAGGCATATTGCCAGCATTGTTTTAGGTGTGGGAGTAGTGAGCATTTCCGTGCAGGTTGTAAAGCACCTAGACTGACAAAATCAGATAAAGGGAGCCCTTTAAACTAAGGGAGGTTGCTCCCACGGGACATGGGGCAACCGACAGCATTGAAAAGTCCCAATATTGTGCTAACTGTGAGGGAAAGGAAGAGAGTATGAAGTTAAAATGTTGTTCTGTTTGTAAAATAACATTGTACTGCTCAAAAGACTGTCAAGAGACACACTGGTCTGTGCACAGAAGGTACTGTAAGCCACATACATGTTCATCTATTAAGAAACAGGAAACACAGTCAAGTTGCAAACCAAAGTGTAGGAAAAGAAGTAATCCAGTGAAGATGCCTACTGTAAGAGAGCTTGTAGGAGAGAAATGTCTCATTCAGTGCTTTCTGCACAACCAAAGAATCCAGGCACTTTGGGACACAGGTTCACAAATTTGTGCTGTAGATGCGGCCTGGAAACAGACCCATTTGCCTGATGTCCAACTAAGAGATATAGCAGAACTAGTAGACCCACTTGAACCACTGCAACTTGAAGCAGCCAATGGGACGGAAATACCATATATTGGTTGGCTCGAGGTAAGCTTCAGACTTACTGCTAATGATAAAGATCTGCTAATACCTGTGTTAGTGTTAAAAGGCAACCAACAGTCATGCCCCATAATTGGCTTCAATGTGATTTCACACCTAGTTGCAAACAGAGTACAGGATAAGACAAACAATAAGAATAAAGAGAAACTCATGAAAACAGTAAAAGTAGCTTTTCCTCACCTCAGAAAGAGTAGGGCAAGAGCTTTTGTTAATGCAGTGACAGTGGGACAGCCATGTGAGCACAGTGTAAGAACAACAAATGAGAGAGTTGAAGTGCCTAAACAGAGCTCCGTCCAAATAGAGTGTCGAGTGCAAGCCCCGCCTTTCAAAGAAGATAGAACCCTGATCTTCGAGCCTCATGAGAACCCACAGTGGCCTGAAGGACTCGAGTTCTGTGATACCCTTGTTTTAGTAAAGGCTGGTATGACACCAAAAATTGTCATTAGTGTACAAAATCCCACCAGCCATGACATCACACTGCCAAGTAGGACTGTTATCGGAAATGTGCAGTCTGTTGCATCAATATATCCTACTAATGTATTCAAAACTGACTGCCTCCCTACTGCATCAGTCCGTCCCATCCAGGCTAAGAGCTCAGGTGAGAACACACCTAAAAGTGAACAATGGGACCCACCTGTCGACTTGACTCACCTGAACGACCACCAGAGACAAGCTGTTAGTCAGATGCTAAGAGAAGAGTCAGAGTCATTCTCTAAATCTGATGATGACATAGGCTGTGTTGAAAACTTGCAAATGAACATTTCGTTGAAAGATAATGAGCCAGTCACACGGACTTATCTCTCTGTACCAAAACCCTTGTATCAAGAAATGAAAAACTACCTACAGGACCTAATAGCTCAGGGGTGGGTGGAAAAATCAAACTCATCTTACTCCTCTCCGGTAGTCTGTGTAAGAAAAAAAGACGGTACACTGCGCTTGTGTATTGACTACCGAGAGCTGAATAGGAAGACTCACCCAGACCGCCACCCCATTCCCAGAGTACAAGACATCATGGACAACTTAGGTGGCAACACTCTCTTTTCACTACTGGACCAGGGTAAAGCATACCACCAGGGGTTCATGGGCAAAGACAGTAAACACCTAACAGCTTTTGTGACCCCCTGGGGCCTGTATGAGTGGGTCAGAATCCCATTTGGACTGATGAATGCTCCGGCAGCATTTCAACGCTGCATGGAGGAGTGCTTAGAAGGGTTAAGGGATGAAATATGTGTGCCTTACCTCGATGATGTCCTTGTCTTTAGCAGAACGTTTGAGGATCATGTTGAGGATGTCAGGAAAGTGCTGCGCCGACTCAGGGAGTACGGAATCAAACTCAAACCAAGGAAGTGTGACCTGTTTAGGACAGAAGTGAGGTACCTTGGCAGGATTGTGTCAGCAGAGGGAAGCAGGATAGACCCCGCAGACACTGCTGCTGTAACAGCTTTGAAAAACAAACGGCCAGGTACTGTTGGTGAACTAAGAGCAATGTTGGGCCTACTAAGTTATTACAGACAATACATCAAGGATTTTGCCAGAATTGCAAATCCTCTGTATGACTTGCTCAAGGGACCTGCAGATGCTGAAACCCAGCGAAACACAAGATTAAAGTGGAAAACAAAGCGAAACAGGTGTAGTGTCCCTTCGAGTACACCTATTGAGTGGACCGACATGCACCAGTTAGCACTAGAGCAGCTGATAGACTGTCTAACTCAGCCCCCTGTTCTAGGCTTTCCAGAATTTTCACAGCCATTCACCCTTCACACTGATGCGTCAAACCAGGGATTAGGTGCCGTGTTGTACCAAAAGCAGAATGGAAAGCTTCGTGTGATTGCTTATGGTTCCCGCACTTTAACTGCAGCTGAGAAGAATTACCATCTGCATTCAGGCAAGTTAGAGTTTCTTGCTCTCAAGTGGGCTATCACAGAAAAATTCCGTGATTACCTATATTATGCACCATTCTTCACCGTGTACACCGACAATAATCCACTTACCTATGTACTGTCCACTGCCAAACTGAATGCAACAGGGTGTCGATGGGTAGCAGAACTGGCAGATTTTCACTTCACAATTAAATATCGCCCTGGTAAAGAAAATGTGGACGCAGACAGCCTCTCCAGGATGCCGGTAGACATGGAAACGTTTATGAATGAATGCACAGAGGAAATGGCATACGATGCAATTGGAGCAACCACACAGGCAGTGGAAAGGCAGGATGACTCCAATGTGTCATGGTCCATGGGTGTCTCAGTCAGGTGTTCAGCCATGGCCACAGATGTTTCCATCATTCCACTGACAAAAGGCCAGATCAAACAGGACCAGAGAAGTGATCCGACTATTGGACCTGTAATTCAGTGTAAACTAACACAGGAAAAACCATCACGTTCAGAACTAAGAAAACTCAGCCCACAGGTCATATGTCTCCTGAGGGAGTGGGACAAATTGGAGATGGATGAGAATGGGATCTTGCACAGAAAAACAGCAAACAGAAAACAGTTGGTCCTACCAGAAATACACAAAAGTACTGTACTAAAGGAGCTACATGATGAAATGGGCCATCAAGGTGTAGAGAGAACATTGTCACTGATACGGGACCGGTTTTACTGGCCCTATATGCAACGGGAAGTAGAGGGTTATGTGACCAGAAGGTGTGTTTGCATAAAACAGAAGAAGCCGTGTCATGAGAGCAGAGCACCACTGACTAATATTGTCACTACTCACCCATTTGAACTTGTCTCAATTGATTTCCTGCACCTTGACAAGTGCAAAGGGGGTTATGAATACATCCTTGTAGTCATTGACCATTTCACACGCTTCACCCAAGCGTATGCCACAACTTCCAAATCAGGTAAAACGGCTGCAGACAAAATCTTTAATGACTATGCTTTAAGATTTGGCTTTCCAGCACGAATACATCATGATCAAGGTGCTGAATTTGAAAATCATCTGTTTGCACAACTAAAAAACTACTGTGGAGTTGCTGGGTCCAGGACTACTCCCTACCATCCCCAAGGGAATGGACAAGTGGAGCGATTTAATAGGACACTACTCCAGATGCTGAAAACACTCTCAGAGAGTCAGAAAACTAACTGGAAGAACTCGCTTAACAAACTGATTTATGCCTATAATTGTACCCGCAGCGAGGTAACTGGATTTTCCCCTTTTTACTTGTTATATGGACGCTCCCCACGATTGCCAATCGACATGCTGTTCAGCTTGACCTCAGAACAAGGAGATGGCAATCATCATGACTACATGGTAAAATGGAAACAAGGCATGGAAGAAGCATATGAGATCACGAGAGAAAATGCTCATAAAGCAGCTGTAAGAAGTAAAAGACATTATGACAGCAAGGTGAAGAGCTCAGTATTACAGCCAGGCGATCGTGTTTTAATAAGGAACATGACACCTCGAGGAGGTCCAGGCAAGCTGAGGAACCACTGGGAGGATGTGGTTCACACAGTCGTTCGTCAGGTCAGCAGAGATATCCCAGTTTATGAACTCAGACCTGAGAAAGCAAAAGGGAGATCAAGGATATTGCATCGCAATCTTCTTCTGCCATGTGACTATCTGCCTGTTGAAACTGAAGTGCGACCACGAACAAGAAAAAGAGCCGTGGAGACAAGTGAGGAAGTGGAACAAGCTGAGGAAGAGGATGACGATGATGAGTACTATCCAGTGTCATCTCAGCAGCCATTTGAGCCACTTTACCCTCCGACACTGAATCCTATGAGCACTGATGAACCAGCCAAACACCTTCAAACAGTGGAAAACATGTCATCTGAGCCAGAGAATGAACATGAAGTACTGAACCAATGTGAACAACTACCCGACCAAGAGGAAAATTATGTCGAGGAACCATCAGTGGAGGAACCTGTTCCTCCACCTGTTCCAGACAAACACAGCAGGACCTGTGAGCAAGAGCATCAGCGACCGAGTAGAGAGCGCAAGCCACCAAAGATCTTCACATATGATCGGCTTGGTTCACCAGCTTGTTATAACCTGAGAACACCATCACATCATACACACTTCATGGTTCCACGGACTGTTCAGGCATACTGCCACTGATAACTGTATGGACTTGAGTGAGAAGAAACATT
The DNA here is from genome assembly GCF_964374335.1 of Astatotilapia calliptera. Classification (NCBI taxonomy): domain Eukaryota; kingdom Metazoa; phylum Chordata; class Actinopteri; order Cichliformes; family Cichlidae; genus Astatotilapia; species Astatotilapia calliptera. Next base: position 1,414,858 of record NC_137428.1, on the reverse strand, counting down.
GTGATCACACACGAAACACATTACTGAACAGAGACAATGTACTTACACTCCACACCAACCACAAGGAAATGGACTGTTTAACACAGAATTCATATTCAAAGTGACTTTTGGACATTGAACTGATTCATATTGTGCTTGCAGCTTAACAGACACATCCAAAGCACACCACATGGCTACGGCCACTTGTATCACTCTCATGGACATTTGTCAAAGGAGAGAGTGACTGCTTTGACAAGCTGCACTAAAATGACTTTGTTCTCAAGCCAGCAGCAGACTGTGTTAATGTAACTGCATGGACACTGTAATTCATACAGACTGTATGAGAACACTGAAAGACTTTGGGTAATAACCCACACTAAAGAATGTATGAAAAGAGTTCCAGCTTGTGAAACTATTTTTGTAGAGTACATATAAGGTACAAGAAACAATTATAGTATGCAATGGTTTATTGTATGTGGTTTTGGTGATATTAATGTTCATAACTCCACGTTTGTGCTAAATGTTAAACATTTGGATGTTGAGGACAACATCTATTCTGAGGGGGAGTATGTGGTGGATCATAAATTTGATTAGTTTTGAAGTTGTACATCTCTGTTCCTTATATTTCATGTGATGCCCTTATTAATGTTTTATTTGTTGCTTTGACTGTTTTCGAATAGAATATGCAGTGGGAATATAGAGGGAGATAAGCAGTGAAAGTTTTGCCTGGGTTGATTGTGCGTCGATCCATTGTTAATGCCTCAGGGCTCCAGTAGGTGGGTTCGCGCGCTGCCTCCTTCACTCAATACAGACGAGTGAGAGTGAGAGCTGCGTGTCTGTGCCGTTCTTTCACCTCTCCTCACTATTTCCCCTGTTTAAGGTAACTGTCATGCACAAATCTGTATAAATGTGTGTTACTGTTGATTATTACATTGTTATCATTGTTCATTGTAGCGGAAGATGTGAATTGCGGACTATTTTGCTGAGAAGTTCCAGTTAATCTCTGTTGCTGCGTATGCTAGTTTTCGCTATTACTCCGCCATATTGTGTGAAGATTTTTCTGTTACGATCTGTATAAGTTAACTACTGAAAGACATGCAGTACTTAAAGTATTATTTCATTGCTGTGGAAAGTTAGTGACTGTGTCAGCTAACATGTGCGAGTTAAAAAGATGTTTTTGCCTAATGCTACAGTTCATGTTACCTAAAGTATTCTCATCAGCTAATGCAGCGAACAATAGTGACTTAGTTTGGATACAGTTGTCCTGAGACTGAGTGCATCCATAAGAATATTGTTTTGGTTGTATTGCTTCTGAAACTCAATACAGACGAGTGAGAGTGAGAGCTGCGTGTCTGTGCCGTTCTTTCACCTCTCCTCACTATTTCCCCTGTTTAAGGGCACAACATAAGCAAAGAGGCCCAGACCTCCCTCTCCCCAGCCACCTCCTCCAGCTTATCCGGGGCAACACCAAGGCGTTCCCAGGCCAGCCGAGAGATATAATCTCTCCAGCGTGTCCTCGGCCTGCCCCGGGGCCTCCTCCCGGTGGGACATGCCTGGAACACCTCACCCAGGAGGCGCCCAGGAGGCATCCTTGTCAGATGCCCGAACCACCTCAGCTGGCTCCTTTCGATGTGGAGCAGCAGCTGCTCTACTCTGAGCCCCTCCCGGATGGCCGAACTTCTCACCCTATCTCTAAGGGAGAGGCCAGCCACCCTTCGGAGGAAGCTCATTTCTGCCGCTTGTATCCGCGATCTCGTTCTTTCGGTCACTACCCACAGCTCGTGGCCATAGGTGAGGGTAGGGACGTAGATCGACCGGTAAATTGAGAGCTTCGCTTTTACACTCAGCTCCCTCTTCACCACGACGGACCGGTGCAGCGTCCGCATTACTGCAGCTGCAGCCCCAATCCATCTGTCGATCTCCGGCTCCCTTCTCCCATCACTCGCGAACAAGACCCCGAGATACTTGAACTCCTCCGCTTGGGGCAGGAACTCATCCCCGACCCGGAGTGGGCACTCCACCCTTTTCCGGCTGAGAACCATGGCCTCAGATTTGGAGGTGCTGATCCTCATTCCCGCTGCTTCACACTCGGCTGCGAACCGTTCCAGTGCGAGATGGAGGCCCTCACCCGATGAAGCCAACAGAACCACATCATCTGCAAAAATCAAAAATCAAAGCGAAAGCTTGGTGGCCTCAGCTTTCTACTAATGGGAACCAAATCATTGCTACCTGACACTCGATGTAGAGGTGGGGAAATGGCTTGTTTTACACATACAGGTTTAGTTTGGGATGAGGGATTATTTAGGACTGTGAATGATGCAAAGTTACTTCAGTGAAGTCCAAGAATAAAAGCACAGAAGTTGAAATGAGTAGAAAACATCTCATCTTAGCATTCCTATATCATCGAATACGTGAGCCCCACTTCTGCTTCGTGTTGATGGACTGTGACAAGTTTCCATATTTAGCCAAGCTTAGCTGAGGTGGAGCCTAGCAGACAGCTAGCACACATCTGCGTCACTACAACCACCTGTCAAAGAGGCCACGCCCCTAAAAGTGCAAACTTTAAGCTTTAAACAGGCGACACAGGTGTTATGAAGTAGGACGTTTTCTACAGAGACCAAACCAGCTTGTGTGTCCGGCTGTAAACGTGTTTATTTCTGCCGTAAAGTTTAAACATGCGAGTTTGCGGGGTGCCCCGCTGCTGCCCCTGGTGGACGTCAGTGGAACTGCAACTTTTGGTACAGCACCACCTTCAGCCACAGCTAGATTCTTCTTCTAGTCACGGACGTTTTCCCAGATGCTCCCCCTGAGTTACTGTTTGAAACAGTGCCATCGGCCAAACAGAGCAGATCCAGTCTGTGAGGCTCGTGCTCAGCTCAGGGTTCACGGCCCACTGCACACTCACAGGAGGCTTTAAACACCCTCCTCACTTTCACACGTCTCTCTGCAACGTCCAGGTCAGTGTCGAGCAGCTGAAGAAGTTATTGTGTTTGAGGATGTGCCGTCCATTGCTCTGCAGAGTTCAGCTTTTCTCTGCTTCACTCGTCCTTCGTTAAATCATGCTTGATAAAAGAAATTAAAGCCTGTATACGAAAACAAAAGACCCCAAAATCGATCATCTGAGTTTGTGTCTCCCACGGCGACAGCTTAGACGGGATAATTCGGGGCTCACATGCCTTAGATTACCTTTAAGGAGGGGGAGTGATGATGACTTAAGCCGTGACATTTAGAGGGAAACCCATATTTCCAGTGTTTTTACCAACTCTTTAATCCACAGGATCAACATTTATTAACTTCTCAGCTTTATAGTGTTTGGTCAGAAAGGCCTGAAACATAATATACTGACAGAGCCTCGTTAATAACTCATTGCATTCTGTGTTTTCTGCTCAGTTTAAGTTAAACTTCATTTCTTCTGCTTGTTGTCATTCTGAAGCTGCAGGGAAGCGAACAGCAGGACACAGAGCAGCCTGTGGGACGAACCGAGCAGTGGAGCGGGGAACACGAGTGGGTGTCACTGTGGACCGCCACGTTCATCTAAATCATCTGTGTCTTAAATGTTGTCGGTGTGTTGGCTCGGCAGGCCTGTAGCTCCGAATCATTTGTTAGTCGTTGATTTGCTGTGAAGCGCTCGCCACGTTTAAATGCAGAAATAAACTGATTTAATCAGAGTCTGAAAGCCAGCATTTAATCAGCTTCAAAACTAAAGTTTGTGACCCAAGACAAAAGATCCAGAATCACGTGCTGCACGGCGCCAAACAGGGAACCAGATCTGTGAGGGAACACAGACTTATATCCCTTTTTCTTAGTTTGCTGTGCTTCATAATCGCAGAGCTTTAGTTTGTTTTCTTCTGTTAGTGTCTCTGGTTCGCATGCACAGTGCTTTTTGTTGTTCCTACAGTAGCCGATGATAGTCAGCAGTATTTTCTATTCATATTATGTCAGCTACTTATGTTAAGTGCTTTTTTAGTATTGCTTTAATCCAACTCTACTTGCAGAAAGACAATACAGTCTTAAATCCTTGAATTCCTTGAAGCAGGATTTGGTCTTATCCAGGTAACCTCAGAGTGAACCCGGGTCAAAGGTGCTTCACTCCTTACTTTGACCTCTGCAGGGAGAGCAGGAGTGGCTGTATTACCCTGAAGAGCATCAGTAATACACATTGATATCTGATCATAAAAGATAACCTTTACACTATACTTGCTGACCTCATGTAGACTATATTTGAATTCTGAATTGATATTTACTCCCAAACACTTAAACAGGTCAGAATCTGCAGCTGAGGGAATGAAAACTTAAACTGTTGGGAGCAACTGGTTTAAAATAATCTGAAAGTGTCTGATTTTCATATTTACAGCGTGTTCGTAGAGTCTCTATTGGGCAAATTTGTTCTATGTGTGTAAAATGTTGAGCTAAAACCACTGAACCCAAACTGTGCATGTGTTAATCTGCTGATTCTGACTCACACTGATGTGACCAGCTGCAGTGATTTCCACGTGTGCTGAACTAACCTGGATCTACTTAAACATTAAAGCTCACAGTCCCACAGCCTGATGCAGACTCCAAGATCTAATACTTAGCCAAAGTGTGATAAATCAGCAGATTAACAATCATCTCTCGTTCTTTTTAAAACACTGCTGTATTTTACAGTTAGATGTTTTAAACACCATTTAAAGTCTGTGGAGCAGGAGACGCTCGCGGGGATCATTTTCTCGAGAAGAAAATTCACCTGATCTGATCTTCTAGATTGGTCAGAAGATGCTAACACCGGCCTGTCATGTGACTGTGCAGGTGTAACCCTGATTTAACTTAACCAGCTGATAACCAGCTTTCCATATTTAAGACTGTCCAGTTCTAATCTGCTGTCACGTGTGTTTGTTAGTCATTAGTCAGTGCCAGCATGTCACCATCGCACAGTCGTCAGACCCTCCCAGCCTGCAGGGAAGTGAGGCTGAAGCAGAATGTTCTCCTCTGGTTTGAAAGTGGACCGCGTTTTCATTCTTAGGATTTATTTTAAACCAAACTTTCTGCCGTCATAAAGACACTTCAAACTCTCCAGGCCCGTCTGGGCCGAGAGCCGGCGGATGGTAATTTTCAGGTTTTCAGTGGAACAATATTTTAAAGTAGGGGCTCCCCGGAGGCTTCTGATGGCGGCATACTTTAGATGCGCTCCACGTACATGCAGAGCACACATCTGAATTCAGCCGAGGACCCGCTCCAGACCACACTCTCGTCTCGTTTCCGTCTTCCATCGTTTCCTGTCTGGCTCGTTTAATGAGGGAAGTTAAAAAAAAGAGTGGATGGTTTTCATTCCTGATGAAGCTGAAATGGACGAGACATAAACAGGTTAAGAGGCAGCAGGGAGTTCGGAGACAGGAGGCCTGGGTCTGAGTTTACTGTTCCCGAGGAGAACGTGATGTCATGAAGTGAGAACGCCGATGTGATTGCATCTCCACTCCGTCCTCGCCACTGCTTTGACTCCATTAGCAGACGATGAGCTCTTGAAATGAAGCTGGTGGAAAACATCAGCTGTCACTCAGCTTTAAAAAGCAGCAGCCATTAGGCACAAAGATGCGGAGCTCTTCATCAGCCGGCAGAGATGGCTGTATTTTCTGCTCAGATTGCAGTTAATTACACCGACGTGGGATAAAGAGCACGGGTGGCTCATCTGTTTCTGCCTGATTCTTTCTATTCACTGAGAATTAACCAGAGTGTTGATGATGTTGGACGTCAGCCTCTTCGTGTCCGGTTCGGGTCCTGACATGTTGAACGCTCACAGAAACATCAAATGTCAGCGTCAGGGATACAATCACGCTGGGCTGTGAACTAAAGGATGCTTCATCGATGAAAATGATAAACCTGCAGGGGGCTAAAATCAAAAACATGACACCGTGTCCTGATGGAACTCCACCCACATCTGAAGCAGGGCGTCGCCGTGGACAGTCTGAGGTGCACCCTGGTGGTGTCGGATGGACCGAAACATAATGTCCCCGAGATGATCAGAAGAGCACGCCTATCACACGTGCTCAGGGGGAACCTGCTCTTATCTGTGAAGGGCACAGCTGTCCACTGGTGGGCCGGGCAGTGACCCTCCCTGTGAAGTGTATCTCCGATTGGTTGGTCAGAGACGTTGACCTCAGCAGCCTGCCGGAGGTCATTTTGTAGCACTGGCAGCACTCACCCTGCTCCTCCTCGGTTGTGTCATTGTTGCCCCTCTAGAGCTCCTGTTGTTAATTTCATGAACACCAAAGCAGCTGAAAGTGATGAACAGCCCCTCTGATGCTTGACTGACCAGGTCAATATCCCAGACGTTTAACTGACCCGATGCCGTACTCTGATTAAAACGTCCTCCTTTGATGTTTCCCTGAAACGTGTTTCAGGAACAGAATTAAAGTGTTTAATTAATACATACTGAAAACACAAGGACAACAGCAAGTTTAGCAGGTGAGTTTGTAGCTGCTTTTAAAACATGATCACAGATGTAAGACTTCCAGAGTCTGCGAGCCACTGTTGCAAATAATGAGTCGAGCCATCTGTGTGACTCATCAGATGTGTGCGACAGCGAGTTGACGACTTTGGAAAGTAAAGTTGAAAAGTAATTCACAGATGAGCAAAACACAAACACAAGCGATGCCTCTTTTCAGCCGCGTCACAGCAAACAATGAAGCGCAGCCATGTTTTTATTAAACACCAGCAGCCAGTCTATCAGGTCGAATGTACGCTTCATTAAAGAATGTAAAGGTTACTGGATAAAATGATACTGGAAACCTGATGGTTATGAAACTCAGTTCTGACAAAGAAAAAAGGCTTTTGCACATTTTCGATGAAAGATTTTTGATAAAACTGTAAAGCAGCTGGAAAGTCTAAAGCAGGAGAGAGAAACTGTGTCCATGGTGACACCATCCATCAGCGTCACTGCGAGTGTCAGAGTGGACCCGTCGAAGCAGAACGCCGCAGGGCGCCGAAAAACATTTGACAGCTGAGAATGATGCAGCTACTGCGAGGCACACCCCCTGACTGAAGATCTGATGATCGCTCATCTTTTATCAGAGACGCTCGCAGCTCAGTGATGATGATGAAAACGCAAAAAGATGAGCTCATGAATTATCAGCCTGGTTTAACTTTACTATTCTGGGACACGCACACACACACACACACACACACACACACACACACACACACACACACACACACACACACACACACACACACACACACACACACACACACACACACACACAGGTTAAGATAAGTTAAACCTTTATTCGTCACAGCAGACAGTACAAGCTGAGAGCAGGAAAATTAAGAAAAAAACAGAAAACAATGTGATAGAATAAGATGCTACTGTATATAAAATAGAATAAAATACCATGTACAATAGAATAAGTACTATACAAATAGAATAAACACTTGCACATCAGTGACAGTTACAGTTGTGTGCATGTGTGTGTGTGCAGTCATCTGCAGAGACCACGTTGTAGAGTCTGACAGCAGTAGGGAGGAAACATCGTGGGTGCCGCCACTGATGGAGCGGCTCAGTGCAGCTCAGGTTCAGCTGCTCAATGATGCAAATCATCTAATCGGCCAATCATGTAGCAGGACGGTGCACAGCAGCATTTAGGCATGTAGACACAAACTGAGAATCAGACTGAGGTCAGCTTAAGTGACTTTGACTGTGGTGTCATCTGCTGGGATTCAGATCCAGGGTCCTGCCTTGCATCAGCAGTGCAGGCTGGTGCTGTAATGGTGTGGGGGATCTCTCCTTGGCTCACCCTTGACCTCCTTAGTCCCAGTTTAGCACATACCTCAGCCTACCTGAGTGCTGTTGTCCATCTCTGTACGCTGCCTCCAGCAGGACGTCACAGAGCTCAGACCTTCTCAAACTGGTTTCTTGAACATGATGATGACTGTCGCTGTGGTTTGGTGCTACATAAGTCAAACTGGACTGAAGTCAAGTCAAGTAATCTTTATTTCCCTGTTGGAAATAATCCCTGTTGGACAACATCTCCCACCCCATGCAGCAGACTGTGACAGCACTGAGCAGCTCCTTCAGTGGGAGACTGCGGCACCCACGGTGTGGGACGGAGAGATTTCGCAGGTCTTTCCTCCCCACTGCTGTCAGACTCCATAATAAAGACTTTAACTGATCAAGCACACACATCCATACATATGCAATAATACTAAGTGCAATAATCCTTTCTGTCATCGTTGTATTTTTACTCAGTTGTATATAGTATTTGTATTTGTATTCTATTTTTATCTTATTGTATATTTATTTTATTCTACTGTATATAGTATATTATTTTATTCTATTCTGTACAGTTGTGTACTGTATTTATTCTTATTGTATTCTAATTTTTGCCTCATAACTTTTGCACTGTCCACTTCCTGCTGTGACAAAACAAATTTCCCACGTGTGGGACTAATAAAGGTTATCTTATCTTATCTTATCTTATCTTATCTTATCTTATCTTATTTATATAGCACATTTAAAAGACGTCAAGTGTCGGCCAAAGTGCTGAACAGAGGGATGATATGGTCAAAGAATTAAAAAAAAAAAAAAGAATTGTAAGACATGTAAGAGTATATAGCATATAATGTAGATGCAATTTTCCCATAGAAACATAGAATTGAATAAAATCGATTCTATGTTTAACTGGTAGCCAATGTAGAGATGCAAGTACCGGGGTAATAGTCTCTGTTTCTGGTACCCGTCAGGAGCCTTGCGGCTGCATTTTGAACAAGTTGCAGGCGGGTCAGGCTTGAGTGACAGATGCCTAAATAGAGAGACTTACAGTAGTCAAGAAGTGACAATAGGAAAGCATGGATAACAGTGTTCAGGATATTTTTGAGTTTAGAAACGCTCCTGAGTTGAAAAAAACTGCCACGAACGACTGAATTTATTTGCTTGTCCAGCTTGAGAGTGGAATCAAAAATGAAACCAAGATTTTTTACGTGGGGATGTACACAAGCTGATAATGGGCCCAAATCGTTTCTTATGAGACTAACAGAGTCCTGCTTACCGAAGATTATCATGTCGGTTTTGTCGTGATTTAATTTGAGAAAGTTCAGAGACATCCAGCAATGTATGTCGCTAAGACACTCTGAGACTTTCTGCAGCGTACTGTCAGCACCTGGTTTTAGAGAGAGGTAGAAATGTGCATCGTCTGCATCGGAGTGACAGGAGATCTGGTGTTTCTGAAAAATGGAGCCTAATGCAAGCATGTATAAGGAGAACAAGGCCGGGCCCAGAATAGAGCCCTGAGGTATTCCACAGGTGAGAGTAGCTGGGAGGAGTATTTGTTACCCAGCATCACAGAGTAGGATCAGCTCTCCAGGTAAGAGGCAAACCATGTTAGAGCAGAGCCTCGAATGCAGACACGTCTGTAGACGGTTTAACAGGATTGTGTGGTCGACAGTGTCAAAGGCTGCGCTCAGGTCTAGAAGGATGACAACTGTGCTTTTTCCAGAGTCACCAGCTAGAAGCACATCATTGAACACCTTCAGTAGAGACTCTGTGCTGTGCAAGGCTCTGAAACCACACTGATATTTGTCTCAATCTCAGAATTAAGGCAGTTCTAAAAAGAGCGTCCAACCCAGTACAACAAAGCCCCAGTCAGTGTACTTTCTCATTTGCAGTTCAAAACCAGCTGGGCTTGTTCAGACTCGAGTGCCTGATTACAAAAGCTCTTTGTGTTCTGCGCACTCTGACCTGCAGCTCAGCAGGTCATCTACTTATTGAAACAGTTGGTAGTTTGATCCCTGCCTGCTCCAGACAATCAAGACACTAACCCCCGGTGGCTCTTAGATGCATCCTTTGGAGTGTGAACGATAGATAATATATTCATGAAGGTAAAAAGTATGAACCAGTCCCAGTATGAGAGTGGTGCTTTCTGTCCTCACGGCTCATGAGCAGTGAAAGAAAAGCCTCTCTGTGGTTTTGAATGTTTCTACATCATGTTTGTTTGGAAACATTTCTATTTTGTTGTCTTCTTTCCTTCCCTGATCTTAAAAAGCAGTCTGACAATGAAAAAGACGTCAGGAATGCAAAATCAGGAAGGCGACACAGGAGAGGAAAACTTCCAGGATGAAAAAATGAAGCTCGATGGCTGAGGCTGTCTTCCAGAAACAGCCTTGGCAAAATAAAGATTCAGATGATCTCAGAGGAGCGTGTAGCTGAAAGCCAGGTGGAAGCAAAACAGGATGAAGCTACGGAGAAACAGAGAGAGCCAAGACGTGCAGGAAATGTAAAGGTCAGCCTGGATCCACGAGGCTGTTTTTCAGACCGCAGCAGCTGAAGGTAATCTGAGAGCGCCAGATGTCAACAGCTGCAATCAACACTAAGAAGGAAAAACAGCAAAGTGTTCGCCTCGTGCTTCTCCAAATGCTGCAGGAAGGAATAGATTCAAGATACAAGCAGACATCTCACAAACAAAAGGACAACTGACGCAGCCCAAGTGCTCAGCAAAGGCCATGAAACACCAGAACCGAGCCCAGAAATCACCATCCTCACGGTGTCGCCTCAGAAACTCGTGTTTCTAAGGGTCGTATTTTTATGTATCTGCCTTTAATGCTGCGTTTTTCATCCAGACCGGTGCACAGATCTCTGTGGTGCAGGGCACAGCTGTGATTGGCAGTGTTTTAGGAAGTGCCCAGTTTGTTTTTGCATCGCCTTCTGTTGGCAGAGCATGCATTTTAATATTGCTTTATGGTGTTCGTTTGAGTGAAGCCAAGATCGAGATTTGATCAATGGTGCAGGCCTTGATTCAAACTCGTCTTTTATTCTCTCACACCTAAATAATAAATGGATCGTCCTCACAGACCAGCTTCACTCTGACGCCCCAGTAAGAATGTAAAGCCTGAGGTGGCAGGTCCACACTAACAGTCCCTCATGTGGGTGCAAAGTGATTGACCGGAAGCAGAGGAGAACATGTCAGCTCTGCACAATCATCAGTAAACTGCAAATATATTTACCACCTTTTATCCTTTAAAGTCTCCATCAGTCCATCGATTCAGCCAACACGGCTGCTGTGTCAGTGTCAAACGTGTGGCCTGTGGCCCAGAACTGGTCACCAGTTAAAAGAGCCACTACTGTGGAACTGGTTCAGTTCTTTTCTAATCCAGATTCAGGATTTTACCTGTTCAAGTGACCGGCCTCAGCCACACCTCTGAAACTCCGGAATCATCTCCCTCTTCACATTATCTTCCTCACTGACAATCTTTACCTGAAAACAGCCTCGTATTATTATTTTTCTCAGCTTCAGACTTGTTTCAGGTTCCTGTGTTGTTGTTTTTACTTTAATTGAATGATTGACTGCCTCTTGCCTTCTAGACAGCTGGGATACGCTCTGGTCCCCCGTGATCCTGAACTGGATAAGGAGAGGAAAAATCGATAGCTTTGGAAAGAAAAGCATGGGGACTTCTTTAAGTTTCCTGAAGATGTTTCATCTGAGAAGCTTCTTCAGTTCTCAGAGCAACTGGTGGAAAGTCCCAGGTTTAATCCCTGTGGGACGGACCCCCCAATCATCCTCTGCCTAATCACACAAGCCAAGGTGTGAAAACTGGTGTGGGTCACAATCAGCAAAGGTTTCAGGTGAACCCACTGTGAAACCTGGCCCCACCCTATCATGTGATTTCCTGAGCTCAGATGGCCCCTGAAACTACAGATACTGGATGCCTGTGCTGGCATTTCTCCTGCGGTGTTGCTATCAGTGTGTGAAGAGTGGGAGAAGAGGGTTGCATTGACAATCCAACACAATGGGCACATTGAACACATTTTATAAGTGGTCAGAAACGTAAATAACTCATGAAAGAACAAAGTTACGTTGAAACCAAGCACACCATTGTTGTTCTTGTGACATTACCAATAAGTTTGATGTGTCACATGACCCTCTTCCTATTGAAGAAACAAAAGTTGTATCCAAGATGGCCGACTTCTAATTGGCCACCACCCATCTTGAGGAGTTTGCCCCTCACATATACTAATGTGCAGCAAACAGGACTTTAATATCACCAACCATTCCCATGTTATTATGGTGTATCCATATAAATGGCCCACCCTGTATATGGCAGACAGTTGGTGTTGTAAGCCCCGCCCTCTGTTAAAAGATGGTCGTTCACAGTGGACATAGATGTTTCTTTCACTCCTCTTTCAAACCCTCTTTCTTCTCTGTCCAACATGTGAACATTGGTGTCCTCAAAGTGTGACCTTTAACCTTCAGATGCAGATATACAGCCAAGTGTTGTCTGTGTGGAGTTTGCGTGGGCTCTGTCCGGGTACTCTGGTTTCCTCCCACAGTTCAAAGACATTCAATTCAATTTTATTTATATAGCACCAAATCACAACAAAAGTCGCCTCAAGGCGCTTCATAGATACAGAGAAAAACCCAACAATCATATGACCCCCTATGAGCAAGCACTTTGGCGACAGTGGGAAGGAAAAACTCCCTTTTAACAGGAAGAAACCTCCAGCAGAACCAGGATCAGGGAGGGGCGGGGCCATCTGCTGTGATTGGTTGGGGTGAGAACACTAACATGCAGTTAGTGGGGTCAGGATTGCCCATAGGTGTGAATGTGAATCTGTCTCTATGCGTTAGCCCTGCAGCAGACTGGTGACCTGTCCAAGGTGTGCCCCGCCTCTCACCCTAAGACAGCTGGTATCGCAACCCTGACAGGGATGGATGTTTCTTTGATACTTTTGCTTCCTGTGCAGCACTTTAGTCAAAATCTGAGTTTAATTTTGCCATAAAAATAAACTGACTTTAATGAGATGGATGTACGGAGCGTAGACATGTCCTCGATGCAGCTGAGGAGCTACAAAGTGCAGTGTGACTGAGAGCAGCGAATAATAAAACTTTCAGGCACTGGCTTTCTTCTTACTTCCTTTTAATGGTCAAAATGAAACGAAAGGCGAAACTAAGGTCACGTTCGTGCTTAAAAACGTTGATGCTTTCCTGCGTGATGTACAACTTCTACCAAGACTGCTTACCTCTCAGTGAACCAATCAGATGATGTTGGACAAAGATCACAGCGCAAATTATTCAAGAGGTAAAAGGTGTATGCTGTAATGTCCGATGATGTCAAGGTGGGTGAACGACCTGCTGTATGTGTTTGTAATGTTCGCCCAGAAGGAAACACCAAGCTGCATGACTGTGATTCAGAGATGATTCGAAAAACATTTGAAGTTCTTCTGAGAACACGAAAGACCTGAAGAGCTCGAAATGACGTTGAAGCAGCGATAGGTGGAAAAACACGCATGTCACATGTCCTAAACCTCATTGTTTGCCACACCTTCAAAGCCGTTTCTGAAGCTATGGATCTGTTTATCAGTGTGCCCACACTCCACCACGACCAGTTTCCTGCCGTTCAGAAAAAGCGACGCAATGAGCACCGAGAGCTTGAACACCCAGAGGTCATGCACTCTGCTAATTCCTGCAGCCTTCAGATGATCAATGAGCATCTTAATGCAGCCAAAACTGTTTTGATTTCAGTTCCAGTAAATGCTGAGCAAAGCCTCGCAGTGAACTCCTGATCTGCAGAACTGTGAGAGATCTATCAACTGCATTCATCATCTCGTACAGAAACAGCTGTTTGTCAGCGCTGCATGGCTCAGTCAGTCAGCTCTGTGGCTTTTAGCTTTGAGGTTGAGGGTTCAACTCCTGCTGAAAACACTATTCTTTCTCTTCAGCCACAACATTTAGATGTTTCTGCTTCAGGTTCCATGAATGCAGCATCGACTTGTTTGGTAGGAAACGTGACGAGCTTGAAACACCCGATCGAGGTCGGGTTCATGATTATTCATACGGCACATTTAATGTAGAGCACTTGGGTCACACGGTCTTAAAACTGTATCTAACCCCGAGAAAAACGTCACTAAGGATCCAGAAAAATCAAATAAAAACGATAAATAAAAGTAAAAGCAGAATAAAGTGCAGTCAAAAGCTTCATCCCCTCGCCATCAGAGCATCCGGGCAGATGACCTCAGAGCTCTGATGTCTTGGTCGGTCGGTCCTCCTCGGACAACCTAGTTTTTGTATGCATGCATTCTCCCTTTTTCCTCTCCCCTGCCTGTGGGGCTTTGTTTACAGAAGTTTCCAGTTAAGACGTGGCTCGAACGGCCTCCAACCCGGAAGTTTGTTGGATTTTTGGGGCACTGTAAATAAACGCACTGTTTTCATCTTCACCAGAGCGCTGCACCTCCACAGCTTACAGGTGTGAGCTTTGAAATCAAGTTTAAGCTCAGTCAGTCAGTTTTTGTAGCTTATTTCCTGTTTGCACTGTTAGTGCCTCCTTCATTACATCCATGAACCAACTCTGAGGTCATAATCTTTTCAGCCACCACTGCGCCTCCTCTGTGCATATCCAAACTGTCTCAGCGTCGCTTCTCTAGCTGCTCAGCCTGAGCCGTCCCTCCGATGAACTCGCTTCTAATCCTGCCCCTCCTGGTGATCCTCAACTCTGCCACCTCCAGCTCGGCCTCCCGTCTTTGTGTCGGCGCCAAAGTCTTCTCGCTGCCGTTTAATGAGAGCTTATCAGATTTGTTGGCTTGGACAAATTGCTTTGCTCTGAAACAGTTCACTGCCCTGACGGGCGAGGACGGTTCAATTATCACTGCAGAGCCAAACGAGAGTGGACAGAAAGAGCGTTAACCGTTTCTGCACGCTCACCATCTGCAGTCGCACGAACAGCACGGACTTCAGGTTTTGCCTTCTTCAGCATTTTGCAGCGTCCGTGAGAGATGCAGTGGAAGATCAGGTGTTTTTGTGCCATGAATCATTAGCTTTAGATGGGTTTTGTTGATTGGTCCAAACTCAGATGCTCATCTGTCTCTTTTGGAGGTCTCAGATTTACAAGAGATAACCGTCCCACTTTAGAGACCTAAAAGTCCACCTTAAGAGGTTGGAGGGATGGTGGTAGTATCACCATCCTGTCTGGACCTTTACATTCTGCATTTTCCTTCATCATAATTTCTTCCAAACTCACTGATTTCATTTTTTTTTCTTGTTAGGTTTAGTCACTCAAGACTGCTCGGTCAGGTTTTAGGTGCTAAAAGCACCGTGGCTGGGTCGAAGAACACACACCTGACTGCTGAACCTTTGCATGGCTCAAGTGTGACAGTTTGCGGTGCTGCATTAGAACAGACTGTTTGTTACAGTCTGGCTGAGGCAGACTGTAAGGAGTGAAGAGGCAGACCCAAGTGCAGACACGAGACAAGGAAGAACAACCGACGCTCGGACGAGGAATGAATGAACACACAGACTAAAAGCACACAGGAGGTGGAAACACGTGGAGAAACAGCTGACGCAAATGAACATAATGACGTCACAGTGGAAGAGTAAAACTAAACACATTGAACACAGGAACACAAGACCTCTTCAAAATAAAACAGGAAACATCATGTTGTCATGTCTGTGTCTCATTAACTTGACAATAAGAGACATGCAGACATGAAACACATGAAGGAAAAGGGAGACGTAACACGGGCTGAAAACACAAGCGGAGACTAACAAAGCCTAAACCCTAACCATTAAAAATGAATGCCTAACCCTAAACCTAACCAGTGATGGGAATAATGGTGTTACAAGTAACGGCGTTACAAACGACGTTAATTTTTTTTAAGTAACAAGTAATCTAACTAATTACTATTCCTATCGTTACAACACCGTTACAGTTACCAACAAAAAATGCCGCGCGTTACTATTTTTCAGCAAACAGACGGTTGAAGTTGTGTTCAGTTTACCGCTTCTTATATCAGCTGCACGGACGGTAACGATCATACCTGGATCGCACGAGTGCTGCTGTTTGACTGAGGAAGAGTAAAGTAGTCGTGGCAAGCCAATCACATGACCACTTAAAGACAGAGCAACAAGGTGACATATACCAGTTTATAAACTGTGTTGATCGGCCACGTAAAACCAGAGTCATGATAAGAGTTTTGAGATGTGAGAGATTTGTGACGTTCAGCGTGTTTGGAGTGTGTAGTTAATGTGTTGTCTTGTGTAGTTAGTGTGTAGTGCTGGGAATAGTGTGTGTCAGAACAATGAGGCGACTGCTGTCGCAGTCTGTGGAACCAGCTTCCAGTTTGGATTCAGGAGACAGACACTATCTCTACTTTCAAGATTAGGCTTCAAACTTTCCTTTTTGCTAAAGCATATAGTTAGGGCTGGACCAGGTGACCCTGAATCCTCCCTTAGTTATGCTGCAATAGACGTAGGCTGCCGGGGGATTCCCATGATGCATTGAGTTTTTCCTTTCCAGTCACCTTTCTCACTCACTATGTATTAATAGACCTCTCTGCATTGAATCATATCTGTTATTAACCTCTGTCTCTCTTCCACAGCATGTCTTTATCCTGTCTTCCTTCTCTCACCCCAACCGGTCGCAGCAGATGGCCCCGCCCCTCCCTGAGCCTGGTTCTGCCGGAGGTTTCTTCCTGTTAAAAGGGAGTTTTTCCTTCCCACTGTCGCCAAAGTGCTTGCTCATAGGGGGTCATATGATTGTTGGGTTTTTCTCTGTATCTATGAAGCGCCTTGAGGCGACTTTTGTTGTGATTTGGCGCTATATAAATAACATTGAATTGAATTGAATTGAATCCAGGTAGAAACAGCAGTGACACATGCTGCTGTCAGACCTGCAGGTATCAGGCTGTGATGTTTCCTTTATAGTGGACAGAAATTATTGTTTTGGAGTGGCACAAATAATTTGTGGCATCTTATTGAAGAACAGCTGATTGTTCTGTAAATAGTTTGAAATGGTTATTTAAAAAAGGGTAAAAGGTAAATGGCTGCAAATAACTTTGTTGTTTGCAAAACTTGTGCATATGATTTTAAAATTGACCATTTATATTTGCATTTAAAGTTATGAAATGTGATTCATTAAACATGTTTGTGGTTCTTACAGTAAAAATATAACTTTTTCTATTCTGATATGTGTGTTTGTCTGGTTTTAGATCAATTGTGTTAATACAGTTTGTCAAAATGAAAACATGACTGTAAATTCAGACACGTGAGGTTGTGCTGAAAAGAATGAGACCAAACAAGGCAAAGTAAACAGTTTTTAAAGGTAAAATGTGGGAAAATCAAAAGTAGTAAAAAATGGCCAATTCTACCCTGGAGCCCAGAGGGTTAAACTTTTTTTTTTAAAGTGACGCAGTAGTTACTTTTCAAGTAATTAATTACTTTTAGAATATTGTAACTCAGTTACTAACTCAGTTACTTTGTTGAAGTAGTAACTAGTAACTATAATTAATTACTTTTTCAAAGTAACTTGCCCAACACTGAACCTAACCTTGTGAGTGTATCCTCACAAGTATAGTAGAATGCAGATATCCGTCCTCACAAAGATAGCTAGACAGGAACACACACACGCACACGCACACACACACGCACGCACGCACACACACACACACACACACACACACACACACACACACACACACACACACACTGAGTCCAGTTGTTGCAGAAAGAGGCTGGATCACAGCTGCTCCACAGGAATAACCAAAGTGGGTGAGCTTCATATTGTCAGGTAGATCCTACAGTAATATACAGAAAACCCAACAATCATGTGACCCCCTATGAGCAGCACTTTGGCGACAGTGGGAAGGAAAAACTCCCTTTTAACAGGAAGAAACTTCCAGCAGAACCAGGCTCAGGGAGGGGCGGGGCCATCTGCTGTGATTGGCTGGGACGAGAGAAGAAAGGCAGGATGAAGACTTTTGTCTTTGTTTTCACCAACTTCTTGTGTTGATCCCAGGATGATGGGCAGCACTATATCAACAATATCGACTGGATGAGCAATCAGCTTTGGCAGGGGGGCGTCGTCACTTTGCTTTCCCTCACACGTTATGCATATTTACAACAACACACTCAGAGAGAAAGGTTATCAAAGTGAATAAAGTACATACATATCGGACAGACACACCATCAGGGAACTTTGCTGATTAGTTAAGTCTGCGCAGCGGCTTAGTCCCAGTTCTCTCAGTTCTCTTCGCACTGTGTATGTGCAAATACTCTCACTCTGACTTTGAAGCATAAAACCGAGTTGTGCTATTGAAGTCTTGAACGACTTTCATCAGAACACTGAAATTCACACCTCTCTCTCTCACCTTCGTCCTCCCAGGTTTTAGTCAAACGTTGGGATGTTCTTCACACATCGGGACCTCTCCTACATTTAAATCAGGATGAGCTCAGAGTACTTTCACTTGTGTTGTTCTCACTCAGGTTTTTTCATTTTATCTTTCACTTCTTAAACTTTGTCATTTTGTCTTTTGTTTTGTGTTATTCGATTGTTTGTGATTTACAACAAGACATAAACCTGACTTGGTGCAGGACACGTGCGTCCGTTATGGTGAACCTGTGGGCGGTTCTACAATAGATGCAGCTCACAGCTTCACATCACATCAGTCACACGTGAGAGCACAAATTTCCAGCATGGATCACTTTAACCTGCTGTCTCTCCAGGACTGTGATTTGCACTTGTGTGAGAATAGAACAGGAAGTGGTGAATTCACAGTGAGTGGGTGTCATGTGTCCCTGCCTGTCTCCACGGCTCACGCTGGCCATCGCACCTCAACCAGATCCAGCAGTGTGTCTGTGGTGGACAATTTCCTGCAGCGTGTTACACGTGACAAAGTCTCTCCTGAGTTCATGTTTGGAAACGGCTTCAGAGTCCTGTGAGCGCCATAAGAGACCTGCACATCCTGCTCCCTGGATTGATTCTGGAAATTGATTTTTTTCTGCATGTGTGGACACAACCTTTTTCTCTTCATCTAAAAATCTAGACATTGCCTTCTGCCTTTTATAGACACTGAATTCTAAAATCAAAGGGTTTTTGTGCACAGAGAATCGCACTAACTAGGCTTTGCCCGCAGCATGCTGGAGGAAGAACATTCCTGCAGCTAAAGGGCAGCTCGGCTTTGTGGAGAAGGCACCGCAGACCAATTTGAAGGATGAAAAGCACACAGAGGTGAAAAGAGCAGCAGCCTGTTATACAGGCTTTGGATAGAAATGTTCAAAGGGTTATCTCTGTGCAGCCGCCCAGTCAGAACTTTCTAAATCTCTCTGCTACGATTGTTAGACCACAGGGGAGGCGAGAGGCGGGGTCTGGGCTGGACTGATCGCCAAGCTCATGCAGGGCTATTGTTTCCTGTTTCTGCATAGAAAAGGTTTATTAAAAGACAGAAGGCGCAGAAATAATGCACGGCACAAGGAGACGGCAGCAACATGCGTGAAACGATGCGCAGCTGCAGACTCACACTGAGGGGGATGCAGATGACTCTCAGTCCAAGCACGACACGGCGGGACTGAAAGTGTTAAACAGCGTGTTTTTGTGTGTATTTAATACAGTGCAGTATTTGTTACCGTGGTAGTAATCGCTTTAGTTAAAGCTGGTTCAGTCTGCTGAGCGTTCCTGTCACCAATCGCTGGATCAGCGATCCTCCTGGAACACGTCACCTGTGCCGTTTCCTGTTTCAGGTGACAAACGGAGGCTGAAATGAGGCATCAAGAGGACCAAACGCAGGTCTGCAGCAGCAGCAGGGCGAAAGCTTTTAGTCCGAGAGACGACCGGCACGTTACCTGCAGCAAGGAGATGAACATAAAACCCGTTTGCTGAACACCCGTGTGAATGTTGGACGTTTCTCGGTGCTAACATTAGAAAATGAACTTTCTCCCTAAAAGGTCAAATAAAAGCTGAGAGTAACGTGGTGTGAAATGCTTTTCTGATGGTTTTCTCGTGTTGTGCCTCACTTACCTGAAAGCACCCTCGGGGTGTTATCAGCAGGCTGCACATTAAGGGTCTGTCAGTACCCTTGAGTGCAGACAAGCATCATGAAACGGCCCAGAAAATACCAGAATTGGACCAAATCTAACAGGACGGCCGGGCCTGTTACCTGCAGACGGACAGAATGTCGGCTCAGTGAATTATTTTTTTGTTTGCTCTGATTTTTTTTTCCTAAAGAGTTGTTTTGATAGTAAAGAGGAGCATGATTGGCTAAAAGAATCCTCTACTTGGTCTTTGTGCCTTTCTTCTGCCTCCTTAACAGACTTGTAGAGGCTCGTTCCCAATCATACATGAAAGTTTCGAGCACTAAGTACAAATTCAGGTCTTTACATCTTGGCTCATCAGGATGATTAAATGTCCTGAAGCTAAAATCGGTTCAGACGAACATCTCAGTCACACCAACATCTCCAACTAAAGGAAGAAAGTGAGCTTTTAATTCAGCAGGAAGCTGTTGGGATTTTAAATATTGCTGCCTCAGATAAACAGCTTCCATACTGAGCAGCATCTCTTTAAAAATAATCTGTCTCATCTTCAGAGGCGGCAAAAGTACAGACTTTAAGTAGAAGTACAGATACCAGTGTTTAAAAATACTGAAGTACTGAAGCAACTTCTTTACTCAACTAAAAAAGGTTCAGTCTGTGAAATGTGCTCAAAGTAAACAGCAGCTCCTTGGAGGACAGTCATAACAGCGAATGAATGTCAGCATCATCAGCTTCAATGCAAATTCATCTCTGCTCTGTTTTCTCTGGCACAAAGAAAAAAATGCGGCTTTTTGCTTGTATTTGATGAAATTAGCAGACGATGCTCGCTCCTCATCTGTGGCACCAACCAGATGCAAGTTTACAGAGATGCAGCTCCGCGTGAGCACGGCAGCCGTGTGTGAAGGCAGGAGTGATTTTCAGCCCTAAATGCTCCAAAGACGATATAAAGGAGGAATCTAAACATTATGTATATTTAGTCCAACACTGAGCATAAAGTTCACCCTGTGAGTTTGCCGAGCTGTGGTGATCTTAACTTTACCTGCTCTGATTCCTGGAAACACAGCAACTGTGCATGTAGCATGCAGACACGTGTCAGTGTGTGTTTCCTGTAGCTGTTTGAAGAGTCACCTGCCACTTAAAAGCTTCACTGCTCTGGTGCAGCGAATGTGGCGTATGAAACATCCCTGAAATGATGTGCATGTAATTAGTAATGAAAACTGCAGGAGCTGCAAAACAAAGCTTGAGAAAAGTCCTCGTGAACCCAGCGGCACTCATTATCCTGGTTCCCCGTTTATATAAGAAACACTGTGAGCGAGGATTAATGAGTTTAAGGGTCTCGTTAGCTCCACTACGTCCTGTTTGTGTCTTTATTACAGTGAAAACATTTCACAACATTAAGTGCGAAACTAAAGCCTGCGTAAACTGTTTGATGAATGCACGTCTGAATCACTTTGTGGATAAATATCTGCATCATTTTCAAAGATGATGAAGACGGATCTTGTTTGGCCCTCGACCCTCGTCATGACATGTGTGCATAAAAACATTTTTAAATACACCATATTTCACCACTTCTGAATAATATCATCAAAGAAGCCACCGAGTTATAAATAATTACAAAACAAAGAGATTAAAAAAGATAATGTCCCATATATCATGAAAGTTATGAATGATTGCACATGCATTCAGTTTCTGACACACAACATATTTCAGACGTGTTTTTAAACATTTGAACGAAGCTCAGATGATTCATTAGCATAGCTCAAATTTATGACACCACCATAAATACATGACCGTTTTATTACCGTCTCAGATCATTTGGTGGGCGGGGCCATAAATCTGCATTTGACACTTGATTAGCTCTCTCTTTATGCAAGCAGACAACACGAACACAGACAAATACACATCAGTGCAAATGTTTCTGTGACATGAAAACTGTCTGTGGGCAGCTGGAGTCACACACACACACACACACACACCTCGGGTAAGTGGTAGATGTATAACAGCACAGGGTCGTGAAGTACGCCGGTTTTTTAATCTTTGAAAACAAACTTTAGGCTTTAAACCTGCAACAAGGTGGAGCTCAAACACTGAGTCTGTTTGTCCAAGTCTGAAGGAGGGCTGTTTGGGATGACGTGCTGCTGCCTCGCTCTCTGTGCCGACTTGGCTGAGAACTTAATCACATCTCACTAGTTTGGGGTTCTAACCCATGAAGCCGCACTGCACACAAAAGCAACATCTAGCAAATCGGCATGTCTGCGAAGGCAGACGTCAGGTTTTCCTCTAATGCTCAGTGTTAATCACTTCATCAGTAATGATGCAGAAACACCCGCAGTTCACTCACTTCCTGGAAAAGACCGATCGTTTCCATCTTTAGATTCAGCCACTTCTTATTGGAGAATCCCAATCAGCATAATTAGAAAACTCGAGGCCGAGCAGATAAACAGCACAGCAGTAATTAAGCTAAACTGGCTGCTGCCTCCGAGCATTATGACTGAAAAGGCTTCAGTTTGGCTCTGGTGCTTTTTAGAGGCTGAGGAAGCAGCAGCAGCTCGGTGGTTTATTCTCCTCTCTGCACCTGTTACAAGCATCTTTTAATTAGACACAGGCTGCTCGCACCTGGCGAGGAAGCTGTGCAGGAGAAAGCTCCCCTCAGCGCGTTTTACAGGGAAATTATAGCTGCATGGAGGTTCCCAGCGGACTCTCCATAAGTCAGAGGAAGCCGAGACAAAGACACGGCTGTGGGTTTCCCTTCATTTAAATTCAGCACACGGCTCCACATGCTGCTTCTGCCAACTTGAATCGAGAGCTGAACTCAGCTTAACAAAAGGCAGCAGAGTTAGGGCGTCACCGATAACCTGAATCGCCGCCGCACGGCTCCAGGAACCAGTCCAGCCCTGCCTAGTGTCCATGTGTTAGTTTAATTTCAACTAGCACCGCCGACGCTGAAAGAACAGGTATTCCCATCTACAGCAGCTTATGTTGGGAGGAATGGCTGATCTCACACCTCCTCACTCTATTAACCTTTAAGACCTACCACAGACAAGCTCGCCAGAGTTTATATCTTTATATTTTTACATGCTGTAGGGCCATTTCAAGTTCAACCGTTATAGCCCCAACTTTAATATGTATGCATTAAGTCCATAATAACTACATACATTGCAAAAAAGTGCAATAAACTACAAAAAATTGATTTTTTTTTTTACAAAATTTTCTAGTTAGAGAAATTTCAGAGGCTTATCCCTCAAAACTGTAAATACAAAAAAGTTGCACTAAATAGTTTCCAACCACAGGAAAGTTATTTTGAGTGTCTTCATAGTTTTATTTTTGAGAAAATAAACATTAAAATGCAAATTTGCAAAAAAAAAAACAGCATATGCATCAAAGTAAAGTATGTCCAGCAGCAACTTGAGTTCTAAGCATCCCAGAAACTATAGAGAAAAGCATAAAGTCAAACATGACTTTTAAAAACACCAGTATAGGCTTATAAGGCCCTGAAGGTAAAAAAAAAAAAAAGAAGCAACAAAACTTTCCACGAAAATGACATCACTTCTGGTTTCAGGCAGGTAATGGCGGACATGCCATAGTTTGCGCTATGAACAGCTGATCGGATCGGCAAAGCGTGTTTCTGGAATATTGTTTTTGTTGCTGCAAGTGCTTTTTATGCAAGGAAACTGACGACATAAGATGTAAGTACAACTCCTCAGCTTTCATGTGCAAAAAAAATTACCGGGATTTAAAAATAGTTATGGTTGGTTTTTATTGTTTTACATTGCCATTTACTGTTACATTGTTTTATATTTCCATTTCTTGTGTTGTAAAGCACTTTGTGGTTTTTTTATCTGTGAAAAGCTATATATAAATAAATTTTACTTACTTACTTTTCCTGGGGAGACAATGACGTCGGAGGGTGAGCAGAAACGAATGAGCTCATTGTGCACAGGTTGGATATGGGAGGTCGTGGAGGAACAAGGAGGTAAAACATTAACAAGACGAAGAGAAGACATGATCTTCCTCGGCTCTTTGGTAGACTGGATGCTGGTTCTTTTGGATGACGAGGTTGATCAAACACAGGCTGCCTGAAGAGCAGGAAACCCCCAGAATAGCTGCTCAGCCATCCTGGACTTCAAACTGAAACAAACCAGGAGCACGACAACAGAAAAGATGAAAGTCTTTTAGAACAGGCTCCTCTAAGAGCATGTACATGAAAACAGCCTATAACATCCAACAATCCAAGCAGTTCCTACTGACAACAACGGCCAAAAGCGGGATCACCGGCACCTTAAAACCAGTTAGCTTTGGGCATACGAAGCTTATTTCCCAAACTTCCGATGGCCGGCACAGCTTGAAATCTGAACCTGTTCTGTGGCACGCCCGAACTTTTCTCAGACAAACCAAAAGTGTCACGGTGGTGCAGTGGTGAGCACTTTTTCCCCACGGCAGGTTCCTGGTCTGAATCTCCTCATCGGCAGTGGCCTCTGTGTGGAGTATCCCCCCCGAGAAGTCTGGCTTCCTCCGTGCTCGATCGTACGGCAGCGTCCTGACCTTGTAGCTGTAACAGCCTGCTCACACGACCCAAACCGTGCATCAGGCGGCTTTTTCTGTCATCATTTATTAAACGTGAGTTTCTTTGGGTAAGATGTGCGGAGCTGTGGGCGTCACTCTCAGTGTCACATCTGGTCCCGAGCGTCTCGCCGTCGTTTCCTGCGAGCAGCAGATGCGACTCGTCGTGCCTCATTAAGACACAGCAGGTTCCATCTTCAAGCCCTGACACCTTTTACTCACCCTGCTTCCTGTTTAACATGTAAGGTGGTATCACACATCTACCTGACTGCATCTTTATCTGTTAAACTGTCATCACAGCTCCATTACCAACACCACTGAAGGGTAGAGACGTCTAAATTTTGCACCGTGAAGTGGATTTTTCCTGGGTGGCTGCCTTTAGCAGCAGGGAGAGTGAATCTGGTTCAGGTTGGCATTAGTATTATCAGGGAAGCTCAGCGGGGAAATTGCCCCCCTGTCAAAGGGTTATTTCAGTCAGTCTTCCACACAGAAGAAATTTCCGGAGGGACTGCGAAACCATCGACCTGACACTCGGCCGCCCACTGAGCGGCAAAACTGCAAATACGAAAGGATCCGATTCGCTGCAAAGCTTCGGCCTTTCCTTTTTGCTCCTCCTGGCCATTTCTCACTCTAAATGCGTCTCCGTTTTCCTTCTGCCTTTGCTTTAGTTTTCGCTCGTATCCTGCAGATCAAACCTCCCATTTTATCAGAATGTGATGGTTCTACATGAGGGTGAGTAGGGCATGACATGACGGGACAAAGACGCCAAAAACAGGCCAAACTTCAGCCAACAGAACGCCTGAGACAATCCGTCCATATCAGTCATGAATGTTCTGCTGCGTTGGATTAAGCTTGGGATCAGGATAGTTAATGTCCGCACGTCTACTAACATATGTGCAGAAACTGATTTTGCATGTTTTGTGTTTGTTGCACTTAGTCATTTATTTAGTTACTATAACTAAATAGTTCCTTTTAGCTTTAGCTATGCATATTGTTTTGGGAATATAAAGGCTGTATTAATGCACTGAGAGCTGAAAAGCTCCAAAAATATCTACAGTATGTAAAAATGTAAAGAGAAGCTCTGAGACTCGCATAAAACAATCTGACTTAAACACAAACTTGCACAGATTCATCACACCACTGTCATTTTTCTTATTTGTGCCATTCTTGTCACAGTGATGGTTTCTGGTTTTGACCCAACAGTGAACAGTAAGAGACAATTTGGGGAAGTGGAGCTGAGAAGCGTGCACAGCGTTTCTGTCCCTGCTGTGAAGAACTCGACGGCTGCAGTCATCTCTGACTCATGTTGGCCTTTGAGCTCAGGGCTGATGGTGAAACAAATCTCAGATGTCTTTGTTTAATACTATGTTAGTACACATAAATAACCCAGCACCATGGGGGGCTTACATAAGCACACTGGCTTGTGCTTATGTAACGTCTTTGCCAGAACAAACATGCAGATCAGCAACAATGACATCTCCGTATCGGATCAATCAGGGTGCGACGGAAACCGAGGCCAAAGGAAGCAGAGAGAGAGCTGACAGTATGATGTGCTTACTGTTCTGCCATGGTGAATATAGGAAGATAAAGGGTGTGGGAGTCATTCTGAAGGAGAGAGGACCAGACAGGATCATGAGTCTGAAGCTGGAAATCCAAGTGGTGACGCTGAATGTTGTCAACATCAGTTTACTGTAAAGCAGAGGTGTCCAACTCCAGGCCTCGAGGGCCGGTGTCCTGCAACTTTTCCATGTGTTCCTGCTGCAACACACCTGAATAAAATTAGCAGGTCATTAGCAAGAGTATAGAACGTGACTGCATGCGTGGTGATTCAGCCATTTAATTCATGTTACAGCAGCTCATGAGTGAATGAACACGGTGCAATAAAAGTACATTTGTCCAAAGACATACTTCACTTTCATTTACTTGAGTAGGGTTACAGGTTGCCACCTCGGCATGCAGTCAAGTTCGATAGTCTTGCTAATGATCTACTCATTTTATTGAGGTGTGTTGCAGGACAGCCGCCCTCGAGGACTGGAGTTTGAGAACCCTGGTCTAAAGGATGCATTTGGAAATCCAGAAGAGGAAGCAGAAGAAGGATTAATGCTGCACAGAGTTCAGGAAGGAGCTGAGTGGTAGGGAAGAGTCGGCAGGTGACTGGGAAAGTTCAGCTGCAGTGCTGAGTGAAACTGCCAGGAGGTGTTTGCTGTTTCCTCTGAGGAAAGAGGACGAGGAGACTTTGAATACTTTCCTGCTCTTCCTCATTCCTCCACAAAGGACGAGGTAAGAGAGGAGTGCTGAGAGGTGGCAAAGCTGTTGTACGTGAGTGTCGACTCTAAGGAAGAAGTCTAAGTTGCTTGAAGACGTTTCACCTCTCATCCGAGAAGCTTCTTCAGTTCAGAACTGAAGAAGCTGAAGGGGAGACGACAGAAATGGGAGCAGCAAAGTCTTCCTGAGACTCCGGGTTCGATGGGCTCGCCTTTCAGCTTCAGATATTAAATAATGATTTTATAATCCATTCTTTCTTTCTGCAGTTTTCTCAGCATTTTAAGCCAATCCTGTGAGTGAGCTCTGAGCTCGCTGTCAGCCTTCCTTCCAAACTCATTAAAGGCACAAGAAGCATCAGGTGGCCGTGGACAGGAGCACATTTTTCAGATTCTGGTTTCAGCTCCACTGCTAACACGCGGTGTGATTTATTACAGTCTGAAGTGACTCATATGCCCTCCATTCATCTGTAACAGCCGTCTTATCTCTGGCACACCGATTCCTCAGCCTAGCTCATCATAGACGAGTCCTTTCATGTGCACCTGATTGTTGCTGCCACGTTTGGTTCCAAGTGAGAAAACAGAATATTCGTTTAGCAGAATTCACTCAAAGATACTTCATGTAAGAGCTGATGAGACAAAGTTAATGGTCAAAGATGTCATCTGTATATTTAGTAACGAGATGACAGGCAGCACCACATGAATGGTTTCATCTTACATAAACTGGAAGTAGCTGGCCTTTTCCTCCTTGAGTCATATAATTGGTCATACTTTTAGTACCGTCTCATACAGTCCAGCGATGTGTTGCCGACCCATATGTGCTGTGATTTCTACGTCACTTAGCGTTGCTTTGCTTACATTTGACCTCTGATTTTTTGATCAAATCCGATGTTTTTGTCTGCTCGTTCACACTACAAATAAAATGCGACAGCAAACGCGCTCTAGTGTGAACGCTCAAAGCGCCACATGCGCAAAAGAAGACGTCACACACAACGCGCTCTGTTTAGACCCAGAGTACAGTATTGTTTGACTGATGACCTTAATATAAAGACTTCGGACTTGACGTTTCCCAATTTTTGCTTTAAGTTATTTTGTTATTTACATAATAATGTAAATAACCTAATAATGATCCTTATTGCTGTTTTAGAGGAGCGCTGCTTCAAAGGATAGCTGCAGATTTCTGTCAGAATCTGCAGATTATACAGAACAAAGAAAATGTTCACGTTTCTCCAACGCTGTCTTCACTGACATCTACACTGGTTGGACAGGAAGCGTTCGTGATGTCTTCTCCGGAGCTGATAATTGGCGTCTGTCTTGTGTCGGTGACGTAAAAGACAGATTTAATGCGACCTGACCGTTCAAACAGCAGTCGCTTTCTAAAACATCGGATATGTATGGGATTCAGCACCACATACGAAAGTGACCCAGATCGGATTTGATGCCCTTTCGCCTGCAGTGTGAACGTAGCCTTGGTGAGGTACGGCGTAACAAGCTGCTCTAATAAACCCAGCAGAGACTCATACGTGCTGGAAGAGTGAAAACGTGGCACTTCCAGATTATTCTAAAACCTCTGCAGCCAACAGTTTTAGTTTGTATTCTCTCAGCTGTAGACTCTGTTAAAGGATTTAAGTATTTAAATATTAGAAAATGAACTCAAACAAGCTTAGTCTACCTACAAAGTTGATGAGGTCTGCAAGTACAGCGTGGGTGTCCGTGTTTAGGATCAGATACAGGAAAAAAAAATACTCGAGGAATAAAGCTGCATCAGGAATGTAGATGTATCACTGATGCTAAAGATTTCATACACTGAGAAACATTAAACCCTCCTACTCGTCCACAGAGGACTGAGCGATCTTCCAGGAATGGTGATGGTGGAGAATTGATTGGTTGGCAGGCATCGATAATCAATAATCAAGTTCCAGGTTCCCCAAACAAAGTGACTCTCTCCTCCAGGATGAATGTTATTTCTCGGTTCAACCCACTTTCAGCCTGGCGCATTAGTATAAATAGTGGCCATTTGAGCATTCCTGGATCGCTTACCTGTGATCTCCTTTTTGGTCACCTGACTTCCCTTTGGCGTTGCAGAGATCATTCTGAAGCCTCCGTCGCGGCTGGTAGGTGTGTACTCATTGTAGTGCGTACATTATCTTACTTGGTGGTAAACAGATATTGTTTTTAGGTCATAGCTGTGGAAGCCTCCTATGAGCCACTCTGCTCATGTTTCATGACGCGCTTTACTCAGTACGTAATTCAATTTTGTTACGATCTCTGCCTTTTGTTGTTCTTTTATAGTAATTATTATGCTTTGCAGGAAGTGTGGGCCTTAGTTTTAGGCAACGCCACGCTAACTGAAGTGCTGCTGCTTTGCTTTGACCGTCTGTTCCCGTTGCGAGGTTTCTTTTCCTGCTGCTGCCAGCTTTTCAAAGTGGACGTCGGCGTGGACAGCGGCCATATGCATGCCAGTTATGGGAGTCAGCTGGCGTACATATTAATTGACCGGATGATTAACTTATAGTCGGGCAGACGGCAAGTTGGAGCAATGCGGCGATTCCGTTTGCTCCAGATTTTAAAGTTTGAACCCGATTGTATTGTATGTTGTTTTTTAGTTTGGATTTTTGTTACGCCACTGGTGGGAGGCCCTTTTTCTTGCTGCAGATCACCAGTGTGGTCCTGCAGTTGGGTTATTCTCCAGCGCTACATTAGTTTTGTTGTAATATATTAAAATTTTCTTTATTCTTTTTTTCAGATGCGGAGTGCCGACGTGGAGGAGATGAGGGTGGTGGGATCCTTTGAGTGTACACACCTGCCTTGTTTAGTTTATTAGTGTGAGTGTGTGATTTTGTGTTGCACTTGTGTCTTGGTGTGTTTTCTTTTTGAGTTTGTGCGTGGCATCCCTGCCCCTCCACTGGTAAGCCTCAGCTCTGAATACCTTTTTAAGCATATCTGTACATGGATATTTATGATTGTGCTTTTATACGGTGTTTTAAATAATTATTAATAAATTGTCAACTTGTTTTACCATTGAACCTCGTCTCTGTACTGAGTATAACAAACCTAACTGCCTTCTTGGTGATTAGTGTTACTTCCAGTATTCTCTGGGTGAAATTCCCAGAGTGGCGTTGTCTTTTAAACTGTGAAGAGTATTTACTTTATTCTCCAGCACAAATTAATCATTAAGCAACACAATCGACACATCAGAGTTACACCTGTTAAAGTGTTGGGGGGTAAATTTAGAACTGGGTTCTAGATGTCCTGTTCCAAATTGGGCGCTCCTGGTTTCTGGATAGTCGGGGAGGACATCCTGCCCTAAACCCCACCAAGCAGCATGAACGTTGTTTATGTCATTCACATTATTCACTGAGAAGCAGCTCACAGTGCCTCCTGCTGAACTGCAGCCAGTGTGTGTTTGCGAGGCCAACAAGAAGTGCAATACCTCCCCTCAACTGACTGCACACTCACAAGAAAAATTCAATAATGAAAGCCAATATTTTGATTAGAAGAATAAAACTAGAGTGTCTGAAACTGTAACCCAGTAAATTCGATTGCTGTATTGTGCCGGCCTCTGAGCATTCACTGAATTACCTCTTAAATGTCCTGAGAACAAAATCACATCTCTCACAGCTCAAGTTGAAAAAATAGAGGACTGAATAAAGAAGCATCTTCAGCTGTTTATTGAACACTGTGCAGGATTCATTTTAGCGACGACTTCCTCATTCAAACAAAACACACTGAAAAAGCCAGAACAGCAACAACACACACATTTCAGATTTAATGAGGAAGTCTCAGAGCAGAAAAGACGAATGATTCTCTTTTCAAGTCTGCTCACACTTCACCTTTTATTCAACAGACGTAAATGTGAAGAGCTCCGACAGCCCCCCACCCCTGCTCGGCTCTGCCCCCACCACATGGCAGGTGGGGAATGCTGAGGACGATTAGGTGGAGGAAGGCAGAAAGCCTGGGCTTAGCACAGAATACAGCAGTGGACCAAACGTTCTGATGAATCGCCTTCAGTTTTCTTCACACACTGAGCTTTTTAGATGTACTAGCTTATCTGTCACGGCCTTATAAGCCCAAAACAAAAAAAATAGTCCAATAAAGGCCGTGGGTGGAAACAGGTGGTTCGTCCCAGAACGCACTTCCAGCTTGATTCTTAAAAAAATAAATAAATAAAAAAAAGGTTTGTTTCGTGCTAAAATTTAAACCTAAAGTCAACCCAATCATTTTTGCAACTTGGACATGAAAGTTAAATTAATTTGTTCCCAAGTGTTCAATCTTAAACCCTCGGTCGTTTCCATCGCACCCCATCCGTTAATCCATCAATTAATGGGAGGCTTTTCCAAAAGCAAGATTACAGATTTAAATAGCAAATCTAAAAGTTCTTACTGTTCTAAATTATGATTCATAAGAAGTAAGCAAAAATGGCCACAGCATTATAGCTGAAACACCAGCACAGTCTAGCTGCTTCCCTGCTCTGTGTGTTTAGTTACTCCTCAGACCGGAGTCGGTGAATTGCAGCTCGACCCCACACCACGCAGAGCACTGTAGGCAGCCAGGCTCCTGTAGACTGTGGCCCTGTTAGCTCTCCCCCAGCAGGACTTTCAGAGCAGCTGGAAATGAAGCCCTATGAACTGCATCCTCACTTACCCGAAGTCTCAACCTCAGTGGCTGCTGGTCATCAGCAGAGAGGAGGCGGCGAGAGATCCTCAGTGATGTCATCAGGATATATTCTGCACATTAGCTGATTCTTTGTTTACAAGCCTCTGAGATGTAGCTGAAGCAGGCATGATGGTGCGCTGGAGAAACCTGGAGTCACAAGAGCAGAAATTTCTGACGCTCTCGTGGTTAAAGGAACTTTAATCATCCTTTCAACACGTCAAATTTACTGATACATGCGGCAGGTCCAATGTCATCAATGCAGTCGTCGATGAGCGGTAAAGGAGATGCGCCAGGAAGCGTTACAGCGTTCCCGTTGCTCAGGTCTGTAGCATCCTAGACTTTGATCAGCTTTTATGTGCAGTGACATGGAGAACTCCATGAGCTACAGCGTCTAACAAGAGATTCCACTTCCTTTTTCATAACCTCTTTTTATTGGGTTAGCATGTTATGTACGCTGTTTAATATGTGCAGGATTGGTGAGAACAACCACCACAAACCTTTAACAAACAGAAGAAATGCCCAAGAGCAGGAGGAGAGAGCCCAGCCACATGCAGGCTTCGATCCTGGCTGGTAACACTCAGTAAGACTTAACTAGTGAGTGAGACAATAGACCCATCAGGAAAGAGCTGACTGATCTGAGAGATCATGTGAGCAGCGGTTTCACTTCCTCGTACTCCTATACAGTGGCGTGTCCAGCGGGGTGGCCTGGGGGGGCACAGGCCATCCCCCCAACCAGACTGGCCACCCCAGGTGCCACCCCGAAGCTAAAACAATAAAATTCAATCAAATATCAAATGTACGATCATGTTAATGATGATAATAATGGATTGGATTTATATAGCGCTTTTCAAGGCACCCAAAGCACTTTACAATGCCACTATTCATTCACTCTCACATTCACACACTGGGGGAGGCAGCTAGAGTTGTAGCCACAGCTGCCCTGGGGCAGACTGACAGAAGCCAGGCTGCCATATCGCACCATCGGCCCCTGTGGCCAACACCAGTAGGCGGTAGGGTAAAGTGTCTTGCCCAAGGACACAACGACCAGGACAGAGAGCCCAGGGATCAAACCGGCGACCTTCCGGTTTTCACAGTGAAGCTCAGATATCCGAGTGTAAGTGAATGCAGCATCGGCTTCTGCACTATGAGCATCACCTTAGCAAAGGTAGGAGAGCCAAGCACGAAAGACGGTGTTCTGGGAATCCATCCTACCTGGCAAACCATCCTACCCGTTGTTTCTGCGCATGCGCACAACACGAAATTCAGTGCCAAACCATCCTACCTTTGTGAATGTCACCTACAAGCATACTTAAACGGCTAAAATTTAGTGGCAAATCGTCCTACTTTTGTTAATAACAGCTACAAGTATACTCTGATGGGCAAAGTTAGGTGGCAAACCGTCATACCTACTTAAATTGGTGCTGGAATTACTCTGTGACAGCAGAAATGTGCATAAACTACTTACGGTAGGACGTTTTGCCAAAGTAGGATGGTTTGTCAGAAAACAATTTTCGGCGAAAGAAAATGAGGAGAGAATAAATGTCCCGGTACGTAATATTAAGTTTGTTGAGTTTAGTAAACTTCGGTGAAATTAGAATACAAAGAAAAAAATAACACTTGAAGAATTATTGCAGCCGTGGAATATTTCAGACAGTATGCTACTGAGGGAGCTAACATAAGAGTTATGAGTTATAAGATATAATCCAAGTCGTAACATTGCTGTATGGAGCTGCAGATTTGGTTGCAGGTTAAAGGCCGGTCTGTGAAAATATTGTCGGGCATAAACCGGTCCGTGGCGCAGAAAAGGTTGGGGACCGCTGCTTTAAATAATGTTTCCTTTTATAAAAGTAGGATAATGAAAAAACATTTATCATAAAATTTATTATTGACATGTTTGTGGCAATTAATATGTGAATCAACTAAATGGGGGGGGGGGGGGGGGTGTTAGCCCAACTGGTCTTAAACTAAGAAACACTAAAGTTACATTTGAAAACAATTTAAAACAAAACATCCCCATTCTAAAATGTCATGTGACAATCTGATTGGCTTACGGAGTGATGATGTCACAAGGACTTTGTTGCCTTTGATCTGAAGTCTATAAATAGGGGTCAGAAGCAGCAATTAATCAGTTTGTTCACAGCCTTCAAACGTTCGACCAGAGATACATTTGGAAATATTTCTAAGCCTTTTCAGAGTCACTGTGCACGGGCTCCAACATGCCTCCACGAAAAGGCCAACAAAGACAAAAAGATTATGCTCCCTGTCCTTTGTGTTCTGGCCGGCCAATCTCTCCAGGAGAAATTGTGCGGCCAATCTCTCCAGGAGAAATTACCACGGCTGGTGTCTTATCAGTCCTAAGAGCATTACAGGAAAGTCAGAAGGAAAAATCTGACCTACATTACAAAATTAAACAAATTGAAGAAGAGAAGCTTCAACTAGAGGAAAAGTGCAGACAACTGGAAGCACGAAATAAAGACCTGGAAGAAAAACAGCAACGCCAGCCTGATATAAAAATGATCAACGAGGGCTCGGGAGTGAAGTTTGATGAAGGACGAGAGAAGATTTTTTCTCGTTTTCTTTCATCAGGAACACAGAGTGCTGAATTAAAAGAAACATCTGCCCAGCTTCAACGAAAGAAAGCTAATATTGAGGAGATACAGTGGGATCTCCAAAACATTGAGAAACAGAATCAGGTGCTTCGAGGAAAGCTCAATGAAGCGGAGAAAACAATTGAAAAAATCCACCAACAGAAGACTGAACAGGAAATACAAATGCAGGACGAACTCAAAGCCATGCAGAAATTGTACAACAATCTGAAAGTCAAGTGTGGTGAAACAAAGCGCAAAAATAAAGAGCTTCTTGAAGAGAAAAAGCAACAGGAAGAAGAAAAACGTATTATCCAGGACTTTGAGAGAAGGCATCTAGAATTGCAAGAATTTTATAATAAAGAATATGAGGAAACACTTCAACTGAAAAGAGAAAAGGAAATACAAATGAAGGACAAACTCAAAGCCACACGGAAATTGTACAACAATCTGATAGTCAGGTTTGGTCAAATAAAGCGCAAAAATAAAGAGCTTCTTGAAGAAAGAAAGCAACAGGAAGAAGAACAACGTATTATCCAGGACTTTGAGAGAAGGAATCTAGAATTGCTAGAACTTTGTGAAACACCTGAACTGGAAAGAGAAAAGGAAATACTGGAAAAACGATGTTCAGAGATGCAGTGTAGGATTGATGGAATGAAGAGGAAACACTCAGCGGTCATTAAGGAGATGTTGTTGAAGTCCAGTGACTTGAAGAGCCAAATAATTGAAATGCAGGCACAAAAGCAACAACAAGAGAAAATGCATGAAGACCTGCAGCGTACGAGTCAAGAAATCCAGAGAAAAAATGAGCTGTTAGAAGAGATGCACAACAAAAAGCAAGAAAAGCTTAGAAAAAAACAAGCAACGTTAAAAGAAATGAAGCAAAGATGCCAGCAACTCGAGCAGCAGAATGCAGAAACAAACGATCAGCTGAGAACCCTTATCCTGGAGAAAGAGCTCATGGAAAAATACCTGAAAAAGAAGAAAAAAGGCTGGTTCTGCCGCTTATTCAGATGATTTAGCCTCGTCCTCCTCCACCTGTGATCCAGCTTACCTTGCACCTCACCTGTCCCCCCTAACACATATTCTCCACCTTCTTCATCTTTTTTCGTTTTTCACCCTCCCCCCCCAACCAGTCCCAGCAGTTGACTGTCCCCTCCTGAGCCTGGTTCTGCTGGAGGTTTCTGCCCGTTAAAAGGCAGTTTTTCCTCCCCACTGTCGCCTCGTGCTTGCTCAGAGGGGGTTGTTGGGGTTTCCTCCCCTCCTCCTTTCCCCCCTTCATTTACTTATTTGCTTGTTTAACTTTTCTTTTGTTGTTTCTGTAGTTACTTGTTTTACTTTTTTCAACTTATGTAAGAAAATAATAAACCAATTGAATTTATCCTTTGAGTATTTTTCATCTAATCTTTACAGAGTTAAGCTCTGTCTTTTATTTGCTTGTTAAAACCCCATCAATGGTGAAGTAAAAACCCTGGGACATGGTTTAAAACGTTGAAATAGACTAACCAGCTAGTCTAAAACTAAGAAACACTTAAATATTACGTTAAATTGAAAACAGTTCAAAAGAAATATCCCCATTCAAAACTGTCATGTGATAATCTCATTGGCTTATGGAGTGATGATGTCATAGGACATCATCACTCCAGCAGTTCAATAAGGCTGATAGAAGGGTACAAAGAAAGGGGCAAGGCAAACTGATGCAAAACTAAACTTTAACCTAAACTGGGTGAACTAAAACACAACATGAAGAACCCTGACATGAACAAACCTGGACATGAATACATGCGACCTGGAAACATGGTGTGAAACAACAGACGACCTGGGCCCTGTTTCAGGAAGCCGGTTTAGTGCAAACTCTGAGTAAGTATACCCTGAGTTAACGAAAACTCTGGGTTTTCGGTTTCACAAAGCGAGTTTAGATTAATTCTGAGTGAGTTACTATGACGACACACTCCATGAAGTAAACCTGCCCCTGCTAGGGGGCAGGTTTACTTCATGGCTTTACCTCATATGGCTGTTTTGGATCAGCCATATGAGGTCGCTGTTATAGAGATACAGTACCCACGCATATGGCGGACTTTTCCACAATCAGATTCGGAAGTGTTCATGACCCCGTCAAAGACGGAACCATAGCCGTAACCATGATCGAACTGTCTGTGGGCCATTATGCATCTGTGGAACAGATAATAAAAGAATTTAATTTTAAATGTCAACAGCACCAAGCCACTGGAGACATTAAAATGCAGTACAACGCCGTTAGTAACCATGCCTGTGTTATGGGGCCTAGGGGGACTATTCTCACATTTAGAGGGAGACTGGCGGAAATCCTAGGATTCAAAACAGGAGAACCGTTTGCACTTCATTATAAAAACACATATGCCCCGCACCCCGCAGACATATACGGGGGAAAATATAACATCTTTATTTATTCAGATATCGTTGATTACCAGCTTGTGGGTGACGCCCACGCGAGGCTATTAAGAGCTATAAATATTACAGACGATGACCGCCGGTTGCCTATTCTACAATTTGACAGCCCACACTACACACCTGTGTCAAAGACATTAATCGACGACATAGAAATTGATTTGAAAGACGATCGAAATCAACACATACCCTTTTTATACGGCAAAGTGTTTGTCAAGTTACACTTCCGACCGATAACACAGCATCTTTGAAAAAAAAGGATGGCCGTCTACAACTCTGATGACTCAAAATATGTAAAATACTACTTATCATAGGCTGGTGGAGAGCTCGGAGGGTATGTTGGGACCAGTACACAATATGGGACAGGTCTGGGTGGGTTGTTCCGTAGCTTGTTTAGATTTGCAGTACCGCTGTTTAAAAAAGGAGTCAGCATAGTCAAACCACACCTAAAAACAGCCGCATCGGGCATAGTGTCTGATGTCATAACCAACATAACCAGACCCTCAACCACTAAGCAGGACGGTAACGGCTTGTATGTGTATACGCCCAAACCATCTAAGACCCCACCCCCAGGGCAGCCGTTGTCTAAAAAGCGTAAAACCACAAAACCTAGCAGGAGAGCCACCAAACGGACACCGTCACGCAGAGTGAAGAGACCCAGAACCAGTCGTTCAAAAACTGCAGCGCTTGACATATTCTAAATGGCACTGTTACACAGTCATTCTGGAGAATGTGTAAAAACAGAGCTCGATCTTTTTACTGTCCCGTACACACAGACTAGCATTGAGAAAAGTACATTTATTGAAATCCCACCTGTATCTGCAATCACTGATGGAGGGCCGATCGAGTTTTACATCTCATCGTCGGGTGAAGATTACCTGGATCTAAATGACTCATATATCTACACACGGGTGAGAATCACAAACGCTGATGGCTCAAACCTGGCTAGGGACGCTAATGTAGGATTTATTAATTATCCTGGATGCAGCATATTTAGTCAAGTCGATATTAATTTGGGAGACCGGCTCATTAGTCAATCATCCAATACATATCCATACAGAGGTGTGATAGAATGTCTTATCAATTATAATAAGGACACTTTAGACACACAGTTCAGCACCGGGTTATTCTGTAAGGATACAGCATCACACATGAATGACACATCTATAGAAGGAGAGAACCAGGGTCTGATGACCAGAGGTGGCTACACAGCAAATAGTAGTATTGTTGAATTGATTGCACCAGTACATGCAGACCTGTTTTTTCAAGAAAAACTGTTACTTAATGGAATCGACCTGTCGCTGAAATTTGTGCGCTCTAAAGACGAATTTGCTCTCATGACAGCGGATGCCAATGCATACAGAGTTAAAATTGTCTCAGCCAGTCTCTTTGTCAAGAAAGTTAGTGTATCACCTAGCGTCAGACTTGCACACAGCAAGGCATTGCACCATGCAAACGCAAAATACACGGTAGACAGAGTATCTTTAAAGACCTTCTCCATACCTGCAGGGGCTAGAATATCAACAAATGACAATTTATTTATGGGTAGGATACCTAAATTTGTCATCATTGCATTCATAGACAATGAAGCATACACAGGCTCCTACCAGCGTAATCCATTTCATTTTGAAAACTGCGATATAGAATTTATGTCTTTATATGCTGATAGTCAGGCTTATCCTGCTAAACCATTCCAGAGAAAACACTATATCAGAGAATTTTACCAGCTGATACAAACCACAGGAAGACATTTAAAGGACAGATCGTTGGCCATAACACGTGACGACTTTGGTAACGGCTACACTTTATTCTGTTTCAATCTGGAAGCTGACGAAGGACATTCAGGGAATGTGTCGTTAATTAAAACTGGGAACGTGAGATTGGAAACCCGTTTCAGAAATCCACTACCCCGTACAGTGAACCTCTTGTGTTATTCTGTATTTGATTCAGTCATTGAAATATCTAACATGAGACAAGTGCTCTTGGACTACTATTGAGACAAAAACGGTCATGAACACTATAGAACTATCAGCCGCGGTCGGCAGCATTATCAATAAAAACACACATTTCCTAGGCGTGTTAGCCTATGATCAGCTAACCACTGAACGGCTTCAAAGACTCCCTGCTATGTGTATTGTAAACACACACCCTTCTACGATGCCAGGGGAACATTGGCTTGCTGTTTATATTTCGAGAGACAGACGCGGTTATTTTTTTGATAGTTTTGGTCACTCGTTAGACAGTTTTCCCCCAGCAATAAAGATGTTTCTTCTAAAAAACTGCTCCACTGTTTTATATTCAGGAAAACAAGTGCAGAACGACTTCTCCATCACATGCGGTCAACATTGTGTATTTTTTTTATATCATATGCAAAATGGTGTATCTTATGCCCGCCTGCTTAACATGTATGGGTCTGATTTAATTTGTAATGATGCTATGGTGTGTCGATTTGTCAACAACATACAACCTGTTGCTGTATGCAGTGATTATGTGTGTGTGCAATGTGGATACTGATATGTACTAATGAGAATAATAATAAAAACAACATGAGAGCATGATTTAATCGAGTCAATGGTATTTATTATCAAATCTCGTATATATATATATAGATTCATAACATACTTTGTTTAAACATAAAAGAAATCAAACATTAACCAGTAATAAAAGACATAAAATATTTAACAGTAATAAAAGAAAATAAAACAAAACAATTTAGCAGCAATAAGTGAAAAAAAACATAACAGTTGAAAAACACCAAACAGCAAATATTTTTAGCAGAAAAACAATTTCTGCAATAAGAAAAAAAAACCTGAATTCAAAAATCCAACCACTCTACAGGACCCCCCTTTAATTTGTTTTTTTTATTCTTTATTTTTTTTAGTGTACTATGTCGCAGCGGTCCACCGGGGGTGTTCTTTTTTGGTGTGTGTTTTAACAAACCACGGTCTTCAGACAGTGTGTGATCGGTTTTATACAAGGCGACGGTCTTACGTATGCCTGTGTTAGATATGGCTGATAACGGTATGTTTAAATCTGAGAAAGCTTTTAAAAACTCTGTCCAGCCGATAGGTCTCAAACCCTCAGAAGGTGTGTGTGTGGTTGTGACGGCTTTAATTAGATCATAAATGTGTGAACCAGGGATGGTGTGTTTATCAACAACAATTTCGCCTTTGTCATTGTAAGAGATCAAGTGTGGCGAACGGCTCACCGCTGATAGAATAAGTTCTGCATTCCTCCTACTCCTTTTAGGTATGTGTGTTAAAACATTCTCCGCAACAAGATCCCTCACCCCGGCATCACCATGAACAGGCAATGTGTCCGCCGACTGGGGTTGCACATCCCTGTTAAATTGTTCAGGTAATGATAAAGACAATACATTCTTTTCACGGGCACCTTGTCTCACAAGGGTGAGGTATCTTTGGAGAATATCGCTGTATTTTTTAGCCTTCTCATACACATCTATGTCAGAATCTTGTAACACTTGTAACATCTCCTTGTCCAACTCGTTCTGAGACTGTTGTCTGATGGTGCCTGTTTGCTGCTGCTGCTGCTGTTGCTTTATTAAGTCCAACTGGTGTTGGGGTACCAAAAACATCTTTTGCACATGTTCCATTTTCACCTGTTTGCTATCAGACTGGTTATGAAAGGGATTGCAGCCCCTAATAACGGCAGTAAAAACCCTCCAGATTGGTTGATTGTCTTTCTCTTTTTCAAAGATTTTATTTTTTTGTCTGCAATCAGTCTGATTATTGTTTTTTTCTTTTTTAGCTGTTTGTACTGCTGATTGGTCAGTGGAATGTTACCATGCAATACATTAAAGGCTATCTCACACAATGCATTGATAAAATCTAAGTTTGAATTACTAATAATAACTCTGCGTAGAGTAGGAGGAGCCCTGTATATCATCTCCAACAGAGACAGATTCCTCCGCATGCGTGATGACATCCTCTCACCTCTTTGCTGATTTTTGTTTTGGAATGTAAACAACCGGACGGTCTGACAGTAAATTTGTTCTGAGTCTTGAATAGTCCGGGGTCTTAGCTTTATAGTCTATTAAAAGATACCCGTATGTTGTGGATGTGGCATCATTAAACGCTTCTATAAAATATTTAGTATTACCCGGAAACATTTGCTGGCTAAAAGCATAACCTGATATTTATCTCTTGGATTTTTAAACAGTATTAGTTAGTGTTCAAGGAAATGGTTCTACTGGATTTTCCCTGAATAAACAAATTCTGAACTAGATATATACAACTCAAATTCCTCTATGATGCACATACTTTGTGAACACATTTTGTACTTCTAAATTGTTAGCTGCATCGTTCATTACATCGTCTATAATTAACAAATTGTTCTTTTCTGCAGGCAGAAGGGTGTCATCAGCCAGAGATTCGGGTATACCGTTAACAAAGTTTATGTTTCTTATCTTAAGAAGCTGGTCATATAGTGTCTGCCAGCATGAGTATATATACACAATGTTATCAATGCTGCATGATATAATCCTGGAAGAGTTTTCAATTATGTTTTTAACAAAAAAAGTCTTGCCACAGTTACTGGGACCGCTGACCACCATGCTGAACGGATGCTGCAACCGGGCGTCAAACCGCTGTTCTAATTTAAAATCCATAAGGAAGGGTTGTGAAGTCTGGGAGCACACGGCGCTTATTGTAAACAACTTTAACTTTTTTCACAATGGTTTCATTCTTCAAATGAAGCTTCTTTTTATCGCGTCTGATGCTATCAGACACGGCAACTAGGTGTGCGTCTGATGTCTGATTGGCTACAAACTTGCGGACTAAACCTTTTAAGGATTCGTGGGTGACAACTTTCGAGTTTAATGCATTCAGTGTTACGGCTTCACATTTCACCTGGGTCTTGCCCAGCGCTGTGTGATACGCGTAACATTTTGGCCCACCGGAAACAAATTCCGCTATGTAATCCTCCACACCATCCTCTCCACAATCTAATTCACTTGTGAGATCCCCCAGAAACGGACCTAGAGGAGGCATCCACTCGCCAGGGCGTGCCGTGAAAATGACACTGTCCGTGTCACAATACAGCACGCGCTGCTGCAAGTTGTCTAGCAAATCATACAGCATGAGTCTGGCGTGTGCAGTGGTCATGGCCCCGACAAAGACATTAACGTCCTTCACACGGGAAGCTCTACCATCAGCGTGGCGCCACTGCACCATTGCGACGTCGTCAGAGATGAAACAAAACTGACGCACGTCGTACTGGTCGCTAAACATTAGCTGACTAAACCTGGAAGGGTCTGTAATGAGCTCAGATGATGCCATGTTTGACCTCATGCTGAAACGACCCCATAACTAGTTTAACAACAGCTTGTTACAGTTACGAACAGCTTTATTTACACAAATCTTGGATGGGTCTAGCATTATTCCCTCCTTCTCATAATACTCGTCTATGTACTTCTGCTGTTCGTCAGGTGTGTTCACATGTTCAGGATACCCCGAGGCCTCCTGTTTGAGTTTTAGGAAGGCTTTCACATAGTCTTTAAACAATGTGTCGGTCTTATTGGGGAAATGCCACACCTCGTCAACAGCAAGAACCCTGTATCCCTTCTCAACAGCTTTTTCAAGCTCAAATGAGACCCATGTGCCTTTCAACACCCGCTCACTGTCACTGTGCCCGCATGCAGTATGCTGGCTCTGGTCTTCAGCACACATGCTGCAGAGTGGAAACATCAGTTTTCCATGGCATCTGTAGGGTAGGACGGGGTGAAAAAGACCCTTAGGTGGGAGCACTGTGCATTTAACAAAGCCGAAATAATTTTCTAGCTTGTCAAAGTTGGTGTAAATGACTTGAGGGTGTCCTACAGGATAGTCTTTTTTAGACTGCACTGTGGGATAGAGACTGGTGAAGTCGTAGTAAAATATTTTTTCATCACAAGCAGTCTTGTGGTACAGCTTTAGAGCATTTGTGCGACCGCCAAAAAGGGTGTCTCGGGGATTCAGGCGTTCTGGCTTTCTGTACGTATGCATGAAAGCCACAACTGCAGGGTCTGTCTGCTTCAAGGCAGCCCATTCACACTCCCACATCACTATTACGCTCACACTGT
Organism: Astatotilapia calliptera; assembly: GCF_964374335.1. Lineage (NCBI taxonomy): Eukaryota > Metazoa > Chordata > Actinopteri > Cichliformes > Cichlidae > Astatotilapia > Astatotilapia calliptera. The sequence continues at coordinate 1,372,551 of NC_137428.1, read as the reverse complement.
GTTGTGATCTCAGTGCATCAACTTTGTCACAAAACATGCGATGCAGCAGTCCATGCTTTGCTGACAGGATTAACTTCACTCTCGGGGTAGCATTTAACACAACCGTGGTGAAAACATCCTGCAAATTCATAAGCTGTATTACTTGTGGGGTCAAAACCGTCCACAAAATACGGTCCAACCCTCTGTTCGCCTCCTCTGAGAGCATGTTTTACCACTTTGTTGGTGGTGTGGGACACATATTGAAGCCATTCAATAGAGACGTTAGAAAACGTCTTGTTCTGCTCAACGTATGCCCCTTCATACGTGAGAGCGAGCGCGTCTCTAGGCAGAAACAGCGTTTTATACACACCCATACTAAATGCAGCCAGGGTGGTATACATGAATGGATCAACTTGAGTACAACCCAGTAGCGTGTCACGATAAATGATGCATGCTTTACGCAGGACATCAACATCGTTAACACAGTAACGCCTGAGTTCAGCCTGAAAATCAAAGGGATTCTGTGAGGCAACCTGGTACCATTCCGTGAATCGCACCTTATCGCTTTCAGACATGTGCTCATAGCCGTAGAAGGAGGGGTCTGGGTACGGGCCCACATAACGCTCATTATCCCTCGTATTAAACCTGTGTGGGAAATGGCCCTTCTGCAGGTCTTGAAAACCTAAAGCAGAGGGTATTTTGGCAAGGCCCATGGGCAAAAAGCTGAACGAATCAATCCACCGCTGGTCATCGTCCCTGTCATGCATTAAAATCACACGGCTGCCGCTCATTATGACACTAGGTGTTATGCTCTGTCTGACAAAGTACTCGAGGAGTATGTAGTTATCAAAGCCAGATGCATTATGTGCTATGAAAGTGTACCCACAAAACCTTGGGCGTCTGTAATGCTGCACAAACGCCTCCACACACTTTAATGTATTAAATGTGAACTTATTGCCCTTCAGATCAGACGCACACACAAAGTTAGCCTCGTGTTTACCGTTGTGGTACCGCGTCTCAAAATCATATGAAATGTATTTATCGCTAGGCTTCTGTTTTTCAACAGGCTGTATGAAACACTGATGGTCGGAGTCTCCTGCTAATTTAGGTTCGCGGCAGTGCTCGCATCCAGGCTGCGCACATTTGTGTGGCAATTTCTTGGATTCTCTATATGTGGTCCCACAGTGCATGCAATGTTTCATATTATCACAGGGGATCATGTTGTGTTTTAATTCAGGTAATTTGTGTTGTTGGTAACAGTGTTGTGATTTGCAGATGCGGTTACAGTCGCTGCATTTCACTGTGGGTCCCCTGTGATGTTGACAGAGTGTGTAACATGTGTTACATCTATGTTTACAGCTGTGCTGTAATGGTGTATTATATATACTGTAACAGAAATTACACACATAGGACCCCCCCAAAAAAGCGGTCGGGTTTAAAATCAGGTGGTAATGTTGATTATGGAGATACATCATCAACGTGTTAGGGTTTGGCTCTTCATGTGTGTAAAAACATTCCAGGCGTTTACGCCCTTCTGTGTGGTAATAGATTACAATCTTAATGTTGAAGTGCTTCTCAAATTTACCGACATCAGAGAATGATACTTGCTGTGTGTCGCATAGACCTACTTCAGCATGCATCTGTTTAGCTGTAGCAAGTTTTTCATGCTCAGAGGATGATGAGTTTAATGAATGTGCTATGCATAGGGAGAAGCACAAATTGTTGTTTGTGTTGTTTGGTGTGTATAAATGTCTGCCTTTCTTTGAGAGAATCTCATCATAAGGTATGTGCGCCAGTCTTAAGCGAGACCCGCCACTACTGTTCTGAGCTACCGTGACAATAAACTCTAATTCATCATCACCGATAGATTCATCATTACTCTGCATAACTTGTGCAATTTGATCGAGAAACAGCTCCGGATCATACCGATCATCAGCGTTTAAAACAGCCTGAACATCTGAAGCCAGCGAGGGGCCACGCAGGACCACGTTTAGAACACTGCCCTGTTGGGATCCCGCCACAGCTCTGTCTATCACATTGGCTAAGCACTCGCGCAGGCACTTGTTCTGGATGATCGAGACTTATACCCCTAAAATCAAGGCGTTCACGCAATTCGCGAGCATTAAAATTAGGTATCTCTCTAATGTGTGACTGAGAGCGGCTGCCGGATCCAGACTGCACAACGGGCTCAATAACAACTGCAGTAGCTGCAGCAGAGGTGACCCGGCTAGATTGTGCATCAGACGCAAAATCACCAGCAGCACAAGCTATATGGTTAGCATCAGTAACAGCAACGGCCCGAGCAACACCTGCTGTACTATCACTATTATTAGCAACAATAGCCCCATCAGCAATAGCAGACGTAGGAACAGTCTGACAAGGATGTGTATCGGATGAGGCTGATGCAGGCACCCTATTAAGTCTAGCTATAATATCGTCTAATTTTTTATCTGTTTCTTCAGCCCACTGCATAAAAGTCTCTAAGTCAAAACATCTAACAGGAGTGGAGGTTCCGTTATTATGTTTAAATAATTTATTTGGAGGGTCCATGGTCTGGATTTTAAAAGTCAGGGACTTGAAATTTTGCTGCAGATGTTGTCTAATGTACTACACACTTTTTTTATGAGTTTGGTAAACTGTTGCCTTTGTACCTGTGCTTCTTGGTGGTATTGATTGAGTCTAGCTTCAATCAAACATAATTTATCAGCTATTGAGGCTATATGACTTTGTTCAGCAGGCTGAGCGTCTGGAAGCTTTATGTAAGCATCATACGCCGCTGATATTTGAGAGTCTGTTATGCCGCCTTCTTCGAAATCTATGTGTGAATCAACGCTATTTCTGACACATTCTGGGGTGGTGGGTATATGAACTAGATCAAAATCTGATATACTGTACTCAAAAACATCAGAGAAATCGCGATGTAGCCACTCACTCGGAGGTGTTGCAGGTTCGCTGATGAAGATCGGTTCTGACTCTCCACTGTTGCACAAAGCTCCAGGTTTTTGTTGTTCTGGGAGGTCGATACTGCTTAAACATTCCAAAAACGTCTGGAATCGTACGGTGTCCTGATCATTATGAGGAGGGGTGCTGTTCTGCAGTCTGTGAAGATAGATAGACATGTGTTAAAACATTTTATACATGTACCCATTTCAAACTGAATAAGCGTGTCTCCCTCTCTCTCTTTTTATCTAATTTATATATGCCTATGCTTACCTTGTAGTGTGCGTTATTCGGGATGGTCCTGCTCCTCCACACACACGGTTCTCTGGCGTGGTTCTGTATGTGTAAAACGGTCAGTTTAGAACATTTGTAATTGTTTAAACCCCTTTAAAAAAAAAAAATACACAACTATACATCGCGTTGTATACACACCTGATGTAAGGTAGGGCTCTGTGGTCGCGGGGTCTGAATGTTTTCCTGCTCAGTTTGTTAACCCTGGAACTAATCAAACAAAAACGTTATTACATAATTTAAAACAATCGCTAGTTTAAAACATACATACGTTTAAAAATCCAGTAATGCTGTACACACCTTGTGCCTGTTAGAGAACTAGTTCCAGCTGTAAAAGCGCCCGTTTCTGAAGAAAAGGGTCCTGGGCCGTTCTCCCGAACTCCTAAAAATTAAGCTTTTGTTTTAGGAAAAAAAATAGTTTGAATATCCTATAATATGTTAACATAACACTTTTTAAAAATCCAATAATAGGTTTTGTTTTACTTACCGTTTACGATGGCCATGTTATACACTGTTAAAAAAATCCGTAAATTTAGGGGTCCCTTTACCGTGGATTTGCTACGGATTCGCTCCGTTTTGCGAAATACGGAAAGTTTGCTGTTGCGCGAGGCAGAATTTTCTCCCCCAGCCAGAATATTCCGACGCCATTACTTTCAGTGCGGTCAGTGCCTACCTAAATTTCTGCAAGTCACAAGGAAAGTTGGAAACAGGTTGGTTGTGTGGAATGAGAATGAGAATGGAGTGCCACCTTGTTCCCCCTCGTACATTAAATTGGTCTCGATAGGCAGTTGGTAGTGGTGTGTATGTGAGTGGACGTTTGCTGCTAGCTGCGTTAGCATTAGCTAGCCGCCTGCGCTTCGTAAGTACGTCAAAAACCATTTTTCCCTCCCTCTTACATGAAATTTGGTCTCGATAGTCAGTTGGTAGCCGTGTGTGTTTCATGGTAACATTTGAATGTGTGGGTTTTGCGTTATTTTGAAGCGTGGTTTGCCCAACTAAAGTTAACGTTAGCCCATAAGTTGGATGCGCGCGCTTGTGTGTGTGTAAATTAGCCACATGTGTGTATTGTTATAGCTCACTGTGTTACGTTAGCATGCAACTGAACATGGTAATAATTAGAAGGGGTGATAGTTAAGTAGAATCAGATTTCATTGCAGAAAACATTGCAGCCCAAAGAGAGTGGCCCATGCAGCCCAACGCAGATTACTTATTTGAAGGTACCTGAAAAGTGAATATGCTTCACTGTGCTGATATAAATTTATTGTTTTCATATTGATTCTGTTCTGATTCTGGCTATCCTTCAATTGGCAAATTCAATCTCTTAAAAATGTTGACTTGTAACATTTGTGGCTTTAACGCTCGGTCTTCGACTGATTACTTGAAACACTGCCGAACACACAGAAATAATAATAATGTATCTTTTTTATGTGGCCATAGGGATTGCAGAAGGAAGTTTAACACATACAGTAGCCTTGCTGTGCATATGTCACGAGCTCATGTAGACAGAAGGAGCACACAAACATGGAACCGTAATGTGTCTGTACAGTTAAGGTGCTTGTTTAATTTTTGCAGCAGTGAATATGATGATCTTAAAACTTTAAAGTGTCATTTGAGTGGTCACATAGATGAGGGTTTGACTGTAACGTGTCCCTTTGATGGATGTTCTAAGACATTCAATGTAAAGTCATCCCTAACGCATATTTCCAGATACCATAAAGGGTGGGATGTTACCAAGATAGCCCCAGTTCATATATGTGAACTAACAGAACGGTCTTTCCAAGGTGAAGGATCACATGTAGAACCTGAAGAACCTGAAAGTTTTAACATTGATGCAGAACAAAGTGATAATTTCTGCAGTGATCAAGTGAAAGACAACTTCACAGAGAGTCTTGCTCAGTTTTACTTGGGTTTACAGGCAAAATATTTGGTTCCAGCCTCCACAATAACAGAAATAGCAAATGAAATGAGAACTATAAGTGATATTCAACAGGAATATACTGTGGATGCACTAGCATGTGAACTGGGGCAGTATGGTGTTCCAAGGGAGACTGTAACATCTCTTGGGAATAGTATATACGAGCAGAGCCCTATGCACAAGGCATTACATTCTTATTTTAAAAGGTGCATTAGGGCAAGTAAGAACTTCATAAATGTAACCAAGTCTCTGGCTGAACGGCACCAGTTGCTTCAGGCTTATCAGTCTTGTGGTACCTTGTTTCGTTCCCAGGTTCATGTCTCAGACTCAACACGGTTCTATCCAGAGCTCTATGACCAGAACATAAAGACAGTGGTTGGAGAATTTGATTTGAACTCAAGTAACTCAGTTGTCACAGAGAGTGTGCAGGTTAAAGGCACTACATATGCAAATTGAATGCTGGTCTTACTGAGCTACGCAAAAGGACTACTGCAGTTAGGACAAATAGCAAGCATTTTTGTAAAAAATGAAACTACTGTCCTACTTTTGCTTCGAGGGAAAACTGCCAGCTGGATACCTGATCTTGGACTCTATGAACTTGATGAAAATGCTTCTGACCTGTTCAGTTGCCATGATTTGAACAAACTTGCTGATTATCATCCACTTTATTCTTACCAGAGAGGTACTCGGTGGCTCATTCCTCTTAAACACACACCAACATGGAACTTGTGAAAAACTATGTCAAGAAAGCAATGCCATCGCTCAGTAGCGATCAGATGGATACACTCACGGCTAAACTGGAGGAATTAGGAGTTCTCTCTGTAGATGACCTGAGCCTTGTGGACCCGGAGGACATTAAAGACACTCTGCCATTCATTCAGTGCAAAAGATTCGTCAGAGCTGTCAAAGCATTGGAAGCAGGTGAGTTTTTGCCCCTCTGTTTTAATGCAAGTTTTCTGAAACTACAAAGGTTTATTCCAAAAATGCAAAATAAAAGTTGCCATCAGCTGTACATGGCAATAATTACTCTATAATTGGTTTTCATAATTAGGTCCATTTGTATTCCTGGTTGACCCAAACTGGACATTGAGGACCAATGTATTAATTGATTTGCAACAATTGTGATGTGTTTAATTTATGGAGATGTTTGTCATGTCATCCATAGATTCACAAACTCCACCGCAGTTCACCCGGCCTGGCCCCTCATCAACACCTGAACCACAGAGGTTTCAGCTGCCCTCAACACCACCTGAGACAGCCGACTCCCCATCCCAAGACGCATATTCAGTACCATGGCACAAATTTCCCTCAAAAGTCATGGATGAGTTGCGTGAAAAAAAGTACATAATGGGGAAAGACAGACGAGAGATGGTTCGGATCGTCGCTGAAGATTACCTCCATAAACACCCAGGAAGACCTGGTAGACAAAAGCTGAGGGAACTCGCCAGTATGATTGTAGGACAATATCCTGCCTCCTTCAAGCTGACAGAGCCGTTTGGAAACAAACCTTTTGCAAAAGATGGTTCTGAAACTCTCTTTCGTCAGCTGGAACACAGAATTGAAAATATGAAGAGGCCACAAAGCTCACTGAAGAGGCAAGCAGGGGGTGAAAATTCAACAAAGAAAAGGCCCAGGAATTCAGATCTGTATGGATGTGTGGCGTGGGATCCAATCATTGAGGGGGCCGTGTGTAGAGAAGACCTGCTGTCTAAACGAGATGAGTTGAAACGTGCCTTTCAAACCCAGGATCTTCAGGTGGGTCTGCAATCATCCATTACAGATACAGAAAGCTTTATTAATCCTCGAAGGGCAATTCGGTTCCTACAGTCCACCATCTAGACATACAACCATTCACACAGCAATAGTATATAGCAGGAGTAATGCGATAAGGTCTGGGTCCAAGTACAATTTAGGACACATTGTGAAATTGTAGATCGTCTGTAGATCACTATGCCCATAGTCAATTGAAATTGATACCCTGTTTTATTATTTTAATTGGTTAGTTTGACTAACTGTTCGACTGTTTGTCTAACTGCCTCATATCTTTAGGAGTCATCTGTTCGAAAATTGATGACTGAAACATATCCCATTCAGCGTGAAATCCTCAACGATGATGATACCACTATTGTCGTTGTAAAGGACGAGTGGCCGTTCCTGTTTGAAGTTCCTCACCTGTTTGATCATGCATCTAAACTCCTTGGCTTCTCTGTACAAAACAAGCTGGCACAGGTGTGTTGTTATTGTTATTATTATGATTGTGCTGTGCTGCTCCATATGGAGAGAATTTTGTCTTTATTAATCAATCAGAAAAAGATTTGCAACCAAAAAGAGAGTTGAGACCAAAAAAGATAAACTGGCAACCAATCAAATAGAATAACTTGGATGAACAATCAAATGGAATAGATTTGAGACCAAAAATCAGGAAGTGACAACCAAAAAAGCAGGACATTTGAGATCAAAACAGAACAGGTTGCAAATGAAAATGAAATAATTCATTTTTATTTTTATTTTTTTCAAAATTCTCTCCATAGCTCCAAACGAAAATGAGTGTTAGTCTTATGTACTTGTACAAAATTAACACCTTGAACCTTGAACAGGAACTTTCCAAAAAAGAAAAGGGGATCAATGACTTCCTTGACTCCAAAGGGATGAAGATGGGCGAAGGTCCAATACAGCTCATCTGTGGCATTTCAAAATACTTCAAGGAAGACTCTTATAAACTCTTCCACAAAAAAGAGGTAGATGTTGTAGATTTTAAACTGTGTGCAAGATAATTATTTGCATCCAGTGGTGAACCAAGTAACCAACCACAGTAGGAAGTATAGATTCCCCTAATTGTGCTGCTGATATTCTCTATAAACTATTTACATTAATGTTTTTGCATAATGGCTACCTCTGTCTGATGAAGACACTAGCAGATAGTCAAGTTGCCAGCAGGTTTGTGTGTACTGGAAACATTAATTCATGTATCATGTCTGTCACCAAAACAGATCTCTGCAGATCCTGAAGTCGAACTCCCAGTGACCCCATGCATCCTAATCAGAGGTTTGTAGTTAAATCTTTTTTTGTATCCCAGCAAGCTGTTGTTAGCTGTTGTTATAAGCTGTTGTTGTGTCATATTTATTAAAGAAATGTTTTGCTTGCCTTAAAATATAGGATTTTTTTTTTTTTTGTAAATGGTACATGGTTTTTATCTGTGTTTAAGGTGACCAGCAATTCAAGATTGCTGTTGATGGGTTACTTGTCAATGACCACATCACCTCTCCCATTGTGGCCTTGAGCTACGTCTTCTCCATGTTTTATGTCTGGAACGTCCAATACCCACCGGAGATGGCTTTTACTCTCGAATTCATGCAAAGGTAAGCACTCATTGTTTGGAAATACTTTGTAAATGTGACTTTGCCGTGCCTTTCTGCACCTGACCTGCTTTTTGTCAATCTACACTAAACCCGTTTGTCTGAGATGTACAAGCTCAAAATGTGTCGTCACATGCTGTGAGCTTTTAGATCAGCTGTTATTGGCTTATGATCCCCCTGAATATGGATTTGTTCAGAGATTTTGTAGCTCCCTGTTGAAGACTATTGTTGGAATAAATGTGTCATATCTTTTTAAAGGGCAGGTAACATGCTTTTTGCTTTAAATAGTGTCCTAAGTCAATCAATAACAAAACAAACATAACATGATTCCAGTTGGGAAATGGAGCAAAAACATATTTTTCTCAGAATGGTTTGTTGACACAAAATTCGTTTGAGCTATCTCTTTAAAACCATTAGCACCTGAGACCAGGTTATGTCAGTGGTGGTCAAACCTTTTCATGTCAGAGACACACAAACTGAAATTTATTTGGCTGCAGACCCCAAACTCAAAATATGTTGTTCCAGGGACCCCCCCCCCCCCCCCCGAAGGAAAGACTAAACATATTAATTTAAAAAATACTACATAGTGGATTCATGCCCAAATGTTAATACTTGTACTGATGTGTAACGTGCACTGAATGTCACAGTTTCTCCACTCCATGTTTGAATAACCCCCAGGACAGTCCGTGTTCAAATGTGCTGTTACACCTTTTGATAGGACAATGTCAACTGTGTTTTCTATCCCCTTCTGTGTTCTGTGCATTTATAATATCCCTGCATACACATTGAGGATGCATGCTGTCATGTGTTGGTGATAAGCAGACTTCTCACCCTTGCAAACATTTCTGTATATGCACAGTGTGAATGCATGTGTCTTGAAAAGACAAAGGAAGAGAGCTTAGCCACTGGCACCAGCACCACAACAACATTGGGTTCTAGACAGATGGTCAACTAGAATGATAGAGAGGTTCACACATAGGGGCATATTGAAGAAAACAAATGTAGGATTTTATTGAACTGCTCCACTCCTGTCAAGCCACACTACATGTGCAAACTTTGTCTGCATATCACTATTGTTTTTTTTTTCCCTCAGAGTTTTCTTTGGGGTCAATCCTGAGCGAGGCTCCAAGGCAGAGAAGAAGGGGAAGAAACGGCACTTCATTCCTCCACAGGTGTGCAAGCTGGTTTCTCAGCTGAAGGAATCTGAATGCAAGCAGAAGGAATCTGAATGGGCCATTTGAGCTGTTCTCAGAGCTCAGAAAATACCTTTTTGGACTGAATGCACACACACACACACACACACACACACACACACACACACACACACACACACACACACACACACACACAAAGGCAAATCCAAAAACATGGGGCTTGGGAGTAGAAATACAGATTTTTACAGTATTAGGTGAGTTCAGATGTTTTAACTAGATGCCCACAACACACATGCTGCAGTTTCAAATCCCCCATGTTAAGGGGGAGGGAAGGTGGGCGATATTTGTCATTCCAGTTAAGCTTTTCCTGTCATTGTGGAGTTGGAGGTGTACGTTTTAATTTTTTTTTAGTTTTAAGTTGTTTTAAGAGTTTTAAAAATCTCTTTATGGCATGTTGCACAGTCATCCTTCTAAGGTCATGGTTGTTATTGCTGCACTGATGTTTTATAGAAAAGTTGTATAATGTAATACTTCTAATGTTCTATTTGTTTTTTGTAGAAAGGTCAGCCACTGGTTGCAGAGCTCTGCCTGTCGGTGTGATATGTGGAGTTGGAGGTGTAGGTTTCTGCATCCTCCTGGAGGGGGCTCCTCATTTTGCACTGACAGGTGAGACAGCAACAGCAATGCTGGCAGTTTTATTGTCTTATTTTGTCATTGTCTTTAACAAATCAATTTGTTATTAATGCCTGTCAGCCTGTGGATGCTAAAAAGTTGCTAGATTTGGCATCTCCCTGTTAAAGGACATGGCTGTACTTCTTTGAGAAAACAGCTGGTTTATGTATGTAAAATTTCTCTGAATGTGAAGGTGATGTTCTGAATGTTTTAATGGTTGTAGTGTAAATATTGCAAATCATTCACCACAAAAAGTGAAATCACTTTAAAGCACTGGCAGCTGTTAAAGGAAATAAATAATTGCTGTGATTCTACATTTGTGCTTTATTGATGGTAAACGGTATAGAGAATGGTACAGAATTAAACATTTTAGGATGACTGAAGTGTCCGTAAATGGTATGGATTGAGTACTTAAATAATACGAAATATTCCATTTTAGGTTTGATGGAACTGTCCGTAAATGGTAAAGAAAAAGTCAGGTAAATCTACGGAAATATCTGTTATAGGGTTTACGGAATTGTCTGTGCAATAACGCCGAAATTTATGGAAAATACGGAATTTTCCATTTTAGGTTTGACGGAAATGTCCGTCAATGGTACAGAAAAACTCGGGTAAATCTACAGAAATATCCGTTTTAAGGTTTACGGAAGTGCCCGTACAATAACGGAAAAAGTGCTGGTAATTAATTACCAGCACTTTTTCCGTTTTATAACGGAATTTTTTTTAACAGTGTAAAGAACGATGTTAGTGTTGATAATCGCAAAGAAAATGGTGTGCTCTGCAGCGAATCTTGAGGCGTAAATGGGTCTGAGCCTGTTTTTTATATAGGGTGGTGTTTCCAAAAAGAAAAGGTATGTCGCCAATCAATTTAAATGAGACCCTTCAGGGCTTTTGTCTTCTCAAGGAATTACAAAGGAACCGATACTTCAGACAATAGGCGGGGTCGCCACCCGACTGGTACACCTGCCCCGTTTACCTTGTCGAGGAATTACAAAAAGAGCCAATACCGGCCACTTTAAACAATAGGCTGGGCCCTTGTTCGCATGGTACTCTCAACTAGTGATACCCACGGTGGGCTTTTACAATCCTGAACAAATTCAAACAATTAGCCAGCTGTTGAAAAGTTGGAGCGGGTCTGGGCGACTGGTTTTAGAAGTATCACTGTAGCGTTTATTTTCTAAAGGGCTGAATGTTATTTGTGACTATCTGTTGTGTTAAAAACTACTCTGAAACCATGAAACCCCTTACAGAAGAAATGGCCCGTTTGATCCGTTTTTAAATAAATAAAATGCTTGCATCGGTGCAAGGTGTTGACACCGGAATCACAAAATGAGTGTATTTAAAAGACGATTAGTTTGAAAAGAGCGATACTGGCTGCTTATAGCATTTATTTTCTAAAGGACTGAATGCTATTTGTGACATTTACTGTGTTAAAAACTAGCTGGCTGGCTTTGTCTCACTCTTAGTTCAACATTCCGAAATCCCGATTTTTAAATAAAATGATCGCATCAACCCTGGAAAGAAACCCCAGTAGATGTGTAAAAACTAGTTAAATTAAAACTAGGGGTTTGATTAAATGAAACGCTTGTGAACATGCTGACATCACCCATTCAGAAGAAATTCCCATTTGTACCATTTATAAAATAAAATGCATGCCTCACTGCAAGCTGAGACATTGTCAGATTTAGAAAATTAGTGTGATTAAAACACTATTACCAACACTTTTGACTAGAGCACACCCTCTTTGTTAAGGCGCACTGTGAACCAAAACAGCTTCCACTCCGCCAAGAATGAAACAAGAAACAAAGAATTGCTTTTAAGAACACATGCATAACTGAATGTTGCGATACACCTAAGTGATAAAAATAGTTTAATTAAAAACCCTATGGTTTGATTAAATTAAAACCCCGTTAAAAACACAAACTCATATAACCCCTCTGATCCCCTGTAGTATTTCCACACCTGAACGCGCATGCGCACACACACACGAAACTGGTCAAATCGGTTTGGTTGGCCGCCATCTTGGACTAGTGCCATCGAATTACTGAACGCGCATGCGCACACGCACGAAACCGGTCAAACCGGTTGTCAAACCGGTTTGGTTGGCCGCCATCTTGGACAGGTGCCATCGTATTACTACTGGCCTCAAGCGCTGTAAAATACATTGACCGCGCCTTCTTTCCCTCCGTCTCCATGGTGACTCGCTTAATCTGTGCTCCACTAATCAGGGCTTTATGTATCCTCGTGCGCGCTTCACTTGGGGTTAAAGCAACTCCGCGTTGATTGAACTAATTGTTATCAGCCTTTCTGAAACCGAATATTCCGAGTTGGACAGTTCGGGGTTACTCAACCCTGAGTATCGTTTTTCACTCTGAGTTTTCTAAACCGGCTTCCTGAAACAGGGCCCAGATAAGGAACGAATGAAAACACAGACTAAAGCACACAGGAGGTGATCAGGGGTAGTGAAAGTGTTGGAGTCAAATGTTAAATGTTGCCATCATTGTACTTAAACTTGTAAGTCTTGGTTCAAACTATATGGTCAAGGACATTCCTTTGTTTGTGACCCCCTCCCCAGCCTGTTGAATGGTGGGGGAGGCTGTAGTCTTTTATTACAGGCACAGCCTATGTGAGGGTTCTGTTTTCTTGTTTAGTAAACGTCCTGCCTTTATGACCCTTTTGGTGAGCAGGGCCCTGTTTCAGGAAGCCGGTTTAGTGGAAACTCTGAGTAAGTATACCCTGAGTTAACGAAAACTCTGGGTTTTCGGTTTCACAAAGCGAGTTCAGATGAAGCCTGAGTGAGTCACTATGACGACACACGCCGTGAAGCTAACCTGCCCCCTAGCAGGTTTACTTCAACTAACCCTGACTGTCTCCGCCTCTTTGTCAGAAACCTGACTGTAGGAAGTGTCAGACATGGCGTGCCCCGTCCTTGAAGAGCCAGTAGATGTTGAAGCCCAAATTCTCCGCAGAGCTCTCCGCCGGGAGAGAGTGATTAGAGCGCGTTTGGACATTTTATCATTTCCTGATGATTTCCTGTGTGAACGTTACCGTTTTTCAGCACAATCAATAATTTATTTGAATAACATCCTCAGGCCATATATTACGCATGTGACACATCGCGGACATCCTCTCAGTTCTGTACATATTATTTGTATCGCACTTCGGTTTTCTGTCCATGACTCACAAATATTCCGTGAATGTACACTGAGCACAAAATTTGGACATGGTGAGTTGAGAATACTTTAAAATATATAAAGACCAATTGCTTCAGGGACATTTGAACTGAAGTGTATCCTTCTGTCTTAGGAGAGTTCACTGGCTACTTGCTTGGTGATAGGGGGTATCCATGTTTACCCTATTTGCTTACCCCTTACCCTGACCCTGAACCGGGCCCACAGCAGCGATATAATCTGGCTAATTGCAGGACAAGAGCCAGAATTGAAATGACTATCGGAATGCTTAAGGCCCGGTTCCAGTGCCTGCAAAGACTCAGGGTCACCCCAGAAAGGGCATGTGACATTATTGTGGCATGTGTGATTCTTCACAACATTGCCACAATTAGAGGAGAACACTGTCCTTCTGAACCAAACATCAGCAGTGATCCAAACCATGAACATCCTGACCCTCCCACGGACATACAAGATGGAAGAGCAGTCAGAGACACCATATGTCACAATCATTTCTTTTGACCCATCACCTCAACATGTTGAAAGAAGAATAAACAGATTTTTTGTTCAACTGGCTTTATTGGTCGCCTGTATTTCCTGTACACAAAGTATTAAAAGATGTAAACCTCATAAAGTGTCTCTGTTGCTTCCTCCTCTGTAACAGCTGTCAATGTTTCTTCATTATTTTCCTGTAGTAAAGAAATAAACAACATTGCTGTTCTACTGTAAACTCATATAATCTGTGGAGTATTACTCACAACTGCATGTTGGTCTGGCTCAACAGGAGGCTGCACCAGATGCAGTACACCATCACCATCAACTGATAGAATATGAGGTTTATACAGGTCACTTATAACTTACAAGGGACCAAATGGCAATTAACAAACATACCAATCACCTTACACTTCATTGTCATTATGCTCTCAAAGACAACCAAGACTGAGGGAAGGCAAAATCAGTAGGAAAATAACTTCACTACAAAATAATTCATTATGGTAAAGAGTTTATCAAATGAATGAGTAGCACTGCAAAGGTGACTGTGAAGAAAGGATGTATGCACATCATGTATTATTTTGGATTTACCCCTTATGTAGGCACTTGTGTCTTGCGGGGTTATTGACTCAGAGGATGTCCCCGCAGAGATGCCTTCGGCCACAGGGCGCCCACTGTTTTGGCTGAGGGCCAACTGCTCAGCCTCTGTGAGTGGTGGTGGAGGAGGACCCCCACCTGTTTTTCGGGCCTCCGCTTTTTTTCTGTTGGCTATAACGGGCCACATTTGAGCATACAGAGCAAATATGTACTTGTAATGTGCTCAGATAATTTCAATAAGTGCTCACAGAAAGAAAATTAATGTAGCCTCTAACTGCAATTGATTTACATGGGACAAACAGACCAAGCACTATGGCTCATAATACAATTACACCTTACCTGTTTGGACTATATTTTTATATTTCATTTTTACTTGCTGCCAGGAACGTTTGGGGCCTGTTGGGTTGCACCTGCGCTCACATCACATCACAAAATAAAATGTATAAAATAACAAATAAAATAACATATGATAAAATAACGTGTTAAATGGGTGGAAATCCCTCGATCAATGTTTAAATTAACACTCACGCATTGACTCTGTCGGCTATGTTTTGCCATGCATGCTCCCTTTCTTTTGCAGCTGAGGCTGTGTTACTTTTTTCCGCGGAATTTGCATGTTATCGGCATATGCTGCCATCAGAATTTCGGCCTCAAGCGCCGTGAAATACATTGACCGCGCCTTCTTTCCCTCCGTCTCCATGGTGACTCGCTTAATCTGTGCTAATGAAAATTTGATGACAGAGGAACACAAAAACATACAGAAAATGCATTAACCATGCTAACCCTACATGCATATACACATACAATGATACTCATGAAGACCAGACGGCATCTTAAGCATGAGATTCTGCTTGTCATCTTGTCCAAGTCACTTAGTGTGATGAAAAGTGATGCAAAGACCATTGGACTAATAGCAAATTAGTTTAAAAAAAAAAAAAAAGATCAAATAATAGCAAACAAGTGTGTAGGAAAGGCAGCTTTAACAACATGTTCTGCTGGAGATGCAGCTCCTCAGACATCGATTAAACCTGCCTAATAACACACACACATGCAATGAAAATCAGCTTGTTACCAAATGCTGAATTTATCCAATGCTGACAAATTAACTCTGTAGGCTGCAGGACAACAGTTTAACTTTTGTGGGGAAAAAGATTCTGGTTTGAACAACCAGTGATCAGACAATAAATTTAGTTGTTAATATAGTAAATTGGGAGATGCTTTCTGTCTGATGCAGCACAAGTAATTTACTGTATGAGGGAAATTCTATTTTTGTGATAACATTTTGAACATGCATTTCTGTTGTCCTGTCAACTTGGTGGGATGGTAGCTGATATGCAAATTAGCTGATCATAATTAGATTAAGGAAAGGTGACTGAATTTTAGCACAAGTGAATGGGATGTGTTGGAGACTCTAAAACACTGAGTTTCCTGTTTTGATGTGCGAGTGAACCCTGCACCCAGATACACAATACTGAACACATAAGAACAAACTTGTTTTGTGAAGTGCATGACAACATGTCACGTGTTTTATGATGAAGGGAAAGAAGGAAAACTGAATAAAACGTGTCTGTGGCCTAAATGAGTGAGCTGATTGTGAGTTTCTGGTGTGTGAGAATTTAAAAAACAATGGGGAACTGACTGACTGGTTAAAGCTGACAAGACTGACTGATTTAACATCATTGTGTGAAGTTCAGTGGCATGTCCAGCGGGGGGGGGGGGGGGGGGGGGGGCACGGGCCACAGCCCCAACCAGACTGGCCACCCCAGGTGCCACCCCGAAGCTAAAACAATAAAATTCAATCAAATGTACGATCATGTTTTCACAGTGAAGCTCAGATATCCGAGTGTAAGTGAATGCAGCATCGGCTTCTGCACTATGAGCATCACCTTAGGAAAGGTAGGAGAGCCAAGCACGAAAGACGGTGTTCTGGGAATCCATCCTACCTGGCAAACCATCCTACCCGTTGTTTCTGCGCATGCGCACAACACGAAATTAACTGCCAAACCATCCTACCTTTGTGAATGTCACCTACAAGCATACTTAAACGGCTAAAATTTAGTGGCAAATCGTCCTACTTTTGTTAATAACAGCTACAAGTATACTCTGATGGGCAAAGTTAGGTGGCAAATCGTCATACCTACTTAAATTGGCCTGGAATTACTCTGTGACAGCAGAAATGTGCATAAACTACTTACGGTAGGACGTTTTGCCAAAGTAGGATGGTTTGTCAGAAAAAATTTTCGGCGAAAGAAAATGAGGAGAGAATAAATGTCCCGGTACGTAATATTAAGTTTGTTGAGTTTAGTAAACTTCGGTGAAATTAGAATACAAAGAAAAAAATAACACTTGAAGAATTATTGCAGCCGTGGAATATTTCAGACAGTATGCTACTGAGGGAGCTAACATAAGAGTTATGAGTTATAAGATATAATCCAAGTCGTAACATTGCTGTATGGAGCTGCAGATTTGGTTGCAGGTTAAAGGCCGGTCTGTGAAAATATTGTCGGGCATAAACCGGTCCGTGGCGCAGAAAAGGTTGGGGACCGCTGCTTTAAATAATGTTTCCTTTTATAAAAGTAGGATAATGAAAAAACATTTATCATAAAATTTATTATTGACATGTTTGTGGCAATTAATATGTGAATCAACTAAAGGGGGGGGGGGGGGGTGTTAGCCCAACTGGTCTTAAACTAAGAAACACTAAAGTTACATTTGAAAACAATTTAAAACAAAACATCCCCATTCTAAAATGTCATGTGACAATCTGATTGGCTTACGGAATGATGATGTCACAAGGACTTTGTTGCCTTTGATCTGAAGTCTATAAATAGGGGTCAGAAGCAGCAATTAATCAGTTTGTTCACAGCCTTCAAACGTTCGACCAGAGATACATTTGGAAATATTTCTAAGCCTTTTCAGAGTCACTGTGCACGGGCTCCAACATGCCTCCACGAAAAGGCCAACAAAGACAAAAAGATTATGCTCCCTGTCCTTTGTGTTCTGGCCGGCCAATCTCTCCAGGAGAAATTGTGCGGCCAATCTCTCCAGGAGAAATTACCACGGCTGGTGTCTTATCAGTCCTAAGAGTATTACAGGAAAGTCAGAAGGAAAAATCTGACCTACATTACAAAATTAAACAAATTGAAGAAGAGAAGCTTCAACTAGAGGAAAAGTGCAGACAACTGGAAGCACGAAATAAAGACCTGGAAGAAAAACAGCAACGCCAGCCTGATATAAAAATGATCAACGAGGGCTCGGGAGTGAAGTTTGATGAAGGACGAGAGAAGATTTTTTCTCGTTTTCTTTCATCAGGAACACAGAGTGCTGAATTAAAAGAAACATCTGCCCAGCTTCAACGAAAGAAAGCTAATATTGAGGAGATACAGTGGGATCTCCAAAACATTGAGAAACAGAATCAGGTGCTTCGAGGAAAGCTCAACGAAGCGGAGAAAACAATTGAAAAAATCCACCAACAGAAGACTGAACAGGAAATACAAATGCAGGACGAACTCAAAGCCATGCAGAAATTGTACAACAATCTGAAAGTCAAGTGTGGTGAAACAAAGCGCAAAAATAAAGAGCTTCTTGAAGAGAAAAAGCAACAGGAAGAAGAAAAACGTATTATCCAGGACTTTGAGAGAAGGCATCTAGAATTGCAAGAATTTTATAATAAAGAATATGAGGAAACACTTCAACTGAAAAGAGAAAAGGAAATACAAATGAAGGACAAACTCAAAGCCACACGGAAATTGTACAACAATCTGATAGTCAGGTTTGGTCAAATAAAGCGCAAAAATAAAGAGCTTCTTGAAGAAAGAAAGCAACAGGAAGAAGAAAAACGTATTATCCAGGACTTTGAGAGAAGGAATCTAGAATTGCTAGAACTTTGTGAAACACCTGAACTGGAAAGAGAAAAGGAAATACTGGAAAAACGATGTTCAGAGATGCAGTGTAGGATTGATGGAATGAAGAGGAAACACTCAGCGGTCATTAAGGAGATGTTGTTGAAGTCCAGTGACTTGAAGAGCCAAATAATTGAAATGCAGGCACAAAAGCAACAACAAGAGAAAATGCATGAAGACCTGCAGCGTACGAGTCAAGAAATCCAGAGAAAAAATGAGCTGTTAGAAGAGATGCACAACAAAAAGCAAGAAAAGCTTAGAAAAAAACAAGCAACGTTAAAAGAAATGAAGCAAAGATGCCAGCAACTCGAGCAGCAGAATGCAGAAACAAACGATCAGCTGAGAACCCTTATCCTGGAGAAAGAGTTCATGGAAAAATACCTGAAAAAGAAGAAAAAAGGCTGGTTCTGCCGCTTATTCAGATGATTTAGCCTCGTCCTCCTCCACCTGTGATCCAGCTTACCTTGCACCTCTCCTGTCCCCCCTAACACATATTCTCCACCTTCTTCATCTTTTTTCGTTTTTCACCCTCCCCCCCCAACCAGTCCCAGCAGTTGACTGTCCCCTCCTGAGCCTGGTTCTGCTGGAGGTTTCTGCCCGTTAAAAGGCAGTTTTTCCTCCCCACTGTCGCCTCGTGCTTGCTCAGAGGGGGTTGTTGGGGTTTCCTCCCCTCCTCCTTTCCCCCCTTCATTTACTTATTTGCTTGTTTAACTTTTCTTTTGTTGTTTCTGTAGTTACTTGTTTTACTTTTTTCAACTTATGTAAGAAAATAATAAACCAATTGAATTTATCCTTTGAGTATTTTTCATCTAATCTTTACAGAGTTAAGCTCTGTCTTTTATTTGCTTGTTAAAACCCCATCAATGGTGAAGTAAAAACCCTGGGACATGGTTTAAAACGTTGAAATAGACTAACCAGCTAGTCTAAAACTAAGAAACACTTAAATATTACATTAAATTGAAAACAGTTCAAAAGAAATATCCCCATTCAAAACTGTCATGTGATAATCTCATTGGCTTATGGAGTGATGATGTCATAGGACATCATCACTCCAGCAGTTCAATAAGGCTGATAGAAGGGTACAAAGAAAGGGGCAAGGCAAACTGATGCAAAACTAAACTTTAACCTAAACTGGGTGAACTAAAACACAACATGAAGAACCCTGACATGAACAAACCTGGACATGAATACATGCGACCTGGAAACATGGTGTGAAACAACAGACGACCTGGGCCCTGTTTCAGGAAGCCGGTTTAGTGCAAACTCTGAGTAAGTATATCCTGAGTTAACGGAAACTCTGGGTTTTCGGTTTCACAAAGCGAGTTTAGATTAATTCTGAGTGAGTTACTATGACGACACACTCCATGAAGTAAACCTGCCCCCTAGCAGGTTTACTTCAACTAACCCTGACCTTCTCCGCCTCTTTGTCGGAAACCTGACTGTAGGAAGTGTCAGACATGGCGTGCCCCTTCCTTGAAGAGCCAGTAGATGTTGAAGCCCAAATTCTCCGCAGAGCTCTCCGCCGGGAGAGAGTGATTAGAGCGCGTTTGGACATTTACATCTTACTTTAAATGGAAAGAAGACAGAAATTATTGTTTTTGACCAAAATATGCCTCTGGGACAATTGACTGGCACATTTGGGCCTGTTGCTAACTACCTTACTGATACTGCCAGGAATCTTGGAGTTTTCATGGATAGTTCCTTCAAACTTGACAAACAGGTCTCTAATGTGGTAAAAACTAGCTTTCATCAACTACGCCTAATCTCTAAGGCTAAACCCTACATACCACACAAAGATATGGAGAAACTCATTCATGCTTTCATTATGTCAAGACTGGACTATTGTAATTCTCTCTACTTGGGTCTACAATCTTCTCTTCTGCAGCGTCTCCAGCTGGTCCAGAATGCCGCAGCACGTCTCTTGACCGGCACTAGAAAGTTTGACTCTATCACCCCTGTTCTGAAAAATTTACACTGGCTTCCTATCAAATATCGAATTGATTTTAATATTCTATTGTTTACTTATAAAATTTTGAACAATATGGCACCTGACTACTTAGCTGATCTCCTCTGTCTGTACAGCCCTCAGAGAGCACTAAGATCATCGGGCCAACTGCTCTTGGTGCAACCTAGGTCTCGGCTGAAGACCAGAGGAGGCCGTGCCGTTGCTGCACCCAGGCTATGGAATACTCTCCCTCTTCATATTCGCGCGTCAGATTCCATTCAGTCTTTTAAATCACGTTTAAAAATGTATTTGTTTGATCTGGCATTTAAGGCGAATTAGGGTAATTTACATCTGGCTCTGTATTTAGATTATGTAATTATCTTATATTTTATATATTTGTAATTTATATTTTATTGTGATTTTATTTGTACTGCGATTTTAATGGAAAGCACTTTGGTGTACTTCGGTCTTAAAAATGTGCTATATAAATAAATTTTGATTGATTGATTGATTTTATCATTTCCTGATGATTTTCTGTGTGAACGTTACCGTTTTTCAGCACAATCTATAATTTATTTGAATAACATCCTCAGGCCTAATATTGCTCATGTGACACATCGCGGACATGCTCTCAGTTCTATTAGATTATTCTGTTATTATATGTTACCTTATATATGTAATCAAAGTAGGTGAATTAGAATACTGCTGTAGATCATATTATACCCTTTAATATAGAGTGTGTGAGCTGTATGTAGTGTAGTTCTCATTATACTTTTGAGTTAACAGAACATATTCACATATTAGTTCATTAGATAAATGTGCATCACTCTGTATCCTTGATCTGCTGGGAATGTGTTACACTGTTTTCTTGACATGCTTAATTGTTGAATCATGAAGAGAAGGTTGTAAGCAGGAGACTCTGTGTCTAAAGACAGGGGAGATAGATAGACCACATTCCACACCCCCACCTTACAGAAAGCAGAGAAACAACTGCCGAGGTCATAACTTAGGCGCTGTAACAGAGAAAAAATGTGATGTTTTGGCTTTTACGACTAGCTGGGGGCCACTAGAGACTATAAAAAGCTGAGCAACCCGTCACCATTTTGAGACATGTGCCTGACCCTCTGGTAGCATCTCTCCCGTCCGGACGTTGTAATGCTCTTATTGTTGAATTGTATGGAAATAAATGATTGTTGATTGAGCATTGATACACCGAGTATTGTCCCTCCTTCAGCCCAAAGATTCAAAGAATTGGGAGATTTCAACAGTTCATTACATATAATTTGTATCGCACTCCGTTTCTTTGCAAACGGGAGCTTTCTGTATAATATTGGTGACGCTGAGCACGTTTCCAAGGCTACCGTCTGTCGGGCAGTCAGGAATGTTACAGTTGCACTGAAACGTCTCCTGTACTGGTTTGTGGTGTTCCCCGGTCATAGACCCACAAGATTCATCAAAGAGGGATGCCACAAAATTGCAGGTATCAGGATGAACAAAACTTAATTCATGATGTGGTGATACTTGAACTACTACTTAAATTTTACATTTATTCTCACGGTTCCCAGGCGTGATTGGCTGTATAGATGGTACTCACATTCCAGTCATTGCTCCTCCAGTAAATGAAGGAGACTATGTGAACAGGAAGTCTTTCCACAGCATTAATGTGCAGGTACATAGTTCCCTGTAGCATGTCAAACTAACAAATTATTTCATTATAGTAATGGATGCTAATTTGTGTTCTCTGCACTGTGAAGATCATATGTGATGCTGCCAACATTATCACAAATGTGGAAGCCAAGTGGCCAGGCTCTGTCCATGACTCACAAATATTCCGTGAATGTACACTGAGCACAAAATTTGGACATGGTGAGTTGAGAATACTTTAAAATATATAAAGACCAATTGCTTCAGGGACATTTGAACTGAAGTGTACCCTTCTGTCTTAGGAGAGTTCACTGGCTACTTGCTTGGTGATAGGGGGTATCCATGTTTACCCTATTTGCTTACCCCTTACCCTGACCCTGAACCGGGCCCACAGCAGCGATATAATCTGGCTAATTGCAGGACAAGAGCCAGAATTGAAATGACTATCGGAATGCTTAAGGCCCGGTTCCAGTGCCTGCAAAGACTCAGGGTCACCCCAGAAAGGGCATGTGACATTATTGTGGCATGTGTGATTCTTCACAACATTGCCACAATTAGAGGAGAACACTGTCCTTCTGAACCAAACATCAGCAGTGATCCAAACCATGAACATCCTGACCCTCCCACGGACATACAAGATGGAAGAGCAGTCAGAGACACCATATGTCACAATCATTTCTTTTGACCCATCACCTCAACATGTTGAAAGAAGAATAAACAGATTTTTTGTTCAACTGGCTTTATTGGTCGCCTGTGTTTCCTGTACACAAAGTATTAAAAGATGTAAACCTCATAAAGTGTCTCTGTTGCTTCCTCCTCTGTAACAGCTGTCAATGTTTCTTCATTATTTTCCTGTAGTAAAGAAATTAACAACATTGCTGTTCTACTGTAAACTCATATAATCTGTGGAGTATTACTCACAACTGCATGTTGGTCTGGCTCAACAGGAGGCTGCACCAGATGCAGTACACCATCAACTGATAGAATATGAGGTTTATACAGGTCACTTATAACTTACAAGGGACCAAATGGCAATTAACAAACATACCAATCACCTTACACTTCATTGTCATTATGCTCTCAAAGACAACCAAGGCTGAGGGAAGGCAAAGTCAGTAGGGAAATAACTTCACTACAAAATAATCCATTATGGTAAAGAGTTTATCAAATGAATGAGTAGCACTGCAAAGGTGACTGTGAAGAAAGGATGTATGCACATCATGTATTATTTTGGATTTACCCCTTATGTAGGCACTTGTGTCTTGCGGGGTTATTGCCTCAGAGGATGTCCCCGCAGAGATGCCTTCGGCCACAGGGCGCCCACTGTTTTGGCTGAGGGCCAACTGCTCAGCCTCTGTGAGTGGTGGTGGTGGAGGACCCCCACCTGTTTTTCGGGCCTCCGCTTTTTTTCTGTTGGCTATAACGGGTCACATTTGAGCATACAGAGTAAGCAAATATGTACTTGTAATGTGCTCAGATAATTTCAATAAGTGCTCACAGAAAGAAAATTAATGTAGCCTCTAACTGCAATTGATTTACATGGGACAAACAGACCAAGCACTATGGCTCATAATACAATTACACCTTACCTGTTTGGACTATATTTTTATATTTCATTTTTACTTGCTGCCAGGCACGTTTGGGGCCTGTTGGGTTGCACCTGCGCTCACATCACATCACAAAATAAAATGTATAAAATAACAAATAAAATAACATATGATAAAATAACGTGTTAAATGGGTGGAAATCCCTCGATCAATGTTTAAATTAACACTCACGCATTGACTCTGTCGGCTATGTTTTGCCATGCATGCTCTCTTTCTTTTGCAGCTGAGGCTGTGTTACTTTTTTCTGCAAAATTTGCATGTTATCGGCATATGCTGCCATCAGAATTTCGGCCTCAAGCGCTGTAAAATACATTGACCGCGCCTTCTTTCCCTCCGTCTCCATGGTGACTCGCTTAATCTGTGCTCCACTAATCAGGGCTTTATGTATCCTCGTGCGCGCGCTTCACTTGGGGTTAAAGCAACTCCGCGTTGACTGAACTAATTGTTATCAGCCTTTCTGAAACCGAATATTCCGAGTTGGACAGTTCGGGGTTACTCAACCCTGAGTATCGTTTTTCACTCTGAGTTTTCTAAACCGGCTTCCTGAAACAGGGCCCAGGAGGTCACACAAACGCACGCCCAAACACACACTCACATGCACACGCACGCCCAAACACACACACACATGCACACGCATACACACAGACACATACCTAGAAACTAGAATTCTGTGATCTGTTGTGTACACGTAGCCTGGGTTTTGGGGTAAGTCGCGTTTCCTGCCGCAAACGTAAAAGAAGTCCAAGGGTGAAATACACTGCAAAGTATTTATTGGGCAGTACATGGTGTGTGGATCGTTGACGAATGAAGTGAAATTGTGTGCTAAGCAGAAGTGAGTGTGTCTGGCATCACGGTGTGTGTGAAAAGGTATCCAGCTGGGGCAGACATGATTCTGCAGGTCACCTGCCCAGTGGACAAAAAGAAATAAAATATTTGTGTGGATGAAGTATGAATGATAACATGAAGAGTGTTTGGTGTTTCTCAGTCTGAAACAACTGTAACGCTACTTTCTGTTTTGGAGAAAAGGACAGTTTAAAAAAACAGAGAGATGTGTGTTGTTTTAAGCAGTGATGAGAATAATGAAAATTTGATGACAGAGGAACACAAAAACATACAGAAAATGCATTAACCATGCTAACCCTACATGCATATACACATACAATGATACTCATGAAGACCAGACGGCATCTTAAGCATGAGATTCTGCTTGTCATCTTGTCCAAGTCACTTAGTGTGATGAAAAGTGATGCAAAGACCATTGGACTAATAGCAAATTAGTTTAAAAAAAAAAAAAAGATCAAATAATAGCAAACAAGTGTGTAGGAAAGGCAGCTTTAACAACATGTTCTGCTGGAGATGCAGCTCCTCAGACATCGATTAAACCTGCCTAATAACACACACACATGCAATGAAAATCAGCTTGTTACCAAATGCTGAATTTATCCAATGCTGACAAATTAACTCTGTAGGCTGCAGGACAACAGTTTAACTTTTGTGGGGAAAAAGATTCTGGTTTGAACAACCAGTGATCAGACAATAAATTTAGTTGTTAATATAGTAAATTGGGAGATGCTTTCTGTCTGATGCAGCACAAGTAATTTACTGTATGAGGGAAATTCTATTTTTGTGATAACATTTTGAACATGCATTTCTGTTGTCCTGTCAACTTGGTGGGATGGTAGCTGATATGCAAATTAGCTGATCATAATTAGATTAAGGAAAGGTGACTGAATTTTAGCACAAGTGAATGGGATGTGTTGGAGACTCTAAAACACTGAGTTTCCTGTTTTGATGTGCGAGTGAACCCTGCACCCAGATACACAATACTGAACACATAAGAACAAACTTGTTTTGTGAAGTGCATGACAACATGTCACGTGTTTTATGATGAAGGGAAAGAAGGAAAACTGAATAAAACGTGTCTGTGGCCTAAATGAGTGAGCTGATTGTGAGTTTCTGGTGTGTGAGAATTTAAAAAAGAATGGGGAACTGACTGACTGGTTAAAGCTGACAAGACTGACTGATTTAACATCATTGTGTGAAGTTCAGTGGCATGTCCAGCGGGGGGGGGGGGGGGCACGGGCCACAACAGCACCACTGCACAGAAGACCCCACCCCCTCCTGGTGACCAGGTGATGACTCTGTCCCCGGACAGCGTGAGGAGATCCCTCAGCAGGATCAATGCACGTAAAGCTCCGGGTCCTGACAACATTCCTGGTCGTGTACTGAGAGACTGTGCAGTGGAACTCACTGATGTCTTCACAGACATCTTCAACATATCACTCATCCAGGCTGTCGTCCCCACATGTTTTAAAGCCACCACAATCATTCCGGTTCCAAAAAAGTCATCTCCCTCCTGCTTTAATGACTACCGTCCTGTTGCACTTACTCCCATCCTGATGAAGTGCTTCGAACGACTAGTCATGCAACACATCAAGACTGTCCTGCCCCCCTCCCTGGATCCCTTCCAGTTTGCGTATCGGCCCAACCGCTCAACCGATGATGCCATCTCCACTGCACTCCACTCAGCACTCACACACCTGGACAAAAATGACTCATATGTTCGAATGCTGTTCATAGATTTCAGTTCAGCATTCAACACTATAATCCCCCAACAGCTCATTCAAAAACTGGTCCAGCTGGGGCTCAACACCTCACTGTGCAACTGGCTGTTGGATTTCCTCACCGGAAGACCTCAAGCAGTACGGGTCGGCAGTAACACATCCAGCACCATCATTTTAAACACGGGGGCCCCGCAGGGATGTGTGCTGAGCCCCCTCCTCTTCACTCTGCTGACCCATGACTGCACTCCATCACACAGCTCCAACCTCTTCATCAAGTTTGCGGACGACACAACGGTGGTGGGTCTCATTAGCAACAGGGATGAGACCGACTACAGAAGTGAGGTGAGACGCCTGGCCACGTGGTGTGCTGACAACAATCTCTCTCTGAATGTGGAGAAGACGAAGGAGATTGTTGTGGACTTCAGGAGAATGCACACCCAACATGCTCCTCTGACCATTGACGGAGCGTCTGTGGAGAGAGTGAGCAGCACCAAGTTCTTGGGTGTGCACATCACAGAGGATCTCTCCTGGACGTACAACACCACAGCACTGGCCAAGAAATCACAGCAGCGTCTCTTCTTTCTCCGCAAACTAAGAAGAGCAGGAGCACCAGCCCCCATCACGTACACTTTCTACAGAGGCACCATCGAGAGCATCCTGTCGAGCTGCATCACTGTGTGGTTTGGAGCCTGCAATGCGTCCTGTCATAGAACCCTCCAACGCATAGTGAGAGCTGCAGAGAGGATCATTGGTGTCTCTCTCCCCTCCCTCCAGGACATTTACAGCACCCGTCTCACTAAAAAAGCCCTTTGCATAGCGGCTGATCCCACGCACCCAATGCAAAGCTTCTTCAAGCTGCTGCCGTCGGGGAGGAGACTGCGGAGTCTCCAGGCCAGGACCAGCAGGCTGAAGGACAGCTTCATCCATCAGGCTGTCAGGAAGCTTAACTCCCTCCCGATTCTGCCCCCTCTCCCCTCTCTCCTCCACAGTCTCACTGAACTCTGTCACACACACACACACTCTGACTCACTCACTGGCCTGCACCAGTTACCAGTCACTTTGTGGAGCATTGGACTGCCATTACCTCATAAGACTTTGTTGTTACACTTTCTCTTACCGTACACTACTAAATCTCCATTTGCACTATTTGCCTATTTGCACTACTCTGCCTGGTTTACACTCAATGTCACTTACCCTTTATATTGTATATTGTATAGCTTTCTTGTTATATGTAAAATTGTATTTATTTAAATTTTTACTTTTTAATTATTTTACTTGCATTTTTAATCACTTTTATATTTAAATATATTTAAATGTTCATTGCTATTTATCTAGGGATTGAGAGTAACGCAATTTCTATTCTCTGTATGTCCTGTACATGTGGCAGAATCGACAAATAAAGTTGACTTTTGACTTTGATACCTGGCAAACCATCCTACCCGTTGTTTCTGCGCATGCGCACAACACGAAATTCAGTGCCAAACCGTCCTACCTTTGTGAATGTCACCTACAAGCAGACTTAAACGGCTAAAATTTAGTGGCAAATCGTCCTACTTTTGTTAATCTGAGCTAGAAGCATACTTTAATAGCTACATTTAAGTGGCGAACCATCCTACCTTTGTGAATGTGAGCTACAAGCATACTTTAACAGCTAAGATTCAGTGGCAAATCATCCTACCTTTGTTAATAACAGCTAGACACATACTCTGACGGGTAAAATTCAGTGCCAAACCATGCTACCTTTGTGAATGTTACCTACAAGCATACTTTAACGGGTAAACCATCCTGGCTGTATGAATATGAGCTACAAGTATACTCTGATGGGCAAAGTTAGGTGGCAAACCGTCATACCTACTTAAATTGGCCTGGAATTACTCTGTGACAGCAGAAATGTGCATAAACTACTTACGGTAGGACGTTTTGCCAAAGTAGGATGGTTTGTCAGAAAACAATTTTCGGCGAAAGAAAATGAGGAGAGAATAAATGTCCCGGTACGTAATATTAAGTTTGTTGAGTTTAGTAAACTTCGGTGAAATTAGAATACAAAGAAAAAAATAACACTTGAAGAATTATTGCAGCCGTCGAATATTTCAGACAGTATGCTACAGAGAGTGATATTATACCCCTTTCGTCAAAAATAGTGACAGGTTACTTCCGGAGCTCATTAATTATTCATGAGCTCCGGAAGTCCGGAAGTAATTAAGTAATAAAAATATGATATTCATAAAAATATGATATTCATAAAAATATAATTGATTATTTAGAAAGTTTTTTATATATCAAAATAGCATTCTTTTATTTCTTTAAGCAATTAAATTTTTATTTTTATTTTTTTTTATGCTCAAAAAACGCCATCCGGTGGCGGGTCAGTGTGTGTGCGCGCGCCCGAGGCTGTGTGTCTGGGCGCGCGAGGGCGCGCCCGTGTCTCCGGACCGTGCTCTCTCGGGCTCTGTGCTCATGTGTTTAAAAATGTATTAAACCATATTAAAATTGTTTAGTTAAACTTGTGCTTTTGTAACGTTCAGTATGGCCACAAACACATGCTGCATGCCTTGGGGGAAAACTTTATTTAGATTTATATGCATTTGTAGATTTAGAATAAAACTCATACTCAGAAAAAACTCGCGATCCCCTAACCCTCCTTAGATACATAAGCAGGGAAAACTCCTTAAAAAACCCTCCGCGATTTCTCCAAAACCCTGCAATAACTTGTTAGGGTACCCCCTCTATTCCCAAAACCTTATATTCGATAACAGGGAAAATCCTGAAAAAATCCTTAGTCTTTTTTCTCAAATTCAGCGCCCCGCGGCTCCCTTCATGCTCAGCCAAACAAAGCCAAAACTCCTTTTAAAAATTTCTCCGCGATTTCTCCAAAACCCCTAGAATAACTTGTTAGCTACCCCTCTATTCCCAAAAACCTTATATTCGATAACAGGGAAAATCCTTATTCTTTTTTCCTTCAAAAACTTCCCTCTTACTAGCAAGCTCTAAAATTCAACCCACACTCTAAGTTCTACCTCGCTCTTAATCTCCGATCCACAACTTCTTGCAGAGCACAATTTTTTCCTGCTTGTTCGCTCCGCGCTCTGCTCCCTAATGCGCTGCTTACCTCGTTTGAAAATTCCCCCCTTAGACCAACTCCGCCTCACTGCGCCCCGCTGCCAATCACATAACCCTTGCACCGCTCCCTTCGCACCCCGGTTAGCCAATCCGCTCCAGGTCTGATTTTACGATCTCCCGCTGATGTTAAGACTATCTTCGAACCCCCAGAAGAGATCTGACTTCAGACGTATCAACAGCTGGCGCCGCTCAGACTGCTTGCGAGCTCAACAGCCATGAAACCAGGGATCAACAACTACCTTCGCGTGCCCTATGTGTATATCACTCGGTAAGTGTTAATCTTCCTCTCTAACTACATTTTCGCATTTTCCTTTTTACCATTCTGTCAATCCTTTCATCTTCAAAAAAGCCATGCAAATAGGCTCTGTAACACTTGGAATACACTTTTTAAAACATATATAAGCTCCCCTCTAACACTCAGAGCTAAAAAGTGCGTTTGTAAGTTAAACTATAGCAGCGATCATGGCCTCATCAGGTACCTCATTTTTTCTCACTCTTGTTCATATAATGTTTATATTTTTACTGTTTTTTCCCCGTTTGTAAATACTCGATGTTATTTCTTTTCAGACTCTGAGATAAACCTGCTCAACTCCTCTTTTTTTGAGTCTCTCGATCGAATTGGTAGGTTTGGTTCATTCTTGTTCCCCTTCTTAACAGCTAATTGTACAAGAAAAACAAAACATTTACCCTCTTTTTTCATTTTTATCAAACTTTCTAGATATCTCTGACTTGGACACCTTTATTGGTACGAGTTCCCCGAATTCTTCACCACCAGTGCTTGTGCGATCCACAGGAAAGAATATTCGTCTCTCCACACGGGACAGAGAGTATTTGCTCTCTACGCTAGATCGCCCTGCTTCATCTGGCCCCAGTTCCATTCCCGTCAGAGCTTGTTCTCTCCCGCAACCCTCTGGGAAAAACTTGCGCCTGTCCGCCGGGGACAGGCAAGATTTGCTCTCCGAGCTCACTCCCGATGCTCCGGCCGATCGGAGCCCCAGAAACGCTTCTTATTCTCCGCCATCAGACACACGAAATGCACCGCGCCTGCCTTTGAGACCCAATCACGGTCAGTCTCTCTAGGTTCTCGCTTTTTTTCTCATTTCTTTTTTAAAATAAAAACTAACCCTTTTCTATTTAACTTTACTAACTGTTTGTATCTTACCCTCAAATTCTCAGGGCGTTTCAGAAGGAGGAGTAGCAGGACCCGCAGGATCGCAAGGACAACGAGGACAACGCGAACACGCACCCGAAGGCAGCTGGCTTCAATCGCTCTTCGCGCGGTCTCTCTGTTCGCTGAATTAGTTCAGCTCATCTTATAAAAACTTTGTTTTTGATTTTTTTTTTCATTTTGCTTTTCAAACATACTCTCTTTTGTGGTTTTTTGTTCTTTTAATATATTCCTGTTAAACAATAATAATAAAATAAATGGATAACCAGGAACAAGATATTACAGACCCGTTTCTTGCTTTAGAAACAGCGTTAGCTAGGTTAAATGAAAATATACACCATTCTCAGATTACATATTCACAAAACAGTGAGCAACCTGAGGTGATCAATAATAATGATCCTTTAGAATTGCTTAATTTAGCTCTTGCCCGATTAGCACCCAATGAAAGTGCCTTTCAAAATATTTCTTTGAGTTTGGGATTGGATCATGATGAGATCCAAACAGAGTCAGACGCGGTTCATTCACAAATGAGTCTGACACAAAACATCTCCTCTTCTGATCCGTTTTTAGCAATTAATAGAGCTTTAGAAGCTTTGGCCCAAATACAAAATGAGGTTCAAATACCGCCAGAGTTATTGAGTCAAATAAACAGGCTAAATCAAAATCGTTTCATTGATTCTCAAAGCCAGCATTCGCTAGTCTTTTCCCCAGAAAATGCGTGTCCCAACGAACCGCTCAGCCGCAGCCCCCCGGTACAGCTGTCAACCACTTTCAATGACTCTAATCCTCATCAATCACTCAGCTCTCCCGCAGACATTGTCTCTGCGAACGAGCCACTTAACCCAGTAAACCATGATCACTCCTTTCAACAAGGGGGTAATCCAGACCAGAGTTGCGCCAGTAATTCAGCACAACCCTCTATAGTTGTTAGAAATAAATTTAATAACGTTGAAATTAGAGAAATTTTGAATTTTCCTCCTCCAAACGATATACCCGACTATGCGCATTATTATCAAAGCGTAATGTCTAGTGCACGTGAAATATCAAACAGGGTTTTCTCTCACGCACGTCCAGGCGATTATATCCAGTTAGAATTGATAGGCCAGCAGCTACAAAATAATGTTTCAGTGATTTTACGTGATAATCATGATTTATCTGAATTTGAAAATTTATTCTTGAGAGCGGTACAGTCAAACTGGTCAGTAATGTGTGATGGCTCGTTGGAGGTTGTAGCTCAGATTGTTACACCCCCAAATGGCAGTGGGAAAAGATTGCTTAAACACATACTCGACAGCGAAATTGTGAAAAAGAAAACACGTTTTTTATACGTGGTCCATAACCCCTCGAATAAGTTGTGTTTTGCCACAAGTGTTGCCCACCTTCTGCAACCCGATTTTAATGACTATCAAGCACAAACATTAGCTAGAGAAATTCAACAAAAAGCTGGTCTAAATGATCAAACGCCTGTTGGGTTTAATCAAATAATTACATTTGAAAGGTTACTAGGATGTAAAATTATAGTATTTTACCGTAACGAGCATGATCGCACCCTTTGTAAATTTCAGACTAGTACAGTGAATAGCGCAAAAACCTTGTGTTTATTTTTATTTGACAATCATTACTACGCTATCAAAAATCTTAAAGGATTTTTGGGCACAGCGTATTTGTGTACTCATTGTTACATAGGCTTTAACCATGTGTTATCCCATTTCTGCCCTGCTCGTTGCTCAGTCTGTATGCAGCCTGACTGCAACGATCATTTCCTCTCCCCTATTGTATGTACCGATTGTAATCGCACCTGTAGATCTCGTTATTGTTTTGAGAGCCATAAAAAAACTCGTTGAGAGGCGTGAAAGGTCTGCCAGCAACTGTGAGCTCTACAGGAAATGTATCAAGTGCTCAAGGCTATATTACTTAGCAGCATATGAAAAACCTCACAAATGCCAAAAGAGAAAATGCCAAATCTGTCGTCAGGAAATCTCTAGTGATCATCAAACACATCAGTGCTATATGCAGGTTTTACAACGCGAAACAAAACATAATAATGATTTTGAAACTTTTGTTAACGAACACGGTGAGCACAGCCCTTTTCTGGTGTGTACAAAAACATCAGATGGTAAATCTTGGAGCTCTCAGGGTGAGCATTGCGTTGAAAACTTTCTTGCTCATTTTAGACGCCCCCTCTTCAAGGGCTCAATCTTTATCGCTCATAATGCAAAGGGTTTCGATGCGTACATTATCCTTCGCGGGTTAGTTAGGCGAGGATTAAAACCAAACTTGATAATGCAAGGTTCCAAAGTGATCAGCTTTACAGACCCAGACTTTAATCAACGTTATATAGACTCGTCATGCTTCCTACCTATGCCATTGTCAGCTATCCCGAAAGCGATGGGATTTTCAGATAGTGTTAAAGGTTTTTTTCCTCATTCTTTCAGCTCCAAACAAAACCTAACTTATGTTGGGCCGTACCCTCCCCCTTCCGCATTTAGTCTCGAGCGCATGACATCAGAAATTAGACAGGAATTTTACAAATGGTATGATTCAGTCAGCTCTGGCCCCTTCAATTTCATGAAACAGGCACTGTTATACTGTAAAAATGATGTTGAAATTCTAGCTCGGGGTTGCACATTGTTTAGAAACGGGTTTATTGAAGAGACAGGAGTAGATCCTTTCAGTCGCAACACGCTTGCAAGCGCTTGTCTTAAAACGTATTTGACAAACTTCATGCCTGCCAATTCTCTGGCCCTGCCCTGTCCTTTAAATTACCATAATCAGGTAAAATCATTTTCCTCATCCTCAATTCAATGGCTCGAATATCTCTCGTTTACGCAAGGTGTTTTTATCAGACATGCGCTCAATCAAGGAGAAAAACAGCTCGGTAGTTATTATGTAGATGGATATTCCGAAAATAATGGTAAAACATACGTGTGGGAATTTTTGGGCTGCTACTTCCATGGGTGTATTAAGTGTTTTTCCAATCAGTCCGATGTTAACCCCCTGGTAGGTTCCTCTTTTGCAGAGTTAAACAGCGCCACTCAAGACAGGCTCGCTAGATTGAGAGCTGAGCATAATGTCTCTCTTGTTATAATCTGGGAGCATGAGTGGACCGAGTTAAAACGTAGTGATGAGAGTGTAATCAGCTTTCTCAAACGTTATGATCCACCAGAGCCTTTGAACCCCCGCCATGCTCTCTGTGGAGGCCGTACAAGCCCAGCACAACTTCGCTGTAGTGCCGGGCCCCGTGAGAAAATCAACTATGTCGATGTCACATCCCTGTATCCATATGTAAATAGTACATGTAGTTACCCCTTAGGTCATCCTCAAATAATCTTTCGAAATTTTCAGCACCCTAAAAACTACTTTGGGTTTATCAAAGCCACCGTTTACCCACCACGACGGCTCTATTTTCCGGTCTTACCATTTAAAACAAAATCAGGAAAACTTCTCTTTACTCTGTCGCACTTGTGCTGAAATGAACAACCAACAAGGAGCCTGTAACCATAGTAACGAGGATAGAGCACTGAGAGGGGTGTGGACCACTCCCGAGTTTAACCTCGCATTAGAAAAGGGTTATGAAATAGGTCGAATCACAGACGTATGGCACTTTGAGAGACAGAGTAACACAATATTCACAGACTATGTACATCATTTCCTGCGCAAAAAACAAGAAGCTTCAGGCTACCCATCAGATGCTGTAACTGAGGAGGCTAAACAGCTTTACATTAAAGACTACCAGGTTAAGCAAGGAATAACTTTAGACCCTGAAAACATAAAACTAAACCCTGCTAAAAGACAACTGGCCAAACTGTGTTTAAACTCTTTTTGGGGAAAATTTGGTCAGAGAAATAATCTCACACAGAGCAAACTGGTGAGTGACCCCGAGGAATTCTTTAACCTCATGTTCTCTCCAAAATACAAAGTGAGCTATTTCTCTTTTGTCAGTGATGATGTGGCTCTTATTCAATGGTGTTATGGTGACCTCTGCACTCCGCTCCCAAACTCCACAGATAACATCTTCATTGCGGCCTTCACTACTTCATATGGGCGTATGAAACTCTACAGTTACTTGGATCAGCTGCAGGAAAGAGCTATTTACTATGACACTGATAGCGTAGTGTATCTCACTAAAGAAAATCAATCTGAACTAGAAACAGGCAGGTATTTAGGCGAGCTAACAAATGAGTTAGACCAGGATGATTTCATTACAGAGTTTGTTGCAGCTGGACCTAACAGTTATGGTTACATGACCAGAAAAGGTAAAGTTGTTTTGAAAGCAAAAGGAATCACACAAACACATGATGTCTGCGAGAAGGTCAACTTTGAATCTGTAAAGACTCTTGTTGACAATTACATTGATAACTGTGAAGGAGGGTCTACACTTGAGGCCCCTCAGCACAGTATCGTTCGTAATAAATCAGCCTTTTCACTACAAAATTCATCATTTCCCAAAAAATTCCGTGTTGTTTATGACAAGCGTAGATTGCTGCCAGGAGGTCTGACTTTACCCTTTGGTTATTGATTTTTTGTTATTCGTTTTTGTTTGTTTTTTAAAAAATGTTTCAGCCTGCTTTAATCGAGTTTGACCCCAGACTTCATGTGCCATTTTCCTGTATGGTTGTCGGGCCAAGTGGCTCTGGAAAGACCTTTTTTGTGAAATCTGTATTGGAAAACTGTGTACATGTTTTGAACAAGCTTATTGACAATGTTGTGTGGGTTTATACATCCTTTCAACCTCTGTATTCTGAGCTTCAAGAGAAAAATAAAAACATTAAATTCATCGAGGGCATTCCTGAATCATTTCAAGATGAGACCTTGTTTCCCTCACACCAAAGTCATCTCATTGTACTGGACGATGTTATTTTTCAAGCAGCTAATCATCCGGAAGTGGTCCGGATTTAAAAAATAAAAATAAACACACTATCAAAGCGCCTGCTCTCATCTGAAAGAGCCTGTCACGGCCTTTATGTTCCAAACCTCCCGTTGCCACCCACGGCCTTTTCTTGGACTTTTTTGGTGTTTGGAACATAAGAGGCCGTGACATTTAAGTCAAAATAATTTTCTAACCCTCCCGTCTTCCCATCAGACATTTGGCAAACAAAAAACCATCTTTACCACACCCCTCTTTTTTTTTGAGACATAAAGATGTGAAAACATTTATTTAAAAACATTCAGAAAAACAAAGTTTATTTTATATAGATTCAGAATTTTAACATCTGTATGAGTACACTCATACAGATGTTACTTTGCAACTGGTGTGTCTACAATATCTGGGCTTGATCTTGTAGTAAACTGTTCTAAATAAGAAAGCCCATCCTGCATGTTATCAGTCTTAGTTTCTATTCCTTGCTCAAACGCCTTAAGAAAGGATCTAAAATGCAAAGGATCACCACCAAAAACAGGAATTTCTATTGCTGGAAGCAGTGACAACCTGTTGTTTTACAAGCATCTCAGTAATCTCATTTTGCTTTCTCATGATCTGTTAGGGCACTACCGCGGACATCAACCTAAGAGATTGGCCTTGGGCTTTCCCCTTCTGGTTTAACCTTAGCAGGTGCATGTGTCTCTAGTACACAAACAGCAGAACAACACTTCTTCCCTGTCACTGACCAAACCCACAGCACAGCGTGCACTGAGAGTGCATGCTGTCCATTCTGAGAAATGACTGCACATGTGCTGTCAGTGTCAGGACACGTGTCATACATGGCACAAACCTTTTGCAGTCCACTCTGTAGGCTCAGTAAGTTCACCTTCAAACACATCAACATCTCCACTGACAAAACCTCCGTACTGCCCCGGTGCCGCCGTCATCGGCAGGTTGACAGAACTGTTATCAGGTGTAGCTGTAACATCCGCGTCCACAAACACTGCAACACTCTCCATGTCATCCACGTCTCCTGACCTACCTGCTAACAGCATACCACTGTATCTAAAGAGTACTTCAGATTTCTTAGAAACATATTTCTTATTCACAATATTTCTTATTTACGTTTAATGTGGAAAGACTTTAGCCCTCCTCTTAATCTTCCATCTTTTTATAAGATTTTAACTAGTTACACACAGACCTTAGAGTCAAAGAAAAGTCGAAATGAAAACATTTATAAAATGTTCACTTCTGTCAGCATCTCCTCCTTTGTCTGAGTCGTGGCCTCAGTCGCATCTACGAGCAGCCAACCCTCTCTTCAGCTGCACCTGTCGTACCAACAGTCCCGTTGCCCTTGCACAAAGGTCATCTCTGCTAACCCCTGGGTCCAGGCATGCATACTGAAATTACAAAATATTTTGGATCATAGCAATTTAGAAACAACTATAGATGCAATAATTTCACATGTCTAACTATACTCCACTGTGAAAATTAAATTTCCATGATTTTTCCCTTTAGTATTCAAAATACAGAGTCCTAGCTTTTACCTACATCGGTTTGGCTTATTTGTAAAAGTTGACAGTTGGATTCTTGTCGTAACTCTTCCACTTCGGGATCCTTAATCCCAGATATGCCATTCTGTAGTAATCAGAGATGGGCAGTAACG
The DNA here is from genome assembly GCF_964374335.1 of Astatotilapia calliptera. Taxonomy (NCBI): domain Eukaryota; kingdom Metazoa; phylum Chordata; class Actinopteri; order Cichliformes; family Cichlidae; genus Astatotilapia; species Astatotilapia calliptera. Next base: position 1,335,511 of record NC_137428.1, on the reverse strand, counting down.
CGTTACAGTAACGCGTTACTGTAATCAGATTACTTTTTTCAAGTAACGAGTAAAGGGATTACTATTGCAAAAACGGTAATTAGATTACCTTTACTTTCCCACAGGAACGCTGCGTTACTGCGTTACTAAAACCGTGATATTTTTGCGAGAATGTCTCACGACAGTGACGTAAGAGTAACGGTCGTGACAACAGCTGTGTGCAGATCAACAGTGGATCATATATCGAGTACGGGAGAGAGTATGAGCGTGCAGCGTTTAACGTGTGGAAGTACTGACCTTACTTTAAGTTTGATTCCATAAAAAGTGACAAAAACATTAGTGTCCATTGTGTGTGGGAAGAAAACTTCTTTTTAAAGCAAAAAAACCCCTAAACTTCCAACAAGCACCGAGTGCGATATAATGGGAAACTCACAGAGAAACTGCCGTATCCTTCCACTGACCGCTGCGGCACACCTGCACCAGGGTAAACCTCCGCCTACCCCACTCCTGCTTTACAGGTGAAAATAGAGCAACAGGACCGCTGAGTCTTTGACTTTATTTATTTTCTGCTGTGTTTTACTTGCATCTATTTGAAAGACTGAGTGTAAACACACAAAAAAAAAAATTTATGTGCTGGAATGTGCAGAAAATAGGTTTAAATGTTAAACTAATTCCTTCCAGTCAGAGAATGTTGCAGATAATTAAATGTTTGCTTGATGCATAAAGTTAAAAGATTAAAACTAATAAAACTATAAAAGTTTTAAAAAGAGACTTTTCCATTTGATTACATTTTGTATGATGGATTATGCAGAAAAAGTAGAATTGGGCTGAAAGATCTATCACTTTATCACCTCTTCAGGTTGTAAATCGTGTTTTTAAAAAGTAACTAAGTAACTAAGTAATTAATTACTTTTGAAAATAAGTAATCAGTAAATTAACAGGATTACTTTTAGGGGGAAGTAATCAGTAATTAGTTACTGATTACTTTTTTCAAGTAACTTGACCAACACTGGTAGTAATAAAGTATCGGGTTAATTAGTTACATCTACAAACATGAGAGCTTCAAAGACAAGAAAATGCAAATTTATTTACTTATTTTTCTGGACAAACTAGTCTTAGCATAAACCTTAAACATGTTTTTGGAAACATGACCAAATAAGCAAGACCAGTTCTGCTCCTTCCCCAGCAGGAACAGACGGTGGTGTTCCTGCTGGGGAAGAAGCCGCGGACGGCTGGAGGGGACTCTCCACCAGTGGGAACAGAAAGGGAACCAGCAGGTGCTGAGACCTCTGGCTGCACCGCCTCCTGAGGTCAGCAGCTCGGCCTCTGGGGAAGCGCTTGGAGGGAGTGAAAGTCTCTTGAGATGCCAGTCTAGCAGCTACACGTCTTAAATTCTGACGAGAACAGCTCAGATGAAACGGTCTTTAAATTTACAGTCCGTCTTTACCGACCCCGAAGAATCAGGCTGAGTTAACAGACTCGGGGTTTGCAACTCCAGGCCCAGGAAGAGCAGAACGAAATCAGTCTGTCATTTCAGTCTCAAAAGGAGCAGGAAAATTGTCTCTCACCACAGCTGACTGCTCTGAAGTCGTGGGGGGGCGCTGCCTCCTCCTCGAAGGCGGGGCTGGTGGGCTAGGAAGGTAAGCGGTTGCAGTTGGGGGTGGAGAAGAAAGTCTGAGTGGATGGAGTGGGTCTAGTAGCCAGAGAGGCCAGAAATGAGTTGCTATAGCCGGCTTGGTACGGCACAATAGTACTCCCTCCTGGATTGATTCAGCCACTGGTCACATAGGTTGTCAACTGAATAAATGATGCCCCCCGCCCCCACGGTGTGGCTGGTTCATACCGTCAATGTTGGTGATGCAGACGTGGGGAGAGTGTGGACCCAAGGGCAGCACTGACGACTGACAAAATACAAAGAAAGGCAGAACACGGCAGCGACTTAACTAAGAAAAGCTACAGAAATAACACAAAGGAACAGAACGCCTGGGACTCGAGACATGAAACATAAAAACCTGAGACAGGGAAACGCGGAACATGAAGACCAGCGAGGGGAACTTCAACAGGAGACACACAAACCTGCCTGTGTATTTAACACATTAAATACACAGGCAGGATAACGAGAGGATGGGAAACTGGTGGGAACACAGGTGGGACAGATCAGACATAACGAGACAAAAGAAGCACGCAGAATACAAAGACCCACTGAGACATGACTGAATGGACATGCAACAGGGAAGACACAGTGAGTGAAACTAGGAGCTAGAACTGCAAATATAATATGAACAGACAACAACCAAACAAAACAAATTGCTGGTACTCATGCTGCCCCGACATCAGCCAGCGCATACTGGGAATGTCACAGGCACCGATCGGTCTTCTGTCGCCCATTTGCTGGGAGTAAGGGCGCCCTCCGTTTGCGAGGTGCGCCTGCTGCTTGCAGCGCAGACAGGAGAGGGCGGGGCGGTGGGGGATTCACTGGTGGCTGGAGCAGCATCTAATAACCAACTCGCAAAATAAAACAAAATGAAAACAAAACAACAAACACGAAAACACCAGACATCCTGATACAGACGTATAATTTGCACCGATGTTTTTTCGAAACGTGAGAAGTGAGCGCGAGAGCCCTCTGGTGCGCGTGCACCAGAGGGAGTGTACGCCCAGGGCGCCAAACAGGCTAGAACCGCCACTGCTGGATGGTATTTTAACTGCTGGTTACACACATGCTATGCATCAGTGTGACATTACATCAGACGGTCCAACGCCACCTGGTGTTTGTAGCCCTCTCATGGCTGCCTGCAGCTTTAATTTAAATTATATCCATAATCCGCTCCCCTATTTGCTATTAAAGCGGACAAAGATCTACATTTACATCCTTTATTAATTCTTTAGGGCTCCTATCATTATTAGCTTATCTACATTGATGAATATCAGAAACCTCACTATCGTCCCACATTTGTATCTTTCTCGTATTCGTACTCTCGTCATTACAGTCCTGTTAAAGTCTGTCCTAGAGATGGCATGATACCACTTTGTCCGACACTGATGTCATAAATTTGGATATCTGCCGATACTGATATGAATCCAATATTATGTATCTTATAATCAATAAAACAGTTTTTTTTATCTTTCTACCTTGTGTATGTTATACCTGTATGTAAAAAATACACTGCATCCAAAATATTTTGTAGTTTGGATGCAGCAATACTGATCAATCTAATAAACTTAAACCTGCTCCATCCTCCCTATTCTGGTATTTTAAAGAGTACTTAGCAGAAATATTAAACATGTGAGTGAAGTTGGCCCCCCCACCTTCTTCAAATCCAACAAAAGTGGTATCGAAGGTTTGTGCTACGTTTGTGCTGCTAAAATTTTTGCAGCACAAATGTAGCACAAACGTTTGACATCAATTTTGTTGGATTTGGGTAATGTGGGGGGGCTGGTTGACCTCTGATGACCTCTAGAAATTTTTATTAATATCTTTAAAATGATAGCAGCACAAACGAAAATTTTAGCAGCACAAACGTAGCACAAACGTTTGGTACCACTTTTGTTGGATTTGAAGAAGGTGGGGGGGCCAACTTCACTCACATATATTAAACAGCCTAGCTAACAGGGTTGCAAACTCCCAGCAAAAAAAAAAAAAAAAAAAAAAAGGGAACCACCCCCCACCCTGTGATGCTTAATCGACGTAACAGACTTTAATTTAATGCACGTGTAAAAAAAAAAAAAAAAAAAAAAAAAATGCACAGCAGTCGCTCCATATATCGATCGTTACGCTTAACGTTGGAATGCTTTACAAACATTTAGAGATGAACTTACACACTTTATTTCTCTGGGATAACTTCCTCAGAGATGAAATGCAGGTGTTCTATCAAAACATCTTACGGTAGCGTGCTACCTTACGTGGTTTATGCCATCGTATGTCTATAGGTAGGACGTTCTGATGGCCAAATCACACTATCAAAACACGCCTCCAGCGCACATTCATCTAATGTTAACACAGAATACAAGGAGACATGGAGTGGAAAAGACAGCTGTTTATATTTGAAGTTGTTATAATTAATAACTAAATGAAGACATATCACAAGAATCCAGTGTGTACCAAAGTTCACAGGACACATCCACATGTCTTCAACTGGGAACTTCATTTGTGGGATTGGAAGTGTAGAATAATTTCGATTTACTTAGGTACCATACGTCTCAGGGTGTTTTCAAATATAGTCTTCTTTAATGGAGCTGAACTCTGTCCACAGAAAGAGGAAGGAGTCCACTTTTTGGACCACTTCTGAACTTCCAATTTACCTTGGTGATGCATCTGAACTGCCCAGAAAACAACGAGCTTGCAGCCACTGAACAGAGCAGGTGTACAGCATTCTGTATAAGTATAAATGTTAAAATGTTTAAATGTTACAGAACAGTAAATACATTTTTTGTATTTCAAAATAAGTGGGCCAAGGACATTTCTTACTTACCTTTCGTCTCTCAGTGAGACGGTGCAGGTATCCATCAATGACCTGTTTTGAATAATCAGTTTTTACACCAGCAGCAACAAGTTCTGAAGTAACTGCTGAGTGCTGTCCATCAAAACCTAGAAAGGACTATAATTGCTGATAAGGGTTCTTTCTGCATGTACTGGAACTGGTAATTATGATGTCACAGATGTCACAACATTTGTTGTGGTTGATAACAGTCTTTCCTATTGAAGTGTATGGGTGAAACCTTATCAGAGTTTCTCAATATACCACCCCCCAGTATCCTTTGCAGCCCATAGCCGCTTTACTAAAAGAAAAATATGATAAGTTAGCTCAGGCATGCATGAGATTTTTAGTGGAAAGCCGGGTAAAGGCCAACGAGCCACAACAGGAAAAAAGTCAACACAATAAACATGCATTTTCACGCAGAGAAGTAGGAAAGTTACAGCGGGTGGGAGAAATTACTGACAGACCAATCTATTGTCAGACGTCCACAAGCTCAGTGCACGTTGCATGTTTCATTACATCCAGTATGAGATGAAGACTGCAAAATGCAAACAAAGTCATGCAACAGTGAATCAAGTTGCCAAACTGGCAACAAATGACCAACTGGTCAAAAAGAGTTGTTCACTATGCCACCTTCATTTTCTAAGCTTTGTTTCCAGGAGGGAAGTTCTTGTTCAAGCGTTTCTGGTCCCGGAACTGAATTTGACTCTTGGTGGGAGCAACAACTGTTGTCAGCCGTTTTGGGTGCATAATGAAAAACAGAGGGTCTGGTATCCTTTGCTGGTACCGAGGGTTAGCAGTAGGACGGCAGGGGGGCATCTTCAGGTTTGTGCTGCTGTTCATTGTCTGACTGTGAGTTGGGCATTTTTCATTGTCACTGACATTTACAGGGTGGCTTCTTCTGTACGGCTTAATATGGTCAATCCTGTACTGATTGTTGCTCCTTTTTAAATCTCACACATTTGCCAGCGATGTCCTGAATGGTTTAGGGTCCTGAAAAATCTGGATCAAGTCTTCCTCCCTTCCTTCGACGTTTCATGTTCCGGAGAAGAACTTGATCTCCAACGTTGTACACGAGGTTTCTGTACTTCTTCTGGATTCGTCTGGCAAAGGCTTGTTTTTTTTTTTTTTGTAAGTCTTTGGACTTTGCCCAACTTTCCGCTACAGTTTTTAACTTTGTCTTGTGCGTCTCTTGTAGAAGATACAAAGTCACTGTAACTCGACATTTTCATTAACTATTAAACTCAGAATGGCAAATAATGCATAAACAAAAAAATCTAACAATAACTGATGTTTAAAAGTAAATATGCTATTATAGAGCTCCGAGTACAGAAAGCCACAAAGAGACTCATATCATTTTTTTGTATAGTCACTTTTTACTCTTGTCACACTTGCACAGGTGAACACATACTGAAAGGTCTCCTCATCATTTATTACTTTACATAAAGATACAAATACAAACAAGTAATTAGTCACTTTATCTTTAAAACGTGTCTTGCATATAGAAGTTAAGCAGAGAAGATTAAGTCTGCAGCCAATATCGATATGCACGCTCTCCAATGAAGATTACATTTACATTATGATAGTAGTTGCATAAACACAATTCCTTAGAAACACTTACCGGGACTTCAACAGGAACTTCAGTAATCAGGAAGTAATCAGTAACTAATTACTGATTACTTCCCCCAAAAAGTAATCCCATTACTTTACTGATTACTTATTTTCAAAAGTAATTACTTAGTTACTTTTTAAAAACACGATTTATCATCATCATCAACTTTATTTATAAAGCACTTTAAAACAACCACAGCTGACACAAAGTGCTGTACACTGGAACTGTAAAATAAAATTACATGAGATATAAATAAAAAAAATAAAAAAATAAAAGAAGAGTGAAATCATTAATTAAATAACTACAATTAAAAGAGAAAACTAAGTCTCACTGAGGTTAAAAGCCAAGGAATAAAAGTGGGTTTTAAGACACGATTTACAACCTGAAGAGGTGATAAAGTGATAGATCTTTCAGCCCAATTCTACTTTTTCTGCATAATCATCATACAAAATGTAATCAAATGGAAAAGTCTCTTTTTAAAACTTGTTTTATTAGTTTTAATCTTTTAACTTTATGCATCAAGCAAAAATTTAATTATCTGCAACATTCTCTGACTTGAATAAATTAGTTTAACATTTAAACCTATTTTCTGCACATTCCAGCACATAAAATAAAATATTTTTTGTGTTTACACTCAGTCTTTCAAATAGATGCAAGTAAAACACAGTAGAAAATAAATAAAGTCAAAGACTCAGCGGTCCTTTTGCTCTATTTTCACCTGTAAAGCAGGAGTAGGGCAGGCGGAGGTTTACCCTGGTGCAGGTGTGCCGCGGTCAGTGGAAGAATCCGCGAGTTTCTCTGTGAGTTTCCCATCACGTCGTAGCTACTCGGTGCTTGTTGGAAGTTTAGGGGTTTTTTCGCTGTAAAAAGAAGTTTTCGTCACTTTTTATGGAATCAAACTCAAAGTAAGGTCAGTACTTCCACGCTTTAAACGCTGCACGCTCATACTCTCTCCCACAATCGATATGTGATCCATTGTTGATCTGCACACAGCTGTTGTCACTAACGTCGCACTCGCTTACGTCACTGTCGTGAGACATTCTCGCAAAAAATCTCGGTTTTAGTAACGCAGTAACGCAGCGTTCCTACGGGAAAGTAACGGTAATCTAATTACTGTTTTTGCAATAGTAATCCCTTACTTTACTCGTTACTTGAAAAAAGTAATCGGGTTACAGTAATTTACTTGCGTTACAAGTTACGCGTTACTGCCCATCTCTGGTCACGAGTGACTAAAGGGCCTTTAATGGGGAAGTGCAGTGCCAAAATCAGTCAGGGCCAACTCAGACCTCCCAGATGGGACTCTGTGCTTTTCCCAAAGGTTTGGTCATTCAATGCTGTCCGATGACTCAGTAACAACTTTAATATCTGGACATACAGTCAGGGTTAGAGTGGGTACCTAGAGTTTCTAGGGTCGCCTCTGGGAGCGCAAAGAGGAGTGTGAAAATGGAGAGTGAGGAGTTGTTGTGTGGAGTGTGTTTTGGACCTGGATTCCTGGAAATCTGTCTGTCCCTTGCACTGGATATAGTTTCACCAATTGTAAATAAACTTGTGACTTTTATTCTAAATCCAGCTGGTCTGAGTCTGTTCCAACTGCGTGACAGAATATCTAAGGGAGGGAGGTGTGCTCCCTCTCTTGGGGGTCCGTCAGCAGTTCATGTGGAGTCAAGTATGTCTCCTTATGGGTGGAGGCTTTTCCATTAGCATATATACCTGAGATCCTCACCACACATCATTTTACTATCATGGCATATCTTAGCAACTTTTCTTTTCAGGGTTTGGTTTGCTCTTACCACAGTTCCTTAGGATGCCGGATGATACGCTGTCCCAAATCGATGTGTTATGCATAGGGCTCCCTCGACTTTGGAGAGATGCTTATTGTTGAAATGCGACCCATTGTGTGACCTGATGGTTCTTGATACTCCATATCTGGGTATTAATTCATTTATCAACCACTTTATTACAGTCTTTGCATCCTCCTGCTTCCTTCTGTATTCCCTTGATGTCCTCTTTGGTGAGTTGTGGTAAGGGTTCTGTTACATTCACCATCATGCCGCTGAGACAGCAGCCCTGTGGTGATCCAGGGCTGATGGTGAGCTCAGCAGACATGCATCCTCCCATTCTCAATGCCTGTGGTCTGTCTGTCAAAAATTTCAGAATCCAGTTGTAGGTGGGAGTCGGGATGTTAGGGTCTGGCAGATTCCTGATTAGCTTGCCCGGGCGGATGGTGTTGAAAGCAGAGCTGTAGTCCAGGAAGAGCATCCTACGTTCTACTACTTTCCAGGTGTTGCAGAGTGTGGTGCAGGGCTATTGCTGTTGCAGTATGCAAACTGGAGGGGGTGTATAATGTCTGGGACCATGTGATTGATAATAATAATAATAATGGATTGGATTTATATAGCGCTTTTCAAGGCACCCAAAGCGCTTTACAATACCACTATTCAGTCACTCTCACATTCACACACTGGTGGAGGCAGCTACAGTTGTAGCCACAGCTGCCCTGGGGCAGACTGACAGAAGCGAGGCTCTGGCCAACACCAGTAGGCAAGTAGGGTAAAGTGTCTTGCCCAGGGACACAACGACCAGGACAGAGAGCCCAGGGATCGAACCGGCGACCTTCCGGTTACAGATGCAATTCCCAACCCCCTGAGCCACGGTCGATGTGTGTGAGAACCATTTTTTTCTAGACACTTCATAGCGACTGGTGGGAAGTCATTCAGGGCGGAAGTGTCTGTTTTTGGGGGGAACTGGTATAAATATGGAGGATTTAAAAATACGAGGGACTACTGCCCGGGATTGTGACAGGCTGAAGATGTCAGTGTACACACCAGCTAGTTGTCCCCCACAGGCCTTCAGTAGTGTGGGAGGAGCTCCATCAGGTCCCTCAGCGTTGCACACACACGTCAGAGTTTGAGGACGAGTCTGTGTTCAGTCTGTCAAACCTGGCATAGGTGTTGAGGCTGTCTGGAAGGGGGTGTCTCGGGGCTCTGTGGTGGTTGTGGTTCCCCTACAGTTTGTGACAGCTTCAATTCCCTGCCAAATCCTGTGCATGTTGTTGTTGAGGTAGCAGCCTTCAAAGCTTTTTAGAGTGGGCCTCTTTGCTGCTCTGATGGACTTCTGCAGTTAGTAGCAGGCCCTCTTATACTCCACCTGATCTCCTGCCTTGAAGGCCTCCATCCTCTCCCTGATTTTTAGTTTAATGTCTCCCTTAGACCAGGGCTTTGGTTGGGGAACTGACGCACAGTCCTGGGAGGGGCACAAACAGACGTACACCAGTTTATGTAGTCGCTCACAGTCTATGTATTTGTGGACATCGTTAGCTGCTCCTTTAAAGATCAGTCCAGGTGTTAATAGTCCTGACTGTGACTGGGTTTGTCGTGAGCTTTTTGTTATAGATGGTTTCAGCTGGATTGCCAGGTGGTCAGACTTTCCGAAGCGAGGTTTTTGTTTCAGCTGAGAAGCCATTTCTGATGTTGGTGTAACAGTGATCGAGTATTTTATTTGCCCTGGTGGAGAAGGTTACAGACTGATGTAGTTTAGGCATATTTTTCTGGATGTTAAAATGATTAAAGTCTCCCAGAACAATTACAGAGCCAGAGGTTAATAATAACTAAGGATGAAATGCAGAGAGGTGCATAAACACCTCCAGCTGTGGTAGCAAAAGGCAAATTAACCACAGACTGTCATCTTGTATGCAGACTCATTTCATTCATGCAGTGTGCTGAAGGCCAGCATGAAGGCACTTCAACTGCATTCAAACACGTTTCATCTGTTCAAACTTTAAAAAGTTGGTTATAACACACAATCTTTGGGTTCTTTGAAAAGCTATTTGAAATAAAGCCGCCGTTTGAGTCGTGTCCTTTCTCTGAAGAATAATTGTGGCCATGTCTGCACGCTTTTATCCCAGCTGCGATTTCCATATGAAGCCAGTCTTTCATGTTCTGCACATTCCTCTGCTCTCTGCCTGAATACAAGGTTTGTGTATGTGGATATCTATCTAGATCTATAAATATTGTGAAAGAGCAAGGATGCATGCCAACTAAACAAGGCTCTTTTCTTAGAAAAGGCGATTCTTTGTTCCTACCAGCAGAAACTAAATTGTTAGTCTGGCAAATTCCTGTGAAAGTAGATTTATTGTCCTGTCTCTCCTTTTCAAAGCACACAGAAGGTAAACGGTATTAAGTCGGCCGTATTCAGTCCGAACCATAAGCTTTTATCAAAAAGGAAAGTTTGAAGGCCGAACTTAAAAGTAGAGTGGGTCACAGCTTTTTTTCTATGTCATTTAGACTTCAGCAAAAAGCTGAACTGTATCTAATGGCTGTGTGAAATCACCCTGGATGGATTTACAGTAACAAACTTGACAAAAACAACTTCCCACAATTACTCGGCCCACTAACCTCCAGAGTAAATGCTGCAGTCTGCCATAAAAGCCGTGATTAATTTGATATCAACAAGGCAGTGCTGTTCAGTCAGGAAACACTCTGACTGCACACTGTAGCTGTCGTCACACCTTCATCAGGTAATGTTTTAGTGTTTAAAATCTGCAATGCATTATAAGCACCTGAAGGAGTAACACTGTGATTGACACAAAACAGTCCTGCAGACTGAGGCCAGCTTTAAAGGCATTCACAGGTTCACCTGAGTCTTCAGTGTGATGGCTTTAAATCACAGCCATGTTATTGGAGATGAAGTAGAACGAAACATCAGCTGTGGGAATCTGGCTGGATCCTACGGGGTGTTTCTCCTGCAAGAAAACATTTCCCCAGGAATGGCCTGTGTGAAATGAAGTCGTAGTCAACATAACTGATGCAGTTATTGATACTTGGTGTAAATGTTCCCTCTAATGTTTCACGTGTCTGAGCGAACACACAAACTCCCTGAGCGTCCCGTGGACCACTGTGAGCAGCAGTAGACGTGTGCACTGTGGTCACGCCAGCATCCAATCCATGCAAGTTACATGTTTATTAAAGTAATCAAATTACAGCATTTACATTTATGTCAGACTACTTTTAATTAACTGCTTTAGCCCACTGACAATGAAAATTAAAACAATCTTGTTCATGTGCAGTATGTTAACACTATTGGAAGCAAAAATAACCTGAACTCCAATTTTGAAAACACAACTTTATTATTATTTTTATTATTTTTGCTCTGACTTGTATTGTGAGTCTGTGGTCTGGGAGAGAGTCTGTAACTCTGTCTGCAACATACAGTAAATAATGACCATCCATGTTCATCCGCTTTATCCGGGGCCGGGTCGCGGGGGCAGCAGCCTAAGCAAAGAGGCCCAGACCTCCCTCTCCCCAGCCACCTCCTCCAGCTTATCCGGGGGAACACCAAGGCGTTCCCAGGCCAGCCGAGAGATATAATCTCTCCAGCGTGTCCTGGGTCTGCCCCGGGGCCTCCTCCCGGTGGGACATGCCTGGAACACCTCACCCAGGAGGCGCCCAGGGGGCATCCTTGTCAGATGCCCGAACCACCTCAGCTGGCTCCTTTCGATGTGGAGCAGCAGCTGCTCTACTCTGAGCCCCTCCCGGATGGCCGAACTTCTCACCCTATCTCTAAGGGAGAGGCCAGCCACCCTTCGGAGGAAGCTCATTTCTGCCGCTTGTATCCGCGATCTCGTTCTTTCGGTCACTACCCACAGCTCGTGACCATAGGTGAGGGTAGGGACGTAGATCGACCGGTAAATTGAGAGCTTCGCTTTTACACTCAGCTCCCTCTTGACCACGACGGACCAGTGCAGCGTCCGCATTACTGCAGCCCCAATCCGTCTGTCGATCTCCGGCTCCCTTCTCCCATCACTCGGGAACAAGACCCCGAGATACTTGAACTCCTCCACTTGGGGCAGGAACTCATCCCTGACCCGGAGTGGGCACTCCACCCTTTTCCGGCTGAGAACCATGGCCTCAGATTTGGAGGTGCTGATCCTCATTCCCGCTGCTTCACACTCGGCTGCGAACCGTTCCAGTGCGAGATGGAGGCCCTCACCCGATGAAGCCAACAGAACCACATCATCTGCAAAAATCAGAGATGAGATTCTGAGGCCACCAAAGCGAAAGCCCTCCGCCACTTGGCTGCGCCTAGAAATCCTGTCCATAAAAATTATGAACAGAACCGGAGACAAAGGGCAGCCCTGGCGGAGCCCATCACCCACCGGGAACGAGTCCGACTTATTGCCGGCAATGCGAACCAAGCTCTTGCAACGGTTGTATAGGGATCGAATGGCCCAGACACCCCATATTCCCGCAACACCTCCCACAGGACACCCCGAGGGACACGGTCGAATGCCTTCTCTAAGTCCCCAAAACACATGTAGACTGGTTGGGCAAACTCCCATGCACCCTCGAGTATCCTGGAGAGGATAAAGAGCTGGTCCAGTGTTCCGCGACCAGGACGAAAACCGCATTGTTCCTCCTGTATCCGAGGTTCGACTAACGGACGAACTCTCCTTTCCAGCACCCTGGCATAGACTTTCCCAGGGAGGCTGAGGAGTGTGATCCCCCTGTAGTTGGAACACACCCTCCGGTCCCCCTTCTTAAAGATGGGGACCACCACCCCAGTCTGCCAGTCCACAGGTACTGCCCCTGATCTCCACGCAACATTGCAGAGGCGTGTCAACCAGGACAGCCCTACAACGTCCAGAGCCTTCAGGAACTCGGGGCGGACCTCATCAACACCAGGGGCTCTGCCACCAAGGAGTTGTTTAACTGCCTCAGTGACCTCGCCCCCGGAAATTGGCGGGTCATTCCCCTCATCCCCAGACTCTGCGCCCTCCTCGGAAGACGTGTCAGTGGGATTAAGGAGGTCCTCGAAGTATTCCTTCCACCGCCTGACAATTTTCTCAGTCGACGTCAGCAGCGCTCCGCCAGCACTATACACAGTGCAGGTAGAGCACCGCTTTCCCCTCCTGAGACTCCTGACGGTTTGCCAGAATCTCTTCGAGGCAGTCCGAAAGTCTTTTTCCATGGCCTCTCCGAACTCCTCCCTCACCCGAGTTTTTGCTTCAGCCACTGCCCGAGCCGCATTCCGCTTGGCCTGTCAATACCTGTCAGCTGCTTCCTGAGTCCCACAGGCTAACCAAGCCTGATAGGACTCCTTCAGCCTGGTGGCTCCCTTCACCTCTGGTGTCCACCATTTGGTTCGGGGATTACCACCACGGCAGGCACCAACCACCTTGCGGCCGCAGCTCAATGCAGCAGCTTCGGCAATGGAGACGCTGAACATGGTCCATTCGGACTCAATGTCCCCAGTCTCCCTCGGAATGCTGTTGAAGCTCTGCCAGAGGTGTGCGTTGAAGATCTCGCGGACTGGGGCCTCTGCTAGACGTTCCCAGCACACCCTCACTACGCGTTTAGGTGCACCAGGTCTGTCCAGCGTCCTCCCCCGCCACCTGATCCAACTCACCACCAGGTGGTGATCAGTTGACAGCTCAGCCCCTCTCTTTACCCGAGTGTCCAGAACATATGGTCGCAGGTCTGCTGATGCGATTACAAAATCGATCATCGACCTATGGCCTAGAGCATCCTGGTGCCACGTGCACTTATGGACACTCTTATATTCGAACAGGGTGTTCGTTATGGCCAAACTGTGGTTAGCACAGAAGTCCAATAACAAAGCACCGCTCGGGTTCAGATCAGGGAGGCAGTTCCTCCCAATCACGCCCCTCCAGGTCTCGCTGTCATTACCCACGTGAGCATTGAAGTCTCCCAGCAGGACAACAGAGTCTCCAGGTGGAGCACCCTCCAGCACCCCCCCCCCCAGGGACTCTAAGAAGGCTGGGTACTCTGAACTGCCACTCGGCGCATAAGCGCAGATGACAGTCAGGACCCGTTCCCCGACCCTAAGGCGCAGGGAACAAACCCTCTCGTCCACCGGGAAAAACCCCAACGTACCGGCAGCAAGCCGAGGGGATATTAGAATACCCACCCCAGCCCGCCGCCTCTCACCAGGGGCAACTCCAGACTGAGACAGAGTCCAGCCCCTCTCCAGGAGACTGGTTCCAGAGCCCAAGCCATGTGTATAGGTGAGCCCGACTATATCTAGCCGGTACCTCTCAACCTCACGCACTAACTCAGGCTCCTTCCCCACCAGAGAGGTGACATTCCATGTCCCTATTGCCAGTCTTGGCAGCCGGGGGTCAGTCCGCCAGGGCCTCCGCTCCTGGCCGCCACCCGGCACACAATGCACCCGACCCCTATGGCGCCTCCTGCGGGTGGTGGGCCTGCGGGAGGATGGGCCCATGTCTCCTCTTCGGGCTGTGCCCGGCCGGGCCCCATGGACTAAGGCCCGGCCACCAGACGCTTGCCCTCGGGCACCCTCCCCGGGCCTGGCTCCAGGGCGGGGCCCCGGTAACCCTATCCCGGGCAGGGTAAACTGTTCCCTCTGTGTCCTTTTCATAAGGGTCTTATGAATCGCTCTTTGTCTGGTCCCTCACCCAGGGCCAATTTGCCATGGGAGACCCTACCAGGGGGCAAAAGCCCCCCAGACAACATAGCCCCTGGGATCCCTGGGACACACAAACCCCTCCACCACGATAAGGTAGCGATTCAAGGAGGGGACCAATGTTGGGCAATTAATTATTTAGTTATGGAAACAAAGTTTTGCAGCTGTTTACCTAAAAATGCAGCCAAGGCGTTTTTAAACAAACATTTCAAACTATTTACAGAACAATCAGCTGTTCTGCATCAAATTATTTGTGCCACTCCAAAAATAATTTGTGTCCATTATGAGATGAAGGAGAACAACAGCCTGATACCTGCAGGCCTGACAGCAGCAGATGTATCACTGCTGTAACACCTGTAACACTCAGCAGGCGCCTCATTGTTCTGACACACAACAAAACTATTGGCTACACTACACACTAACTACACAAGATTTGTGCTAAACGTCTCAAATCTCTCACATCTCAAACACGCCGTCACTCCTAAAACGTCCTCCTCCCTAAACAACTAAATGCCATGTTGCCATATCATTTTTTGATTGGTCGACATGGTACATTTTTCCACCAATAGGAAAGGGAGAGGGGAGGGGTTTGGTGTTGTTTTTGCTCGCAGGCTTTCGAGCGTTTTCCTTATAAAACGCCGTTTTCACCATTTCTTCCTGCAGTAAATATAAACAACGACAGTATTCAGGAAGAAAACCAAACATTGCAGATATTTTATCATAACTCTGGTTTTACGTGGCCGATCAACACAATTTAAAAACTGGTATAAAGTCCACACTTTGTCCGTCAGTTGTTCCGTCTGTCCTGCTCACATCTCCAATGGTTGTACACGTTGTCATTAACGTGGCTTCACTCCACATCAGCCGCTTTGCTAAAACACCGGTGTCGCACATAAGGACGCTGTCATAGCCTGTCAGCGACGTTGATCAGCTGCGTATATACGAATGTGAATCGCATCATTGGCTGGACTTTGGGATAAGGTGGCATCGTTCTGATCACATACGGGAGCAGCCAGTCACTGACTCACACTGCAGAACAGGATTGTTAAAGTTTAATTTTAATTTCAGCGCAGGTTAGATTTTTTTTTTTTTTTTGTGCGCAACGCAGATTTTCTGTGCGCAGAGGCCGAGCCAGCAGTGCGCAATTGCGATGTATGACTCGGGGGTGTTGATTCATTTAAACTAACCGAACTATCCTGCTGTAAGCAGGTTTGTGTGAAGCCGAGTAAATCTATTTGTGTATCAGTTATTAATTCATGTGGGTAACAGAGACTTTGTGGATTATTAAACATTCTCTTGTTTTTTGACTGTTTGGGTGCTGACACAGTCTCTACGGGCAGAAGCTGCAGAGAGGCGTGTAAGACTGCTTCCTGTACCCAACTCTGGATAGTCACATTTTGGTGGGTTTAAGAAACAAACAAACTATTTGATTTGATTTACCTTTATTAGTCCCACAAGGGGAAATTTCATAAGGCTGCCGACCTATTGCACGCAATGGCGGTGCCATCTTACCCTCCGACCATACGTACATTACACAAAACATCACATGGGGAAGACGTACACAATCATACAGAGTACAACATGCAGTGAAATGTCTTGTGTCTGAGCGACAGACAGGCTGCAGATGTAGCCGCAGGACCCTTACTGGATACTGGGTGGGAATCAAACTTGTGACTCGTGCTGCAAAGGTGTGTAGTCTTACCACTACACCAGGGGTGTCAAACCTCAGTCCTCGAGGGCCAGCATCCTGCTTGTTTTTGAGATATCCCTGTGCACATCCAGCTGCAGCTCGGTATTATATTATTTTGGTGAGTGTATGTGATGTGTTGGTTTGTTTGTTAGTACGGACATACTGCAAATCAATTTCCCGTTAGGGACAATAAAGTTATCATTGACCATTGTCTATTCAATCAGGCCATCTCTAAAAATGACAGCTGCTCCATCCAAAGTGAGCGGATAATAGGGGAACTCTCTGGGGAAAACCTAGTGTTGTTAGGACAGATGACATCCATCCCAGAACATGCGGTTAAACATGTCACCCCTGGTCGTAGGAGAGCAGAGAAAACTGCAGTCTGCCACAGAGCAGCTACATGTCAGTGTGATGGTAGCACTGGTCCCAAAGTTTGCATGTACCATATCAGCGCCTTGCTTTTCTGTTTATCCCCACATAACCTGCAGACTGCTGCCACAGGCATTAACTACCTTGGGTAAAAAATAAAGATGATAATGCTGAAATGCCAAAATAAAAGTAGCGAGCATCAAACACGCGACAGATTCTGTGGTCCAGAGAGATTCTAGAAACAAGGAGCCTTAATTTCTTCTCTTCATGCAGTTTGTTCAGTCCCCTCCATCCAGTCTTATGCAGAATGTCCCCTAATGAAAGCACTTTGGAAATGTGAGCTGATATCCATCTACAAAACGCATTTTACGTGTTCCCATTTATCATGGGATGGTTTGTGTGGCATGTTGCTGACGTGAAGAAAGGTTTTCCCAAAGTGAACTTGAGGACAGTGGAAATAATTTCCAGTTAAGGTTCCTGGTGCATAATAATCTAAAGTTCAAAGAACATCGAATAACGGTCAGTAATTGGGAAGTAAATAAATGATGAGAACCTAAGATGAATGTTTCATGTCCTGAAGAGGTCATGTTGAATGTGTTCCTGCTAAAAAAGGAAAGCTCTTTCATAATAAGACATTTAGTGCTTCAGGCCATAAAATAATCAGCCTCTCTACTTGTATTTGGCTGTGTGGTTAAATCTGTAGTTTGTGCAGGTGGCAACGCTGCAGTGACAGGAATGACTGTGGAGCTACTTACTGATATTGCACATTAAACACGTATTAACTTCCTTTTTGAGGGGGGAGAAGATCAGATGGCTTAAAGCCCAGCTAAAATGAAAATCTGTTTAAACCTTATTTTCTGTTCTTTTCAATACAAATGTTTTCTGTATTTCTGCTGCGTCAGCACTGATAATGAAACAGAAACTGAAGCCAGTGATCAACTGTCTAAAACCAGCATGAATTTAATGGTTGGCAGTGGGTAAGTAATTAGTGGTGATTATATAGGAGCAGTGGCGTGTCTAGAAAATGTTTGTTGGGGGGGCCAGGTAGGGGCACAGATTTGGAGAAGGGTGGCAGATGTAATTGGCAAATAATGTTAAAAAAAATCTACCAACCGTTAACCATAATTCAATAATCCTGTAAACCTAACAACCAAATGCACTTTTAACTCTTATTAGAATGAGATTTTAACCACCACGGTGCAAAGTTTTTAGATACTGCGTTGATAAAATACAAGAGATACAATCAGTGCTTTGTCAGTGTTTTTTATTATTATTATTATTATGTTAACTTTATTTGCCTATTTAAAAAAGGCAGATTAAAAAAAGAAGATAATCTTCTCACAAACTGGTGTTTGATTTTGAAACAGGAAAAAAGTGGGGAAACAACTGAAAAGACTAACATTTGAATAAAACCTGAAAGCAAGTAAATACTTTCTATGCTGCCTTATGGTAAACTCTGGTAATATTGATAAAGAACAACACTGGCTGATGATGAAATCCAGTCAGCTGGCATGGTGACGCTGCCAGTATTAACCTGCAGGGCTGGACTGGGACAAAAAATTGGGCATTTTCACTACAGACCGACCCACCAGGTATTAAAGCCAATGTGAGTGAAGTTGGCCCCCCCACCTTCTTCAAATCCAACAAAAGTTTGTGCTGCAAAAATTTTCGTTTGTGCTACTAACATTTTAAAGATATTAATAAAGATTTCTAGAGGTCAGAGGTCAACCAGCCCCCCCACATTAATTAAATCAAACAAAATGGGTGTCAATCAACTGTGCTACGTTTGTGCTGGTTTGTGCTGCTAAAATTTTCGTTTGTGCTGCTTCTGTTTTAAAGATATTAATGAAAATGTAAAGGTCAAAAGGTCAACCAGCCCCCCCATATTAATGGAATCAAACAAAATTGATGTCAAACGTTTGTGCTGGTTTGTGCTGCTAACATTTTAAAATGTTTAATAAAATAACGTCTTGATGCGTGCTTAATCATCCAGGTAAGTAAATCCCAAAAGGTTGATTCTGTTCATCTGGACATTTTCAGTTGGAGAAACGTTTCGTCACTCATCCAGGTGACTTCTTCAGTCTCAGCTGACTGCAGGTTTCCCCAACCTTATAAACACATGTGAGTGAAATTGGCCCCCCTACCTTCTTCAAATCAAACAAAATTCATGTCAAACATTTGTCCTGCAAATTATTTTGTTTGTGCAGGTTATGTTTCCCTAATTTTGTAAACAATACATGTACAGTGAGAGAGATGTTACATCTGTCTTCACTTGCATCCCAGTCATAGAAGCGTTGGAGGTCGTTCATAAGAGATTACAGGATCATCCCAACCTCAGCAACAGGACCACTCTCAGCACTGATCAGTTGTGTTTGCTTTTGGAACTGTGTCTTAATTCCACCTATTTTGCATAAGGGTCAGTACAGGCAGAAATCTAGGTGTGCCATGGGTTCCCACAGGTAAACCAAACCAAAGTCACCAAACCAGTTCGTAAGCAGGTACAGGTGTGGCCAGAAGGGTCCTCAGAGGCACTGCTTTTCCACCACAGGCCGCCACACACGACAACACCACAGACTTTCAGGAATATACAGAAACTGTCACTGCCTACATCCCAAAATGCATCGATGATGTCACAGAGACCAGGACTATCACTGTCCGGGCCAATCAGAAACCATGGCTCACAGGTCAGGTTTAAATGCTCCTAAGGTTGAAAAATGCAAGCCTTCAGAGCCGGGAATTAGGTGAGTCTAAGAACAGCAAGGGCAAACCTGTCACGTGGCATCAGCTACAGCAAAGCTTCAGCGACAGCAGAGATACTTGGAGGCAGTGGCAAGGAATACAAACCATCACAGACTACAAGCCCACTCTACAGACCGTGGTGACACAATCCCCAGACAGTGTGTGGAGATCCCTCCACCATCATTACTGAACCCAAGAAGTCATCTATCTCCTGCTTTAAGGACTACCGTCCTGTCAAACTCACCTCCATCATTATTAAGTTAAGTGCTTTGAACGGTTAGTCATGCATCCAATCAAATTATTGCTTTCCCCCAACCTGGATCCATTTCAGTTCGCATACCGGTCAAAACGCTCAACCGATGATGGAATTTCAACTGCCCCTCACTCAGCCCTCACACATCTGAACACTAGAGACTCATATGTCAGAGTGCTGTTCATAGACTTCAGTTCAGCATTCAACACCATCATTCCCCAGCAACTCATTCACAAACTGGATCTGCTGGGGATCAGCACCTTGCTGTATAACGGGTTGCTAGATTTCTTGACAGGAAGACAGCAGACAGTACGGGTCAACAGCAACACCTCCAGCCCAAGAACACGGAATACGGGGGCTCCCCAAGGATGTGTGTTGAGCTCCCTTCTCTTCACTCTGCTGACCCACGACGAGATCTACTACAGGGGTGAAGTTAACCATCTGCCAGAGTGGTACAGCAACAACAACCTGTCCCTGAATGCGGAGAAGACCAACAGTGACTCTACTTCCTCTGCAAACTGAGAAGCACAAGAGATTCAACCCCCATTATGAGCACCTTCTACAGAGGCACAGTTGAGAGTATCCTCACCAGCTGCATCACTGTGTGGTATGACTCCTGCACTGGGTTCTGCAGGAAAAAATGACAACGGGTAGTGAGAGCAGCCGAGAGCATTGTGGGGACCTCTCTTGCCTCCCTCCCCAGGAGATCTACTGCACCTGCCTATCTGAAAGGTCCTCTCCATTACAGGTGACTCCACTCATACCTTCAACAGCGTCTTCAGTTTGCTGCCATCAGGAAGGATACTGAAGAGCCTCCGGACCAGAACCAGCAGACTGAGAGACAGCTTCGTCCATCGGGCTGTCAGGATGCCGACCATCTCTGAATCGAGAAGGGGGGCCCAAGGGTACATCTTTCGCCATCCTACAATGCTGTGATTGTAGCCATTCCCCACTTTCTGTGAATGGTACTCATGGCCATTAATCAGTAGGCTTTGATTAGTTGTCATTGATCAATGGTCATAAGAATTTGCATACTAACAATCATGGAACTAACCCCCCGGCACATTGTTCATTCAGTGGCGCTAGTTTCCTTCACTATGCAAATGTACTGTTTATAAGGTTGGAGAAACCTGCAGTCAGGGATAGCTCAGTAGGTAGAGTGGTGGCCCCATGATCGGAAGGTCGGGGGTTCGACTCCACTGAACGGCTACCCTGAGGTACCCCTGAGCAAGGTACCGTCCCTACACACTGCTCCCCGGGCGCTGCACTGGCGGCTGCCCACTGCTTCACTGAGTGAATGGGTTAAATGCAGAGGAACTATTTCCCTATGGGGACTAACACGCACACTTTACAGCTGAGACTGAAGAAGTCACTTGGATGAGTGACGAAACGTTTCTCCAACTGAAAATGTCCAGATGAACAGAATCAACCTTTTGGGATTTACTTACCTGGATGATTAAGCACGCATCAAGACGTTATTTTATTAAAAATTTTTAAAATGTTAGCAGCACAAACAAACATTTTTGCAGCACAAACGTTTGACATCAATTTTGTTTGATTTGGGTAATGTGGGGGGGCTGGTTGACCTCTGATGACCTCTAGAAATTTCTATTAATATCTTTAAAATGATAGCAGCACAAACGAAAATTTTTGCAGCACAAACCAGCAAAAACATAGCACAAACGTTTGATACCACTTTTGTTGGATTTGAAGAAGGTGGGGGGGCCAACTTCATTCACATTTAAAGCCACACCAATTTTTATATACTGCAGGAAAAAGGAAAAACAATCCTATGATGCAAATTTGCAAAGAAAGCAGCAGGTGCATCAAAATAAACTATTTCCAGCAGTGCAATTCAAGTTCTCAGCATCCCAGAAACTATTCAGAAAAGCATAAAGTCAAACATGACTTATAAAAACACCAGTATAGGCTTTTGAAGCCTACAAGTAAAAAAAAAACAAACAAAAAAAAACAAAAAACGACATTTTCCGCGAAAGTGACGTCACTTCCGGTTAAGGGCAGGAAATGGCGGACATGCGATCGTTTGCACTGACGTCTGTTTCACTGTGGGAAGTGTTACGAACAGCTGATCAGATCGGCAAAGCCTGTTTCTGGAATATTATGTTTTTGTTGCTGCAAGTGCTTTTTATGCAATTTTTGCAAAGCTTTATGTGGAAGGAAACCGTGACCGAGGACAAGCTGATGGCATAAGATGTAAGTACAACTCCTCCGGTTTCATAAGCAAAATAAATTATTGCGCTAGCTTATGTGGTTGCAGAGCTACTGGGATTTAAAAATAGTTACGCAAAACGGAGCGTGCCCGCTCCGACCGGCTTTAAAGGGTTAAATGATGCACTTTAGAACAACACGCAGCAACACCACATATGAGTGGGCAAGAGGTGTGGTGTCTTCACACCCCATCGGGGTGGGCGGCGGAGGGCTGGGGAGGAGGAGTTGGCCACCTGGCTCATTTTGCTTCATTTCTTTTTTCCCTCCTTTCAACAGGTGATCTTCTCTTAATATGGTGTGTGTGTGTGTGTGTGTGTGTGTGTGTGTGTGTGTGTGTGTGTGTGTGTGTGTGTGTGTGTGTGTGTGTGTGTGTGTGTGTGTGTGTGTGTGTGTGTGTGTGTTGGGGGTGCCCAGAGGGAGTGTTCGCCCAGGGCACCAAACAGGCTAGGACCGCCACTGTGCAGAAGTAATGTCTTTAAAGCAGAGTTTAAATGTAAAGTTCCCAAGATCTGTTTAAATCAATTTTAGGGACTTTTGGTCAGAGAAATAATTTAATGCAAGCCTGAGGAATTTTTAAATTTTATGTTTTCAGGTAAAAAGTCAGATATTTCTTCTTTGTCAGTGATCAGTAGTCGTCGTTCAGCGGCCTCAAAGAAAGCTCTGCATTTCACTTCAAAAGCCGACAGTGTTCATCGTGTTCAGAAAGTGAATTTTCAAAGCTCTCGCTGAGAGTTATGTTCAGAACTCTGAGGGTTGAACCTCCTCAGTATAACCCTGTGTGACTTAAAAATGCTTTCTCTTGAATATCTCTTTCCAGAAGAGGTTTAGGGTTGTGTATAAGAGGCGGCTGCTCAAAGGTCATTTTGAATATTGAAATATTTGACCCAACTTCAGCTGTCATGTTCACCTCAGGCTGTGGGTCCGAGTGGCAGTGGGAAGACTTTTGTAAAAACGTGACAGAGCCAGAAAAGTAGCAGTGGATCAAGTCAAATACTCGTGTAACCAACTTCTCTTTATTTGTGCCAATAAACAAAAGCAGCTTATACAACACAAACGCAGTACTTTTCACAAACACTTCTACTGCTGTGCCAAGAAAAGTAGTCCTTCAAGTAAAAAGTATCAAGATCAAAACTCCTAACAGACCAAAAGACTAATACTGACATTTCAGTTTCATCTTGGTGCTGATATTTTGAGTATTTTGGTCCTTGGTTACTTCATTTCTGGAAATGTTCAAAAAGACTGTAAATGATGCCATGTCAGACCTGTTACTTTATGTAACTGATCAGGTAATGGAGTAAATGACACAATGATGGCGACTGGGAATCATACTACAGACTTAAGTCAGAGTCCCAGTGTGAAAGGAAAAGCTGGCTGAAGGCCGTCTTTGTTATTTAATAAAAACTGCAAGACTCAAACACATTTGAATTATTGCTCGCCAGTGATCAAAGCATCAGAATGGTAAGTCACCAGTGGAGTTTCCTTTCATACTCATGGGAAAACCATGGCATTTAACTGAAGTGTTTTATTGGTCGTCTCAGATAAAAACTGTGAAAAACTTTTAGTCGAACGACTAGAGAATGAGCGAGTAATCTTTAGCGGAGCTTTGCAGTATAAACAGCTGAGGCACAGCTAACTCCTGTCACAGCGCGAGGCGTTTCTGCTTCTTCACTCACGTCAGTTTATGACTGAACTAGTCAAAAATAAATAGCAGAAGCATATACTTGGACTCTTAGGTTCCATAGGAATATTTCTGTGAAATGCTTCTATGGACAGTTCTCATTTAGTTTTTATTATTCACTAATCTGGTGGACACGTTTTTGCTAAACAATAATTCCAGGACCTTTCTGACCAGCAGACCTGCTTTCAGGCTGAGCTTAGTCACAGCCCATCGCAGCTGATAAGGCTGAAACCACTCTGTACAACAGAGTTTTAGGATTTATAGTCTGTTTCTGGTCATTTCAGTTCAATAAAAGTATTTTCTAGTTGGTTGTGCAAAGTATCCCCTGCCAGCTGATGACTGATGTTCACTAAGATTGAAGAATATTTGAAGAAACCTCTCCAGCTGAAACCCTCAGCTGATTTAAATCAAATCTGTAACCTCGAAACATCCATCTAACAGTGTCGGAGTGTTAGGGCAGCCTGAAAATTCTCCTGGGCTGCTCGCGTGGAAATTTACAAAATCAACATTGAGATTGCGGACCCCCATAACGGCGCCAGCTGCAGGCCCAAGGCTGGAGCCGAACAATCACTCCCTGATAACGACTGTGTTACGGCTATTCTTCCCATCCCATGCAAGGACACCTGGATTGGCTGGAGGACTGTTTACTTAGCCTGATAGGCCGAAGGACACTGTCTCAGCTAAACTATGGACACGCACACACACACACTTACACTGATAAGCACTCACTCATTCCCCCTCCCTTTTCAACGCCTTCGATGCTTGTGCCCTACCGGGGAAGATGGCAGTCGACTGGACCAGCACAGATGCTGCAGGACCGGATGCGCTGTCTACACCGGCTCTCTCTTACCCTTTACCCGCCCCTGTTGCTTGTCTTGTGTTTCTATGGTGTATTGATAGTCATGTGCTTTTGTGCTGAGGTGTTTTTTCTGTTATCAAACTGTTCTCCCAGTAGGAGCTCAGTCTGAGTGGAGTTTTTTTTCTCCTCCTCTTACCTCATGTAGTGTATTTTCGTTGTTTTTTCCTATCAGCCTACCTTTCTGACATGTCTGCCCAATGTGATGTTTGTGTAAAGTTGGTCAGAAGGTTTGTAAGTGCGCATGTGCCATTAGCGTGCTGCCTGCTGTAACCCTAATTTCCCTCGGGATGAATAAAGTATTCTGATTCTGATGCTTTGTGCTGTGTTACAGCTGGAGGGGAAAACCTGCAAACAGATTCCAGAGGAAACCACAAGGGTTATGTTTCTCAGGGCCACCTCCCACGGCCCCTCTGAAAATCCACAGCCTCGTTAAAACTTTTAGTATAATCACAAAAACACCATTAACAAAAACTAAACGAATCAACTCGACTCTGGGTTTGATGGCTCAGTTTATCGTCCTTCCTGAAATCCACTCGTTCCTAAAATTAAGACTAGCTGAAAAGCAGCAGCTCTGTGGACACGTAGCAGTCTGTCAGGAGTCTCCATAAATATAATCTTTTTTTTTTTTTTCCTTCTTTTTTTTCCCGCCTGTCCCATTTGGTTCTTTAGCCATCAGAATTGTTGTCTGAAGACCAACAAGGATACCCAATGGATTTACTTTGCCAAATGGATCATCGTGGCATTGCCGTATTGGTCCATTTGGTCGATCTTTGTTTTTATTATTTATTATATTTTATTTTCAGATGTTACAGACGGGACAGACATGAGTGAGAGATAGGAAAGGGAGAAAGAAAGAGGAAGGAAAGGAAAAACAGAAGGGGAGAGGGACAGTGAGAAAGGGGGGGAGAAAAAAAAATCTCCTGGATCACCTGTTGAGAGAAGAATAGAAAACAAGCAAAAAAAGACAAAAAACAAAACAAAAAACAAAGCAACATACTAAACACAACACCATCGCATTAATCTAGCTAAGTGTAAACAGCAGTAAATACTAAATATTCAATGTTGTTGTGCAGCACGCAGGACAGATGTGCTTCGAAGTAGCAGCCAAGCAAGGTGTAATTTGGGTCTACGAGCAGTGAACACCTGTGTGCATACGTGTGTGGATCAGCATGCTTGCATTCCAAAGGTTTCTCCATGTAACGATCTGCTAGGGAGTGTGGGGGGGGGCCACAGCCCCGTCCTCCAGGGTGTGAAGCAGGTATGGAGGAGATCAAAACTCCAGACATCCAGAGGCCCCCAGAACACAAGAAACCATCGAAGACCCACAGAGGGGCAGCCGCGCCACTGTCCCAGAAAGAGCTGAGGAGAGTCCCAGATGAGGGTTCACTCAGCAGCCTCGGAGCAGAAGCCAGGGGGAGTTGCAGTGACGCGCCCGTGAGCTCCGCCGGCCGCCAGCTGTGCCTGAGTGACCGAGGCACCCCACCCCCGAAGGGGCCCGAGCGAGCCCCAGGCTCCAGGCCCCGATAAGCGGCCGCCAAGGAGTGAGCCGGTGTGTACCTGGACGCCCACCCCCAGACACAAAGAACCACCAACGCACCGACACCTGAGGGAGTCCGCCACCGACAGGGGAAGTGGTGGTGGGTGGAGATAGGCCTCCAAACCTTGGAGGGCCTGAGGTGTCCCCAGAGAGGTGGCGTCTGATACCCAACCTGACATATAGACACAGACATACAGGAACACACAGACACAAACATCCATTCCCCCCCTCATGCTCTCATATACACTCACTCCACACTCAACCAACGTGGAGACAGACATAAAGAGACGTTGTACACACGATCACACTCCCCAAGCGTACTCTACAAACCGGGTCTAGGTACCCTTGCCCCTGGAGGGGGGAACTGCACCCAGACCCAGGTGGTGTTACCCTTTTCCCTGCGGTGGGGAGAGGCAGACCACCCCGACTCCGTAGCAGCAGGGAGGCTCCACACTCCAGACCGCAGTCGGACGGCCAACTCCACCTAGCTCCCCCGCTCCAGCAGGCCGCAGAGAATGGGGGTGGGAGAAGACTCCAAACCTCCCTCCACCCGCTCATTGTAGTGTTGATGCATGTGTGTTCTAAGGTGCATTTAAATATACCCTCTGGAGTTTGCTGGGATTTCGGAGGTCCAGCACTATCCACAGATACAGCGTCTGACAGCCTTTGCTTTGCCTGATTTTCTTTTTGGCGACCCAAAGGCGACTGTTTTTCATATATGCATGGAGCTACCTGCCAGAGAGCAGCAGGTAAGCGCATGGTCCCTCCTGCTGGCCCTCAATGTCTAAGTGTGTTTAAAATTGAGAGGTGGGCAACGACGCCAGGGGTGGGGTGTACACCCTGATGGTAATTTGGACTCCGTGTATCGTGCCCACCCCCAAGATCCTATATGTATGTGTAATGAGAGTGTGAGTAATGTGAATGTCTAAGTTGTGGGATAAAATTGAGGCAGAGGCAGCCAGAAGGGGACGGGGGGGGGGGGGGGGGGTAGCCTCCTCTGCACCCTGGTGACATACCCCTACTCCAAGGCCCTGCATGTGTGGGTGGTTGTGGTGGAGCGGGAAGAGAGAGGCAGCTGGAGATGGGGAGGGAAGGAAGGGAGGGGCAGGTAACCCCTCCCTGGGGCCAGCTCCCCCGCTGACCCCAGTAGGCACTCCCACACTCCGCGACCCGTCAGGGAAAGGGGGCCCAGGCCCATCCAGACCGGGGCCCAGTGCAGCAGCGCCTCCCGGCCCCACAGAGCCCGGGACAGTCCACCCAACCCCACCACAGAGAAAACTGCACCCACCCCACCATCCACTCATCTTCCAGTTTACATAAGACAGTAAACGCCCAGGCTGAGATCTTCCTCCACCTCTCCTGTATCTCCCCCTCCTGCAGAGAGAGTTCCTGAAGAGAGGAAAGCTCCTGCAAGATGTGACCATCTCCCCCACCAGTTGAAGAGCCCCCCGGCGGCACACTGCTCCAGGGCCGGGCCCCCATGCACCCACCCGCCCACAACCCCGGCAACACACCAACCAGGATCCAAGCCCCCGAGGCCCGGCCCGGGTCCCAGCCCAGAGACGGAGCGCCCCCAGAACCTCACGCCCATCCCGGACCCACCCAGGGCCAGCCAGGCTACCAGGTCAGTAACCCACGTCCGTCAGTACAGACCCTCCCCTAGCCCCGCTGCACACAGCCGCGAGGAAACAGTCACCTGAGAGCCAACAGAGCCCCTAACCGGACATGACCGCTACCCCGGGTTGAGCCCCCCAAGGAAGATGCCTCCGGGGAACCCCCCGACGCCCTAAGCCTGTCCCTACCCCCACACCAATCACAACAGTGAAGGCGGGACCAAATTATGACCCCCCACCCCCACTAGGTGATCAAAGGAGCCCAGAGCAATTGATCTGATGTGGTGGCAGAGGCTGTATCAAGACTAATGTAATCTAATAGATAATCTCTATATTGGTTAGAATTAAGATTGTTTTTATTTTTCCAGTTCATGAGGACTGTTTTCTTGGCTATGCATAGGGCAGTGAAAACCATATGGGCGATATTCTTTTCTGAAGTGACATTATCTAAGCTGCCCAACAAACACACTAAGGGGGAAGTTGGAATGTTACATTTCAGACACTTCGATAAGTCTTCACATATCTCGCACCAAAACTTCTGAACTGGTGGACAGAACCAAAGAGCGTGGATGTAATTGTCTGGTGTATTGCCTTGACAGTGTGAGCAGTTGTTGGAAGATGTAAAGCCCATCTTGAACATCCGATGACCTGTATAGTGCACTCTATGTAGTATTTTGTATTGAATTAATTGAAGACTGGGATTTTTAATTAATTTAAAGGTTTTTAAGCAAATCTGAGACCAGAAGTTTTGGTCTAAGCTGACTGATAAATCTGCTTCCCACTTTGCAATAGGAAGGGATATTGATTCATCTGTTTTAGAAAGTGTTCTGTATATTTTAGATAATTTGGGGGATTTAAGAGTAAGAAAATGTGCCGCACTTAGTGGTGTTTGTAATTCAACTTGACTGAGGTTAAATTTCTTTTTTACTATGGATTTAATTTGTTGATATTCTAAAAATCTTGTCTTGTTGATCCCATATTGTGCAACTAGTCTGTCAAATGGAATAAATTCTGTTCCCTCTAATATATGTTCTAAGTATTTAATTCCTTTACAACTCCATTCTGGGAAATTAATCATATTATTGTTTTGTAATATGTCAGGGTTGTTCCAGATAGGTGTATGTTTGCATGGGATTAATGAAGACTCCGTTATTTTTAGAAACTCCCACCATGCTGTTAGAGAAGAGCTGATGTTGATGCTTTTAAAGCATTCATGTCTTTTGATGTTTGAGCTAATAAATGGTAGGTCTGAAATCTCTAGATCCTTGCATAGTGCCTGTTCAACATCTAGCCAGGGCTCAACTAAGAAGGTATGTTTTAACCATTCTGAGATGAACTGAAGCCTGTTGGCTAAGAAGTATTGGTGAAAATTAGGCAGATCTAATCCTCCTCTATCCTTGGTTCTTTGTAGCGTTTTTAAGCTGATACGCGGGGGTTTATCTTTCCAAAGGAATTTGGAAATATATGAATCCAGAGATCTGAACCAATCTTGTGATGGTTTGTTAGGGATCATCAAAAATAAGTAATTTATTTTTGGCAAGATCATCATTTTTATAGTGGCGACCCTTCCCATGAGTGATATGGGTAAAGATTTCCATCTAGTCAGATCGCCTTCTACTTTCTTTAGAAGTGGGATGTGGTTTAATTTAGTTAAGTCTGAAAGCTTAGGAGAGACATTAATACCTAAATATTTAATATTTCCGGATTGCAGTGGGGCAGAGGAAGAGTTATGGAAGGAGCAGTTAATGGGGAGAACTGTAGATTTTGGCCAGTTAATTGAATAATCTGAAACTCTTGAAAACCAGTTTATTAAAGTAATTACCTCAGAGAGGTTAGTTTGTGTGTTTTGCAGAAAAAGCAACACATCATCCGCATAGAGACTGATTTTATGTTCTATGTTCTTACATTTTATGCCCTTAATTACTGAATTCTGTCTAAATGCTGCTGCTAGAGGTTCGATAAAAATTGCAAACAGTGAAGGGGAGAGTGGGCATCCCTGCCTGGTGCCCCTCAGGAGACAGAAGCTGGAGGATGTCTGGTCATTTGTTCTGATACGAGCTGTTGGGGAATTGTATAATATTCTTATCCAGTTTATGAAAGAGTTTCCAAAACCAAATTTGTGTAAAGTTGCGAATAAAAATTTCCAGTTAACTCTGTCAAATGCTTTTTCTGCATCTAGAGATAATATTATGGTTTCGATGTTTTTATCGTATGAGTAGTCTATTAAATTAAGTAATCTACGAGTGTTTGTTGAGGAGTGCCGACCTTTTATGAAACCAGTTTGGTCAGGATGAATTAAGAGGGGGGTTATTTTCTCTAATCTCTTTGAGAGAGCTTTGCAGATTATTTTAAGGTCTACATTTAAAAGAGAAATTGGACGATAGCTTGAGGGAAATAAAGGGTCTTTGCCTGGTTTTAGCAGGAGACTAATGTTGGCAGAATTCATATTTGGTGGAAGTCTGCCATTTTCCTCGATTTCCTGCAACATGCCGTGGAATACTGGTGCCAAAATTATCCAGAATTCTTTGTAGAATTCTGCAGGGAAGCCGTCTGGACCTGGAGCCTTATTATTGGGCATACTTATCAGGGCTTCCTGGAGTTCACTTGGCGTCAGTGGTGAATCCAGTGCCATTGCTTGACTATCTAGTAATTTTGGAAGAGTTACGTTGTCAAGAAACAGATCAATTTCATTTTTAGATGGGTTTATTTGTGGTGAGTATAAAGTTTCATAGAAATCCCTAAAAATGTTGTTTATTCTTCCAGGATCATATATTATGTTCCCCGATAAATCTTTAGCAGCACATATAGTTGTTTTTTCTTTATTTTTAGCTGGTTAGCTAGAAATCGACCTGATTTGTTACTGTGTTCAAAATTCTGCAAGCGAAGTCTTTGTATGAGGAATTGTGTTTTTTTATTAATAGTTTCATTTAATTCTAGTTTTGTTTTGCATATTTTGTTCAATGTTTCCTGATCTTGGTGGGACGCGTAGGCTTCTTCTAGTGATTTGATGTTTTTTTCTAATTCCTGAATATTTTTGTTTTCTTCTTTCTTTTTGTGTGATGAGAAAGAAATTATTTTACCTCTCATCACAGCTTTCCCTGCTTCCCATAGAACAGAAGCAGATATTCCGGGAGTGTCATTAAAGTCTAAATATGAAGTCCATTACTTTTTAAAATATTTAATAAAGTCTTCATCTTTAAGTAGTGATATATTAAATCTCCAGTTTTTACTAGGCGTAGTATTATTCTTGTGCATTAGTGTTAAAGATACAGGACCATGATCGCTGACAGCTATAGGGTGAATCTCAGTGTCTGAAATGTCGTTCAGCAGTGAGCTGCTGACCAAAAAATAATCCAGATGAGAGTAGGAGTGATGGACATGTGAGAAAAAAGTATATTCCTTACTGGTGGGGTGAAGGGAGCGCCATGCATCGCAAAGACCAAAGTCGCTCATATACTGTTTGATTATATTTGTGGACTGCCAATTACGCTGAGTTCCTGTTGTGTTGAGCCTATCCATGTCTTCATTTAGTCCAAGGTTGAGGTCACCGCCAAGAATGAGTGTGCAATCAAGGTGTTCAGAGAGTGCACTAAAAAATCCGTGGAAGAATGAGGGTTCATCAACATTTGGACTGTATATACTTACAATACATAGTTTTTTGTTCAATGTTGATAGTTTAATAATTAGAAATCTACCCTCTGGATCTATAACTGTATCGAGTACTGTAAAATTAACATTTTTATGTATTAAGATTGCTACTCCCCGTTGTCTAGAATTATAACAGGCTGCAAACACGTTAGGAAACTCAGGTGTTTTAAGTTCGTTTAAACCTGTGACAGGTCTGTGAGTTTCTTGTAATAAAACAAGATCTGCCTGTAGTTTTTTAAGCTGGTTCAATATCTTTAACCTCTTTCCTCTGGTGCCAGCTCCATTTACATTCCATGTGACAAACCTCAGCATGCCCATAATTGTGTGTGTATGTCTAATGATGTACGCTGGGTGTTTCGTTTAGACAGGTGGAGAGAATGTGGAAACATCCCTTGTTTGTAAATAGAAAGAGAAAAAGAAGTGTGGTGAGAGGCCTGCCTTGCTTAAATTGCTTCTCCAGGTATTAGACCAATGTTTATCATCCAATTCCTCATTTTGGACTCGTTTCTCTGGCTCCCCATTTGTGCTTTGACTTCAGAGCAGGTTTGCATGACTGACAGTTTAACATAAATGTTTGAGCTCCTCTTCCTTCAAGATTTTGACCAACTCAAACTGAAGGTTAGAGCAGCAGATCTATTAGTTTTTATGAATGTTCTGACATCAGATCCAAAGGTGGGTGTGGGAACATAATGAACTGCATTTAGAGCCGTGTGCAGCCTGAGCTTCAGGGTCACAGGGACATATGCCGATTCTGACATCTGCCACTGGAAGACGCCATGTGACAAAATAAGGCCCCTTTCAGTTTATGGGAGCAAATTGCAAAGTTTGTGCAGAGTTTTCTTTAGCTCGGAGGAACATGATCTGCTTTCTTAGCATTAAGGTTTCACTTTCACATTTCCTCTAAACGTGCAACAGGAAGCATTTCCAGCCTGTCGGATCATGAATTTCATCTTTGAGGTTCTAGACAAACTCTGAATATAAGCTAGTGTGAAGTGGGTTTGTTTTTCTTCCATCTGCATGCACAAATTGTATTCCACTTATTTATCGGTTTATTTTATTAGACAAACAAATTGCCTAGAATTGCAAATTAAACCAATTCAGTTGCAAACTGATTGCAGTGTTGCCGTTTTGTCTTTAGAGCGATCATTCAAGATCAAGAGCTCATTGCATGGTTTTGCTGCAGTCTTGATGGTTTTCCTGTAATAGCTAAAGTTCTAGTAAACCCTTCTTGACGGACCTTGAAAAGCAGGTTACCATGCAAAACACTGCAGCATGCATATTCATAATATTCACCCCTAGCTAGGCCTGTGATGGGAGACAAAGACTGAGTATTGAAATGAGGGACAAGGCCCTAGAGCAGAGTCAGACATAACCATGAGCGTGAGAAGGGCAAACTGAAGCACTCCCAAAGGACAGACCTATAAACCATCAGTGAACCAGCCGGGAACAGGTGAAGGCAATCACACATGTGATGCTAATGAGGGTGGGGCCAGCACTAACCTTCAAAATAAGATGTGAAGTAGCCACAATAGAAAAAAAATAAGTAGAAACAAAAGGAAAAATTAATAAATACATAAATATTAAAAGGACATTTTATTGTCCAGCAGAGCATTAAGAATATTCAACAGAAACTAAAGTATTGAAGCTCCCTGAAAATCTGCCCACCGATCACTTCAGGCTCTCAGATTTAAACCCACTAAAAAAAGATGTGAAGACAAACAAACTCCAACACCCAGTTTTCATGTACACACAATGAAAAAGCAGCAGAAATCATTTATTAATACATTTTTATGAATTGATTCTGAACCTTGCATGTTTTCCCTCTTTTTTATCCTGAAGTGGCTTTTTGGACTTTCCCTCCTTTGTTCCTTTTCCCTCCTCGTTACTGTCTCGTCGGAGCACCTGAGCCTTGTTATCCTCAGTGTGAGTCAAAAACATAAGCTTATGATAGCAAGGATAAAGACTTGTGGATGTTTTTGCATCTGTGTTGTAACTTGCTGTGATGTATCTACACCAGGTAACCAGTGTTTCCCCTCGCAGCAGCTTCCTCTTCTTTGTTCGTTTCTTTCAGATTTCCTTTCTGTTTAGTTTTGTTGGTTTTTTTCCAAAGTGAGTTTCTCGTGTGGCTTTCTGTGATTTTTCCTTCCCTCTTTTGCAGGAAGACCCTCGTTATTGTCTTGGTTGGGTTCACCTGTGCGTTGTTATCCCGCCTCCTGGAGCCGGTGTATTTAGTGTGGCTTCTCTCTCTGTCAGTCTTCAGCAGGTTGTTGTGTCTGTTGGGTCTTGCTGTTGCTTTGGGCCTTTTAGGCAGTATATAAGTTTGTGTTCTGCAGTGTTTATATAGAGGTTTTAATTTCTAAAGGCTTACCCACGGCCCATCTGCAAGCTGACAGCTGTGTTTCTCCCAAACAAAATAAATCTGCCTGTCCATCATTAGCAGGGACATAAAGACTCATACTGCGTCCTAAAGTTTGTCTTCCAGCATCAGAGTGAATCAAGACTGTTTTACAATACACCATGCAGTAAAAGACAAAACACAAATGTGAGGTGCTGAGATATTAGCCGTAAAGATAAAAATAATCCAACGCTAACTCAGCCACTTCACAACATTAAAACAAGTTGCACGTTTTATTAGGGACTCCCATTTTTGATAAAATTTAAAGCTGATAGCATCTACTCCAGATCTTCCCATCAAACATTGTTAACTTTGCGTCTGCGCTCCATGCAGGGCCACAAACTCTGGTGCTTTCCCCTCAAATACAAGCATTTCAAAGCCAGTGCAATGGTAGACCCTTCCCTCTACTTCGAGGGCCAGTTTCCTGAAACCCTTACGTGTCCCTGCTGCAACACACCTGAATTTAAACTTTAGTAGCTCATAAGCCAGACTCTAGACCTTAACTGCATGTTGAGGTGGCAAATCTAAGGCGTGCCAGAAGGCCTCATCTCGTTGGTGTCACTGGTTCCTAATCGCCCCATGTGCGACATGCAGTAGCGGATTTTCATACGGGCAGTTGCCCGGGGCGGCATCATGGGCATCTGCAAAAAAAAAATCCTCCTACTCATGCTGCCCCGACGTCATGCCAGCGCATAGTGGGAATGTCACAGGCACCGATCGGTTTTCTATCGCCCATTTGCTGGGAGTAAGGGCGCCCTGCGCCTGCTGCTTGCGGCAGGCAGGGAGGAGAGGGCGGGGCGGCGGGGGATTCTCTGGTGGCTGGAGCAGCATCTAATAACCAACTCGCAAAATAAAACAAAATAAAAACAAACACGAAAACGCCAGACATCATGATACAGACTTATAATTTGCATCGATGTTTTTTTTTGAAATTCTGTACACGAAAAGTGAGCGAGAGCCCTCGGTGCGCGTGCTCGCTGCTGAAGTCAAAGTAAACTTTATTGTCATCTCCGCTACAGACAGTCCAGCATATAGAGACGAGACGACGAGGCTCCAGCTACAGCAGTGCAAGTAAACAAACAATAAATATAAAATGAGTAAGAAAATAAATGTACACTTTAGGACTCGGGGTAAAGGATCAAAGGAACTTGTCTAAAGCAGTTCTTGTTCATTAACTGTTTTAAAAACTACCATCTGCATAACTGACAAAGGCTAACAAGGCCGGGGAAGGACTATATACACAGACTTAAAAATGTATCTAAAGTCAGCTATTTCATTATTTGTGCTCTTGCCTCTACCATTGAGGACACTTTTTGTCCAGTAAAGAGTAGCGCTACCTCGATTTTTAAACTTTTTTTTTTTTTTTTTTTTTTTGTCATTTTGCTCAAACTATTGTGATACTCACTCTGAACAATCAGCTCACGTGGAGTTGGCACATACCTGTCTCACTTTGAGATTGTCTGACAGATGTTGAAGGACCTCAGGGACGACTCTGGCCCTTCCTGTAAAGTGCAGTGGTGTTTTTTAACCCAGTCCAGTTTGTCTGTGTACTCAAAGGTCCACGTTGACCCCGTGGATTGAAACAGGGGTCAAGTCTCCTTTGCAACTCAACGTGGCAAAGGAGTCGACTCATCGCCCCTGCTGATGCATCCAACCACCGCAGAGTCATCAGAAAACTTCTGCAGATGGAGGTCTCTGTTCAGTGGCTGAAGTCTGGTGTAGGGGGGCGAGGGGACAGTCCCCTGTGGTGCTCCTGTGTTGCTGATCAACATTGTCTGACAAGGTGAAGACGTACATTGTGGTCTTCCTGTCAGGTAATCAATAATCCAGGACACTAAAGAAGCATCCACCTGCATCGCTGTTAGCTTATCACCCAGGAGAGTCGGCCTGATGTTGTTGAAAGCACTGGAAAAGTCAAAGAGCATGACCCTCGCAGTGCTCGCCGGCTGGTCCAGATGGGCGTAGTCATGATTGAGCAGATGGATGATGGCGTCCTCAGCTCCAAGACATGGCTGGTAAGCAAATTGAAGGGGATCCTGATGTGGTCTGACTATGAGTCGGAGCTGGTCCAGGATGAGTCTCTCCAGGGTCTTCATGATGTGGGAGGTCAGTGCCACAGGCCTGTAATCCTGGGGGCCACTGGGATGTGATGTCTTCCACAGCACTGGGACCCTCTGCAGACTCTGCATGAACAGTTTATGGAAGACTCAAAAAAAGCTGGGGGCACAGGACTTGAGGACACAGGGACCCACTCGTCTGATCCAGCAGACTCGCCTGATTGGAGTCTCCTAATCTGCAACTGTACCTGGTCTTGAGTGAAAGTGATGGGTGGGGAGGGGTGTCAGGACTCTGGTGAGGGTGTGAGCAGTCACTGCAGTGTTGAAAATGGTGGTTGGTAACCCATGATGAACTGCCAACTTATCTAGGGTGTACCCTGAGTCCGCTAGGATAGGCTACCTGATAAGGAAATGATGGACAGAGGACATCTCCTCAGCAGGTGTTCATAAAGTTTCCTCATCTTCATGAGGATCTCATGCGCAGCATCTTCCACTGGCTCGATGTGGGTGATCAGGTCTCATACAATATGACCCTTATGGTTATTCTGGCCAAGAAAGAGAATAGGCTGGCAGCCCAGAGAATGTAGTTTTGAAACCTGCAAGAACAACAAGGAAATCTATGCAGCCAGTCTGGTTTGAAAAATTATCTTAGCAGGGGAATAGTTTACAGTGTGGGCATGGCCAGGCTGATCAGTACCAACTCAGGAGGTGCAACAACGTAAATATTAAATCCGTGTGGTTGGTTGGCTTTGATTTGTTACAAGGTTAAGACTGGCCTGAAATGTATCCTCTGGAATTTACAAATCTTGAACAAATGAAGTTGCATATAAGCAAACTGATGCATAACAAACCTTTAAGTTTCACATCTTTGTTATGCTGCTGTAGATTTTTAAAAAGGTTTTGGCATCTCACCTGACAAATTTCTATCTGCTCCTTTTAGGCATCTATGACACGCGCTCTTCCACAAGCATGTACTTTTGTCTGTCGTCACAATCCCCGACATCAGATTGACAGTGAGATGTATCCTGAATAGGGTAAAGAGTTGCTACACTGCTTCCTCACATCTGCTTCATGAATATGAAGGGTTGTAGTGGGAGAAGGTGGTCTAGGGTGAAGAAGGGGGGTGCAGGGTGAAGGTGATGGCTCTGGGGGGGTGAGTGTCCAAAGTGTCTCTATTGTGTGAAGGCTTCTTGATGGCTCATCAAAACGGCAGTTAAAGTCTCTGAGGGCGTTGGCCAAGAGCTTGTGTTGTGTTATTCTGTGTTTGATTCAGTCATTGAAATATCTAACATGAGACAGGTGCTCTTGGATTACTATTGAGACGACAAAGACGGTCATGAACACTATAAAACCAACATCTGTGATGGGCATGATTATCAATAAAAACACATTTTCTTGGCGTGTTAGCCTGCGATCAGGTACCCAATGCGCAGCTTCAAAGACTCCCAGCTATGGCTATTGTAAACACTCACCCTTCTACAGTGCCCGGGGAACACTGGCTGGCTGTTTATTTTGAGAGACAGACGCGGTTATTTTTTTGATAGTTTTGGAAACTCGCTAGACAGTTTTCCACCAGCAATAAAGGTGTTTTTTCTAAACTGTTCCACTATTTTATATTCAGGAGAACGACTCCTCCATCACATGCTGTCAACATTGTGTATTTTTTATTTCATACGTATACAAAATGGTGCATCTTATTCACATGTGCTTAACGTGTATTCTGCTAATTTAACTTGTAACGATGCTATGGTGTGTCACTTTGTCAACAACATACAACCCGTGGCAGTGTGTAGTGATTATGTGTGTGCAACAAGGATACTGATGTGTACTACTGGTTATAATAAAAGACAATATGAGAGCATGATTTAATCGAGTCAGTGGTATTTATTATCAAAAATTGTTGCATATATTATTATACAGTCACATCACACATGCTTCAAGAGTAATAAAGAAATCAAACATTATACAATGATGATAATAGAAAAACTGAAAACAGTCAATATTTCAGGCAGAAAACAACAACATTACAGCTATGATAAGAAATAGTCTGAATTCAAAAATCCAACCACTCGACAGGACCACCCTTTTATTTTTATTTTTTTTATTCTTTATTTTCTTTAATGTACTATCACGCAGTGAGACGCCCGGTGTTCTTTTTAGGTGTGTTTTAAAAAAACCAGAGTCTTCAGTAGGGATGGGTATCGTTTAGGTTTTATCCGATACCGGTGCCAAATCGGTACTTTTGAAACTGTGCCGATGCTTAAACGGTGCTCAAAGAATGGAGAACACAAACTTTGTCCAAAAACCTCTCACGTTCAGCTGTTTTTTGTAAAAAGATAACAATGTTAGCCTTTTCTGCAGCTATGGGGCATATATGGTATCACTCTTGGCTGGAAGCAGTGCTTAAACAATGGAAAAAACACAAACTTTGTCCAAAGACCTCTCATGTTTAACTGTTTTCCACTTTTTCTTTGGTCATTTTAGCCTTTTTGGCCAGGGTGAAGGGAGTATCTGCCATCAAACAAGAACACAGCAGCATGTAGCTATGATGATGTTTGCTAGTTCACCTTACATGCATTAATGTAATAACGTGGTTAGCCTACTTAACGTAAATTACACACGAACAACATGAAGCTACTCACGCAGAGAAGAACGGCTGCTGCATCATCATCCTCATCATTCCTGCTACACTGGCAGGGCTAGGGGCCAGGACTCCATTCTTCGGGTTTTTGGGGGATGTTGCTCCGGGTCCGATAACTGGCAACCCACCCGACGTGCACGGTGTGAGGTCTCGCAGCAAGCTATCAAATACGGCGCATTTCTCAGCTTTTTAAAAAAACGCTATGCGTCGCCAGGTGTTTCATCGGATTCTTGGTGTTACCTCCTTTGACAGTATCACAGTATCAGCTTAAAGCACTTGTTGCTGCTGAGTTTGCATCTTTTGCTGTGAAGTACAGCCAGACTTTGACCGCTTCGCCTTGGACATTTTTAATCTGTAGCTCTGCTCTAAAAGAACATACGTACCTGGGCCCGCCTACTATCCTCGGAAACATAAAATGATTGGCTAGAAGTGTATCACAGCTCAGGAAAAAAAAGCACCGAAATGTGCGCTGCTTTTCGGTCTGGTTACTACCGTTTATGTCAGAACCGGTGCCATCATGGCACCGGACACCGGTACCCATCCCTAGTCTTCAGTCAGTGTGTGTATGATCTGTTTTATACAAGGCAATGGTCTTATGTACACCGGTATTGGATATGGCTGATAACGGTATGTTTAAATCTGAAACAGCCTTTAAAAACTCTGTCCAAGCTATAGGTCTGAAACCTTCAGAAGGTGTGTGTGGGTGTGACGGCTTTAATCAGATCATAAATGTGTGAACCCGGTATGGTGTTTATCAACAACAGTTTCTCCTTTGTCATTGTAAGAAACCATGTTTGGCGAACGGTTCAGAGCCGCTAGAATGAGTTCTGCGTTCCTCCTACTCCTTTTAGGCATGTGTGTCAAAACACTCTCTGCAATAAAATCCTTCACCCCAGCATCCATAAACAGGAGGGGTGTCCGCAGGAGGGGTTTGCACATCTGTGTTAAGCTGTTCCGGTAAGGATAAAGACAATACACTCTTTTCACGGGCCCCTTGTCTCACAAGTGTTAGGTATCTTTGGAGAATATCGCCATATTTTTTAGCTTTCTCATACACATCTGTCTGATTGGGACATATTCAAGGAAGCAGCCACCTCCAATAACATCACAGACATCGAGGAGTACACAGACACGGTGAGCTCATACATCACCAAATGCATTGATGATGTAACACAAGTGAAAAGTATCACAACTCGAGCCAACCGGAAGCCATGGCTAACAGGAGATGTCCACAGGCTGCTGAAGGCCAGAGACAAGGCCTTCAGAGCTGGGGATGAAATAGGCCTGAGCGAGAGCCAACCTGTCACGTGGCATCAGGAAAGCGAAACAGGACTACACACACAAGATAACCTCCCACTTCAATGATAGCAAGGATGCAAGAAGCCTATGGCAAGGCATCCAGGCTATTACAGACTACAAGCCTGTAGCGCGTAGCTGTGAGAGCGACACCACTCTGCTCAACAACCTGAACAGCTTCTTTGCACGATTTGAAGCACAGAACAACACACGCCCACAGAAAACACCACCACCTCCACACGACCAGCCTCTGTGCCCGTCTGCTGCCAGCGTGAAGAGGACACTCATCACCATCAACGCCCGGAAAGCAGCGGGTCCAGATAACATCCCTGTAGTGTGCTGAAAGACTGCGCAGAGGAGCTGAAGAATGTCTTCACAGACATCTTTAACACCTCCCTGAGGCAAGCCACTGTCCCATCATGCTTCAAGACTGCCACCATCATACCTGTGCCAAAGAAACCATCCCCAGCCTGTTTCAATGACTACCGCCCCGTGGCACTGACACCCATTATTATGAAGTGCTTTGAACGACTAGTCATGTCACACATCAAATCCACCCTACCTCCCACCCTGGACCCACACCAGTTCGCATACAGAGCGAAACGATCCACAGAGGATGCAATCTGCTCTGCCCTCCACCCAGCCCTAACTCATCTGGACAAGAAAGACTCATATGTGAGAATGCTGTTCATAGACTTTAGCTCAGCATTCAACACCATAATACCACAACAACTCATCTGTAAACTGGACAGACTGGGCCTCAGCACCTCCCTCTGCAACTGGCTGCTGGATTTCCTCAGCCAGAGGCCTCAAGCGGTGCGTGTGGGCAACAAGGTCTCAAACAGCATCACCCTGAGCACGGGGGCTCCACAAGGCTGTGTGCTCAGTCCTCTGCTCTTCACCCTGTTGACACATGACTGCACACCAACCTACAGCTCCAACCACCTTGTGAAGTATGCGGACGACACAACGCTGGTGGGGCTCATCACCAAGGGCGATGAGACCCACTACAGGAAAGAGGTTGAGCTCCTGACCACGTGGTGCAGAGACAACAACCTCCTGCTAAATGTCAGTAAGACCAAGGAGATTATTGTCAACTTCCAGAGAGGCCACACCTGTCACCCCCCCATTGACCATCGACGGCGCTGCGGTGGAGAGGGTGAGTAGCACCAAGTTCCTGGGGGTGCACATCAGTGAGGACCTCTCTTGGACCACCAACACAGCATCACTGGCCAAGAAAGCACAACAGCGCCTCTACTTCCTGCGCAAACTCAAGCGGGCAAGTGCTCCACCACCCATCCTGACCACATTCTACAGAGGAACTATTGAAAGTATCCTCTCCAGCTGCATCACTGTGTGGGGCGGTAGCTGCACTGACTATAACAGAAAAGCTCTACAACGCATTGTGAGAACAGCTGAGAGGATAGTTGGTGTACCACTCCCCTCCCTGCAAGACATTTACACCACTCGCCTCACCCGCAAAGCCATCACAATTGTCAACAACGCAACCCACCCCGCGCACTGTCTGTTCAGCCTCCTGCCCTCTGGAAAGAGATACAGAAGTGTCCACTCCCGCACTACCAGGCTCACCAACAGCTTCATCCACCAGGCTGTGAGACTGCTGAACTCTCTTCCCTCCCGGCTCCCAGCAAGCAGAATCACCAGATTGGCAGAAGTATAGGAAGACAGACTGGACTCTACCCCCACCCCCCATCCACGCACCCACCCACGCACACTCTCCAACAAGGAAACACTCTCTGAACTAAGAACTGGAAAACATTCCTGACTGGAAACAACTACTTCTGCATTGCAATTGCACACACCTGCTGCTATATATTTTTAGTATTTCTTTTAGCACTATTTATATTATTATATTACTATTACTGCTGCTATAGTCTTATGCTGCATTAAAACAAAAACCCCTACCAACAACAACCTGGGACTACCTCAAGTAGACTAGTATACTATTTTCCAGGGAACACTGTTGGAACACTTTATTTATTTATTTTTAGGTCTTGTCTATCCTGTTACCTATTTAATATTACCTTATTGTTAGGGCTGTTTTTGTTGTGCATCTGCACTTTATTGTTATCAATGTCTACGCATGGGACAGTGTGATAGTAATTTCAATTCCTTTGTATGGCAAGTACATTTGAAGAAATTGACAAATAAAGTTTTCTATTCTATTACATGAAGCATCTCCTTGGTAAATGGCCTGTATTTATATAGCGCTTTACTAGTCCCTAAGGACCCCAAGGCGCTTTTACATATCCAGCCATCCTCACACACTGGTGATGGCAGCTACATTGTAGCCGCAGCCACCCTGGGGCGCACTGACAGAGGCGAGGCTGCCGGACACTGGCGCCACCGGGCCCTCTGACCACCACCAGTAGGCAACGGGTGAAGTGTCTTGCCCAAGGACACAACGACCAAGACTGTCCAAGCCGGGGCTCGAACCGGCAACCTTCCGATTACAAGGCGACCTCCCAACTCTTGAGCCACGATCGCCCCACGATCTCCTTGTCCAAGTCATTCTGAGCCTGTTGTCTAATGTTGCCTGTGTACTGTTGTGGTCGTTTCAATAAGTCCAGCTGATGTTCAGGCACCAAAAACATCTTTTGCACATGTTCCATTTTCACTAGTGATGTGCGATACCACCGATTTCCTTTCCGATCCGATACCAAGTAATATCCAGGGTGGTATCGACGATACTGATCCGATATCGATACTTTGTACAAAAACGTATTTTATTTATTGTATCTCAAATTATAGCGTCATAATGATTACAGGACATCAGATTATTTGTTCTTATCACTTAATAATGCAGAGCTCATCATATAGAAATAAAAAAAACTGAAGTTGTGCGCTATTTGAACACCTTGCCTGCCTGCAGCACTAAAGGACTCCGTGAGAGACGTCTGTCTCGCCCTAGCAGCACCTGTCCTGTCCTCCTCTTCAGTTCGTCTCAACATACACTCGTCATATTCTGTGATATGATTTACTCTGAGGTGTTTGACAAGGTTAGTGATGTTGCCACAACCATACATGCCAACCCTCTCGATTTTTCCAGGAGAATCCCGGAGCCACCATTCTCCCGAATTTCCACCTGGACAACAAAATTGAAAAACCATATTGCAGAATTCATAGCGCCGCCGAGCCAATTCCAGTTTCCAACAATGGCGGCAGCTCCTTAGTTTTAATATTACTCTTATTTCTCTTTCTGGGTCGCAAAAAGAAAAAAACAACTTTTGACATATTTTCAGGTGAGAATGTAGCTGTGTAAACTTCAAATATCTGAGCCGACCGACACATCGTCTTCAAACCCCCGCGGTCTTTCACTACTCGGGTTAAACATGATATATAAGTCACTTTGATAACTTAAAAATGTTATTGTTTGGCTTTTTCAGTGTTTTATTTGTTCGTGAGTAAATCTGTTTGGCTGAGATTAAAGTTATTAGATTAGATTAAATTAAACTTTATTAATCCCTCGGGTGGGTTCCTCCGGGGTTTTCACACAGCTGAATAAACATCAAACAGAAAACTAATTAAAGAAAGTGTGAGACGGTCGAGAGTTTACACCAGCGCCCGGTTAT
Organism: Astatotilapia calliptera; assembly: GCF_964374335.1. Taxonomy (NCBI): domain Eukaryota; kingdom Metazoa; phylum Chordata; class Actinopteri; order Cichliformes; family Cichlidae; genus Astatotilapia; species Astatotilapia calliptera. The sequence continues at coordinate 1,292,403 of NC_137428.1, read as the reverse complement.
ATTTTAGATAGCAAGGAACAGACGGCAGAGTTTCACTCCACCGAGGGAACTCGTGACGTACTACCTGGCTTTCTTTAGACCGCGAAGGCCGGGTCCTCAGGTGGAAGCAGCCTCTGAATTTGGACACCCCCGCTGTTTCGGTGATGGTGACATTTAACGTATTTTATCCGATAAATAAACACTGTAAAATGTGCCCTTTTGATTGTCTCCCTAATTCTGAGGTTTCAAGGTTGGGAAAGTATAGCCACAACACCTCACTCGTGGAGCACTTTTTTGCCACATGTATCCAAACCACGTCTCAGCTGTTTGTGGAGGTAAAATACGTCCGCACAATTAGGCTCAGCCATTGTTGTGAGTGCGCGCGCCAAGGGGCTGCGAGACATTTATACAGCCGTATTTCGCACATGACTATGAAAGGCGGAAGAGCAAGTAGATCCTTTGAATGTAGACAATCCGAATGTTATAGTTTCTTTCCACTGTGTTCCTGTTAATGATAAACTACAAATTTACCCTAAATTACTAAAATATCGATATTTTAATGTGAGAATCGATTCTACAACATAAATGACTGGTATCGGAGGAATCGATATTTCAGGATCAATCCGCACATCACTAATTTTCACCTGTTTTCTATCAGACTGGTTATGAAAGGGATTGCAGCCCCTAATAAGGGTAGTAAAAACCCTCCAGATTGGTTGATTGTCTTTCTCTTTTTCAAAGTTTTTCTTTTTGTCAGCAATCAGTCTGATTAGAGATTTTTTTTTTTCTTTAACTGTTTGTACTGCTGATTGGTCAGTGGAATGTTAGCCTTTAAGGTATTGCAAGGTATCTCACACAATGCATTGATGAAATCCAAGCCTGCATTGCTAATAATAACTCTGCGTAAAGCCGGTGGAGACTTGTATATCAACTCCAACAGAGACAGATTCCTCCGCATGCGTGATCACATCCTTTCACCTCTTCACTGTTTTTATGTTTTCGGATATAAACAACCGGACGGTCTGACAGTAAATTTGTTCTGAGTCTTGAATAGTCCGGGGTCTTAGCTTTATAGTCTATTAAAAGATACCCGTATGTTGTGGATGTGGCATCATTAAACGCCTCTATAAAATATTTAGTATTACCAGGAAACATTTGTCTACCTAAAAGCATAACCTGATATTTATCTCTCGGATTTTTAAACAGTATTAGTTAGTGTTCAAGGAAATAGTTCTACTGGATTTTCCTTGAATAAACAAATTCTGAACCAGATGTATACAACTCAAATTCCTCTATGATGCACATACTTTGTGAACACATTTTGTACTTCTAAATTGTTAGCTGCATCGTTCATTACATCGTCTATAATTAACAAATTATTCTTGTCTGTAGGCAGAAGGGTGTCATCAGCCAGAGATTTGGGTATACCGTTAACAAAGTTTGTCTCTTATCTTAAGAAGCTGGTCATATAGTGTGTGTGTGTGTGTGTGTGTGTGTGTGTGTGTGTGTGTGTGTGTGTGTGTGTGAGAGAAATAATCCTGGAAGCATTTTCAATGACATTTTTGACAAAAAAAAGTCTTGCCGCAGTTACTGGGACCACTGACCACCATGCTGAACGGGTGCTGCAACCTGGCATCAAACCCCTGATCTAATTTAAAATCCATAAGGCAGGGTTGTATAGTCTGGGAGCACACGGCGCTTGTTGTAGACGACTTTTTTTGTTTTTTTGTTTCATTCTTCAAATGAAGCTTCCTTTTATCGCGTTTGATATTATCAGACACAGCCACTAGGTGTGCGTCTCATGCCTGATTGGCTACAAACTTGTGGACTAAACCTTTTAAGGATTCGTGGGTGACAACTTTGGAGTTTAGTGCATTCAGTGTTACGCCTTCACATTTGACCTGGGTCTTACCCAGCGATGTGTGATACGCGTAACATTTTGGCCCACCGGAAACAAATTCTGTGATCTTCCACACCTCCCTGTCCAGAAGCTAATTCGCTGGTGAGATCCCCCAGAAAGGGCCCAGAGGAGGCATCCAGTCGCCAGGGCGTGCTGTGAAAATGATGCTGTCTGTATCACGATACAGCACACGCTACTGCAAGTTTTCTAACAAACCATACAGCATGAGTCTGGCGTGTGCAGTGGTCATGGCACCCACAAAGACATTAACGTCCTTCACGCGGGATGCTCTACCATCGGCGTGGCGCCCACTGCACCATGGCAATGTTGTCAGAGATGAAACTAAACTGCCGCACGTTGTACTGGTCGCTGAACATTAGCTGACTAAACCTGGATGGGTCTGTGATGAGCTCAGATGACGCCATGTTTGACCTCATGCTGAAACGACCCCATAACAAGTTTAGCAGCAGCTTGTTACAGTTACGAACAGCTTTATTTACACATATTTTGGACGGAGCCAGCATTATTCCCTCCTTTTCATAACACTTGTCTATGTACTCTTGCTGTTCGTCAGGGGTTTTCACATGTTCTGGATACCCCGAGGCCTCATGTTTAAGTTTTAGAAAGGCTTTCACATAGTCTTTAAACAGTGTGTCAGTCTTGTTGGGGAAATGCCACACCTCATCAATAGAAACAAGCTTGTATCCTTGCTCAGCAGCTTTTTCAAGCTCAAATGAGACCCATGTGCCTTTCAACACGCGTTCACTGTCACTGTGCCCGCATGCAGAGTACTGGAACTGGTCTTCAGCGCACATGCTGCAGAGTGGAAACATCAGTCTGGTACCATTCCATGAAGCTCACCTTGCCACTTTCAGACATGCGCTCATAGCCATAGAAGGAGGGGTCTGGGTATGGACCAACATAATACTCATTATCCCTAGTGTTGAATCTGTGTGGGAAATGGCCCTTCTGCAGGTCTTGAAAACCTAAAGCAGAGGGTATTTTGGCAAGACCCATGGGCAAAAAGCTGAATGACTCAATCCACCGCTGGTCATAGTGCCTGTCATGCATCAGAATCACACGGCTCCCTCTCATTGTGACGGTAGGTGTTATACACTGCTTGACAAAGTACTCCAGAAGTATGTAGTTATCAAAGCCAGATGCATTATGTGCTATGAATGTGTACCCACGAAACCTTGGGCGTCTGCAATGCTGCACAAACGCATCCACACATTTTAATGTATTAAATGTGAACTTGTTACCCTTCAGATCAGACGCACACACAAAGTTGGCCTCATGTTTGCCGTTGTGATACCGTGTCTCAAAATCATATAAAATATATTTATCACAAGAGTTCTGTTGTTCAACAGGCTGTATGAAACACTGATGCTCAGAGTCCCCGGCTAATTTAGGCTCACGGCAGTGCTCGACACATTTGTGTGGTGATTTCTCTGATTCTCTGTGTGACCCCGCAACTCATGCAATGCTTCATATTGTCGCACGGGACCATGTTATGTTTTATTTCTGGTAATTTGTGTTGTTGGTAACGGTGTTGTGATTTGCAGATGCGGTTACAGTCACTGCATTTCACGGTGGGACCTCTGTGGTGGTGACGGAGTGTGAAACATACGTTGCATATATGTTTACAGCTGTGATAGAGCGGTGTTTCATATGTATTGTAACAGAAATTACACACACAGGATGCCCCGAGAAAAGCTGTTGGCTTTTCAATCAGGTGATAGTGTTCGTTGTGTAGGTACAGCATTACAGTGTTTGGATTTGGCTCATCATGTGTGAAGAAACTAAGCAGACGTTTACGCCCTGCTGCATGATAATAGATTACTATCTTAATGTTTAGGTGCTTCTCAAATTTGCAGACATCAGAGAATGATACTGTCTGTGTGTCGCATAGACCTACTCGAGCATGTAACTGTTTAGCAGTAGCATGTTTTTCATGCTCGGGGGGCTGTTGGGTTTAATGAATGTACTATGCAAAGGGAGTAGCACAAATTGTGCGTATTGTCTGGTGTGTACAAATGTTTACCCTTCTTTGAGAGAATCTCATAAGGGATGTTTGCCAGTTTTAAGCGAGCCCCGCCGCTACTGTTTTGTGCAACCGTGACAAACTCTAATTCATCATCACCGATGGATTCGTCATTACTTTGCATAACTTGAGCTATTTGGTCGAGAAACAGGTCAGGGTCATAGTGATCATCAGGATTTAAAACAGCCCTGAACAAAGCCCTGCTGAGATCCAGCCACTGCTCTCACATTAGCTAAGCAGCTTCTAACTCTTTCTGGCACTTATTCTGGATCATCAAGACTTATGTCCCTAAAATCAAGGCGCTCGCGCAATTCTCGGGCGTTGAAATTGGGTATCTCTCTGATGCTATGATGACTGACTGCCAGACCCAGACTGAACAATGGGCTCTACTACTGGAGCACCTGTTTGTGGTTAACACTTGAGGAATTTCCATTGTTTGAGGGGTTGTGTGGTGGTGCGTCAGCAACAGCATCAGCATCTGCAGTAGCAGCAGTAGCACCCAGATAAGCATGTGTGCTAGGTGCACACACCCTTTCAGGCGTGACAGAAGCCCCAGTAATAAGACAATCGACGGTAGCTTGAGTAACAACAGTCCCTGCAACAGTAACATTTGTGGCTACAGGCAAATCCGGATGTTTCGGTTGGTTGATCAACAGCATCATCAGTAACGGCTTCAGAATGAGTTGGACAAGGACGCGCATTAGACACTGCCCTGCGTGCTGCTGCGAGACTACAAAGTCTTGCATGCAAAACTTGACATTTTCTTACTAATTGTGCAGCCGCATGGTTAAAACCCTCAAAGTCAAACCATTTAGCTCGAGTGGAGGTACCATCATTGTGTTTGAATAATTTACGGGGTGGATCCATGGTGTGGATTTTAAAAGTCAACTATTTAGAAAGCTGGTATCAATGAGATCTAATAAACCCGAGGTATTGTTTATTGTCTGCTGGATACTAGTTAGAACCCCTGCTATTTCTTGCAAGTTCCCTGGTGCTGCTTCTTGACGTTGGTTGACTTTAGCTGCTATTTCTTGCACATCCCTCTGTACTGCTTGTTGATGTTGGCTGAGTTTGGCATCAAAGATGGTGTATATCATTTTTTTGATGCAGAATGGGTCTGATCAAAAGTAGATGTGTTTGCTGTATTTAAGTATGCGTCGTATGCCTGTGATATTTGCGAGTCTGTTATGCAGCCTTGTTCAAAACCTATGTCTGAATCAGTGTTGTTTCTGAGACAATCTGGTGTGGTGGGTATATCAACTATATTAAAAATCTGATAGACTGTACTCAAAAACATCGCTGAAATCATTAGGCAGACACTCACTCGCGGTTATGCATGGACTGGCGATGAAGAATGGTTCCGAGTCTCCATTGTTGCACAAAGGTTGATTTTTCTGAGAGTTCGATATCGCGTAAATATTATTTTCCCATTCTCTCCTTTCTGTCTCTTGGACTCTTCCTCTGCCAGCTGCTTCTTTCTCTTCTCAGCCTTGGCCGCCTGTTCTGTCCGAGCTTTGTTTTCCTTCAGCGCCTTGATGAAGAGTCCTTGGAAAGTCCTGATGGTACCGAAGAGTTCCTCCAGTGACAGCTGATTGGCATCTTCACGTAAATAGACAGCCAGTTCTCCAAACAACTCCAGATTTGACTCAAGAACTTTTGCATACTGCTCCTTCACCTCCGCCGCAGAGTTGGAGACTTTCTGAACTGCTTGAGGAATATATTTACGTTCAAGCTTTTGTTTGGGTCGATGAACGTGATCTCTTTAGGCTCCTTCTTGACAGGAGCAGCTGCCCCCTTGTCTTTGTGTTCGGCCACCGAGAGGCAGAACAGCTGCTCGATGCTGCTGTAGTCGGGCTCGTGAGGAGGCGGCTCTTTCTGAACCGAGGCCCACATCAGAAATAGAATACTTTATTGATCCCTGGGGGAAATTATTTTTTTGTTACAGTGCTCCATTTTAAACCAACATTAAGACAAGACAGACAATACACTAAGAATAGTACAATATATACATAAGTCACTTATAAATAAATAGTTGGAAAAGAAACATGTGTAGTTGTAGCAGCAAACAGTGTGTTAAGTGGATGCGTTGTACAGGGAGCCACAGGCAGGAATGATTTCCTGTGTCGTTCAGTGGTGCTTTTCGGTAATCTCAGTCTCTCACTGAACGAGCTCCTGTGACTGACCAGCATGTCATGGAGTGGGTGGGAGGTGTTATCCAACATTGTCTTTATCTTGGACAGCATCCGCCTCTCCGACACCACCTTGAGGGAGTCCAGCTCCATCCCCACAACATTGCTGGCCTTACGGATCAGTTTATTGAGTCTGTTGGCATCTGCGACCCTCAGCCTGCTCCCCCAGCATGCAACAGCATAGAGGATCGCACTGGCCACAACAGACTCATAGAAAATCCTCAGCATTTTCTGGCAGATGTTGAAGGACCTCAGTCGCCTCAAAAAATAGAGACGACTCTGGCCCTTCCTGTAAAGTGCTGTGGTGTTTTTAGCCCAGTCCAGTTTATTGTCAATGTGTACTCCAAGGTATTTATAGTCCTCCACAAATACCTTGGAGTACACATTGACAATAAACTGGACTGGGCAAAAAACATGGAGTGACCATCAGTAACAGTCCGAAGTTTCTGCCAGTTGAGCTTCTTCATCCTCAGAGTGGGACAGCGGCTTGTCTTTGAGGGCGCGCTGCAGCCCAGGGCCTGGCTACTCTGGGCCACAATCATGCCTGTTGGAGGTGGAGGCGGAGGAGGCATGCCGGGTAAAGGTGGAGGCGGTGGTGGCCCACCACCCATCCCTGGTGAGGGCGGGGGAGGAGGGGGGACCCCTGGTCCAAAGGGCAGAGGAGGAGGTGGTGGTGGTGGTGGTGCCATTCCAGGCAATGGAGGAGGTGGCGGGGGACCAGCAAACCCTCCAGGTAGCGGTAGAGGGGGTGGTGGGGGTGGCGGTGGAACAGAGGTACACAGTGGCCTTTTAGGGGACGGTGTTTGGCTTCTCCGTGTACGGGTGATCCAGCTCCGTCTGCACAGCCTTATCCACTTTGACCCGCAGTCCGTCCACCTCGTGCCGATCGTCGCAGCTTTTTCTTTTAAAAGCCATCAGCCGCTGCATGATCTTCTCACAGGACTCCATCTGAGAGTCCTGGGCGAGCAGTATGGCTCTGTTAGTGATGGCCTCCAGAGCCAGCCAGATGTCAGGGCGCCCTGGTCCCAGCACCAGCAACGTCTGCAGGATGGACAACAGCTGGAGAGAGGCTGGGGAGCTGCTCACCTTGTTAAAAAGTGTAGTAAAAACCTCCAGGTGATTACTCATATCAATGCCCCCATACACTCGCAGGAGCTCTTCCTCATCTTCAGCCATCGCCTCTTCAAAAGCTTTGCACTGAATAATCAAGTCTTCATCCTCCTGCTCCCTCAGCTTTGGCAGAACATCAAGTAACTGAAGCCCTGCAAGCAAAATAACACAAAATGACACAGCTCCGAGTAAAACAACAAGAAATCAGCGGCTTTTCATGAAATGTCTTACAAAAAAAACCACATATTTTGATTTTCTCTATTTAGCTGGGTAACATTTTAAGTGAGACATTTCACTGACTCCCTTAGCGTGGCATTTTCAGCAGCGAGCGTTTCCACCTGCTGCTGGCTGAACTCCAGTGATTCTCGCAAGGATTTAAATTCCCGGTGTAGAATCTCCACCAAGTACAGCCTTGCATCGAAACTGGACAATCGTTTGTCGATTGACTCAAGGATGTCAGCTATGTCGTTGCCGGATGGCGATGTTGTGCCAGGGGAATCTGCCGGGCAACATCTTTTCGATGACTGCGTCTCAGATTTGGCCGGGGAAGATGCACTCTGAGCCTTCATTATGAGATCCTGGAAGAACTGATCAATATAATCTTGGAGAGCCTCTAAACTCTCCCCGTTGTTCTCCAGGGTGTTGGAGATGATTTAGATAAATGTTGTTAGTTATAAGACAATTGATAAGTGTATTTGGTCAAATTGAAGCTTAAAGGAATTTGTTCAATTCTAAGCTACCATTTGCTTTAATTTTTTCGCCAAAATCTCTGGCGTCTGACATCAGTTACAACATGAGTCGCTTACCTTGTCCGTCACTTCCGTCACTTGTAAATGTTATCAGGAAATGATCAGACAGCAGGGGGTTTTCTTCTTTTCTTCTTTGCTGGCATTTCTCTCCAAACTGGCAGCAAATGCAGCTTCTCAGTGACAATTTGTCACAGTCTGGCGAGGGCAGACTGTATGAATTGAAAAAGGACCCAAAATGCAGACTCCAAGGAACAGGGAACAAAACTTGAATGTTAACAAAAAGCGAGCCGTTTAATATGGCTGGTAAAAAAGGTACAAACAAAGGGCAAGGCAAACTGAAGCAAAATTAACACAAACCTAAACTGGGAAATCTAAACAAACAATAAGAAAAACCTAGACAAGAAACTTGGAAGCATGGCATAGGAAACATTTCTCTCCGAACTGGCAGCAAATGAAGCTTCTCAGTGACAATTGGTCTTTTAGGATCCATCTCACTGATAAACGATGGGGGCGCCAGTTTGCGTGATGTGCATGAAAGACTGTTGTATACCCTCTGGAGTTCGCTGAGATTTCGGCGGTCCAGCACTATCCACAGATACAGCGTCTTACAGCCTTTGCTTTGCCTGATTTTCTTTTTGGCGACCCAAAGGCGACTGTTTTTCATATATGCATGGAGCTACCTGCCAGAGAGCAGCAGGTAAGCGCATAGTCCCTCCTGCTAGCCCTCAATGTCTAAGTGTATTTAACATTGAGAGGTGGGCAACGACGCCAGGGGTGGGGTGTACACCCTGATGGTACTTTGGACTCCGTGTATCGTGCCCACCCCCAAGATCCTATATGTATGTGTAATGAGAGTGTGAGTAATGTGAATGTCTAAGTTGTGGGATAAAATTGAGGCAGAGGCAGCCAGAAGGGGACAGAGGGGGGGGGTAGCCTCCTCTGCACCCTGGTGACATACCCCTACTCCAAGGCCCTGCATGTGTGGGTGGTTGTGGTGGAGCGGGAAGAGAGAGGCAGCTGGAGATGGGGAGGGAAGGAAGGGAGGAGCAAGTGACTCCTCCCTGGGGCCAGCTCCCCCGCTGACCCCAGTAGGCACCCCCATACTCCACGACCCGCCAGGGAAAGGGGGCCCAGGCCCATCCAGACCGGGCCCAGTGCAGCAGCGCCCCCCGGCCCCACAGAGCCCGGGACAGTCCACCCAACCCCACCACAGAGAAAACTGCACCCACCCCACCATCCACTCATCTTCCAGACTACATGAGTCAAACACCCAGCCTGAGATCTTCCTCCACCTCTCCTGTATCTCCCCCTCCTGCAGAGAGAGTTCCTGAAGAGAGGAAAGCTCCTGCAAGATGTGACAATCTCCCCCACCAGTTGAAGAGCCCCCCAGGTGGCTCGACGCACCGGCGGCACACTGCTCCAGGGCTGGGCCCCCATGCACCCACCCGCCCACAACCCCGGCAACACACCAACCAGGATCCAAGCCCCCGAGGCCCGGCCAGGGCCCCAGCCCAGAGACGGAGCGCCCCCAGAACCTCACGCCCATCCCGGACCCATCCAGGGGCAGCCAGGCTACCAGGTCAGTAATCCACGTCCATCAGCACAGACCCTCCCCTAGCCCCGCTGCACGCAGCCGCGAGGAAACAGTCACCTGAGAGCCAACAGAGCCCCTAACCGGACATGACCGCTACCCCGGGTTGAGCCCCCCAAGGAAGATGCCTCCGGGGAACCCCCCGACGCCCTAAGCCTGTCCCTACCCCCACACCAATCACAACAGTGAAGGCGGGACCAAACTATGACCCCCCACCCCCACTAGGTGATGGAGCTGATCAAAGGAGCCCAGAGCAATTGATCTGATGTGGTGGCAGAGGCTGTATCAAGACTAATGTAATCTAATAGATAATTTCTATATTGGTTAGAATTAAGATTATTTTTATTTTTCCAGTTCATGAGGACTGTTTTCTTGGCGATGCATAGGGCAGTGAAGATCATATGGGCTATATTCTTTTCTGAAGTGACATTATCTAAGCTGCCCAACAAACACACTAAGGGGGAAGTTGGAATGTTACATTTCAGACACTTCGATAAGTCTTCACATATCTCGCGCCAAAACTTCTGAACTGGTGGACAGAACCAAAGAGCGTGGATATAATTGTCTGGTGAATTGGTTTGGCAGTGTGAGCAGTTGTTGGTAGACGTAAAGCCCATCTTGAACATCCGATGACCTGTATAGTGCACTCTATGTAATATTTTGTATTGAATTAATTGAAGACTGGGATTTCTAATTAGATGAAAGGTTTTTAAGCAAATCTGAGACCAGAAGTTTAGGTCTAAGTTAACTGATAAATCCGCTTCCCATTTTGCAGTAGGAAGTGATATTGATTCATCTGTTTTAGAAAGCATTCTGTATATTTTGGATAGTAATTTGGGGGTTTTAGAGCAAGAAATTGAACCACACTTGGTGGTGTTTGTAGTTCAACTTGACCCGGTTTAAATTTCTTTTTTACTATGGATTTAATTTGTTGATATTCTAAAAATCTTTTCTTGTTGATCCCATATTGTGTAACTAGTCCGTCAAATGAAATAAATTCTGTTCCTTCTAGTATATGTTCTAAATATTTGATTCCTTTATCACTCCAATCTGAAAAGTTTATCATATTATTGTTTTGTAATATGTCAGGGTTGTTCCAGATAGGTGTACGTTTGCATGGGATTAATGAAGACGCCGTCAATTTTAGAAACTCCCACCATGCTGTCAGAGAAGAGCTGATGTTGATGCTTTTAAAGCATTCATGTTGTTGGATGTTTGAGCTGATAAATGGTAGGTCTGAGATCTCTAGATTATTGCAGAGTGCTTGTTCTACATCTAGCCAAGGTTCATCTAAGAGGGTGTGTTTTAGCCATCCTGAGATAAACTGAAGCCTGTTGGCTAAGAAGTAGTGCTGAAAGTTAGGCAGTTCTAGTCCTCCTTTATCCTTGGTCTTTTGTAGTGTTTTTAAGCTTATACGTGGGGGTTTATTTTTCCAAAGGAATTTGGACATACATGAATCTAGAGATCTGAACCAATCTTGTGGCGGTTTAGTTGGGATCATTGAGAATAAATAATTTATTTTTGGTAAGACCATCATTTTTATAGCGGCAACCCTTCCCATGAGTGATATGGGTAGACATTTCCATCTAGCCAGATCATCTTCTACCTTCTTTAAAAGTGGGATATGGTTTAATTTAGTTAGATCTGCAAGCTTGGGAGAAACATTAATACCTAAATATTTTATATTTCCCGATTGCAGTGGTGTAGAAGAGGAATTATGGAGGGAGCAATTAATCGGTAGAACTGTAGATTTTGACCAGTTAATTGAGTAATCTGATATTCTTGCAAAAGAGTTTATCAATTCAATCACCCCAGAGATATTGGTTTGTGAATTTTGGAGAAAGAGTAACACATCATCCGCATAAAGGCTGATTTTATGTTCCACGTTCTTGCATTTTATGCCCTTAATTACTGAATTCTGTCTAATTGCTGCTGCTAGTGGTTCAATAAAAATTGCAAACAGTGAAGGGGAGAGTGGGCATCCCTGCCTGGTGCCCCTCAAGAGACAGAAGCTGGAGGATGTCTGGTCATTTGTTCTAACACAAGCTGTTGGGGAATTATATAATATTTTTAACCAGTTTATGAAAGAGGATCCAAAACCAAATTTGTGTAAAGTTGCAAATAGAAATTTCCAGTTAACTCTGTCGAATGCTTTTTCTGTATCTAAAGAGAATATTGTAGTTTCTAGGTTTTTACTGTATGAGTAGTCTATCAAATTAAGTAATCTACGTGTATTTGTTGATGAGTGCCGACCTTTTATGAAACCAGTTTGGTCAGGATGAATTAAGAGGGGGGTTATTTTCTCCAGTCTCTTTGAGAGAGCTTTGCAGATTATTTTAAGGTCTACATTTATAAGGGATATTGGACAATAGCTTGAGGGATATACAGGGTCTTTGCCTGGTTTTAGCAGGAGATTAATGTTTGCAGAATTCATATTTGATGGAAGTCTGCCCTTTTCTTTAATTTCCAACAACGTTCTGTAGAAAACTGGTGCTAGAATCGACCAGAATTCTTTGTAGAATTCTGCAGGAAAGCCGTCTGGACCTGGAGCCTTATTATTGGGCATACTTATCAGGGCTTCCTGGAGTTCACCTGGTGTCAGTGGTGAATCCAGTGCCATTGCTTGAGTGTCCAATAATTTTGGAAGAGTTATGTTGTCCAAAAACTGATCAATTTCTTTTTTAGATGGGTTTATTTGTGGTGAATACAACGTTTTATAGAAATCCCTGAAAATGTTGTTTATTTGTATCGGTTCATATATTGTGTTCCCAGATGAATCTTGAACAGCACATATAGTTGTTTTTTCTTTATTTATTTTTAGCTGGTTTGCTAGAAATTGACCGGATTTATTACCATGTTCATAATTTTGTAGGCGTAGTCTTTGTACTAAGAATTTTGTTTTTTTATCAATTATCTCATTTAATTCTAGTTTTGTTTTGCGTATTTTGTTCAATGTTTCCTGATCTTGGTGGGACGCGTAGGCTTCTTCTAGTGATTTGATGTTTTTTTCTAATTCCTGAATATTTTTGTTTTTTTTCTTTTTATGTGATGAGAAAGAAATTATTTTACCTCTCATCACAGCTTTCCCTGCTTCCCATAGAACAGAAGCTGATGTTTCGGGAGTGTCATTATAGTCTAAATATAGAGTCCATTCTTTTTTTTTTTAAATATTTAATAAAGTCTTCATCTTTAAGTAGTGATATATTAGTGATATATTAAGTTTTTACTTGGCGTAGTATTATTCTTGTGCATTAGTGTTAAAGATACAGGACCATGATCGCTGACAGCTATAGGGTGAATCTCAGTGCCTGAAATGTCGTTCAGCAGTGAGCTGCTGACCAAAAAATAATCCAGACGAGAGTAGGAGTGATGAACATGTGAGAAAAAAGTATATTCCTTACTGGTGGGGTGAAGGGAGCGCCATGCATCGCAAAGACCAAAGTCGCTCATATACTGTTTGATTATATTTGTGGACTGCCAATTACGCTGAGTTCCCGCTGTATTGAGCCTATCCATGTCTTCATTTAGTCCAAGGTTGAGGTCGCCTCCAAGAACAAGTGTGCCATCTAAGTGTTCAGAGAGTGCACTGAAAAAACCGTGAAAGAATGAGGGATCATCAACATTTGGACCATATACACTTGCAATACATAGCTTTTTATCACGTATAGATAGTTTAATGATTAAGAATCTGCCCTCTGGATCTATAACTGTATCGAGTACTGTGAAATTAATATTTTTATGTATTAAAATTGCTGCCCCCCTTTGTCTAGAATTATAACAAGCTGAGAACACATTAGGAAACTGAGGTGTTTTAAGTTCATTCGAACCTCTAAGAGGTCTGTGGGTCTCTTGTAATAGGACAACATCCGCCTGTAGTTTTTTGAGTTGGTTAAATATTTTTAACCTCTTTTCTCTGGAGCCAGCTCCATTTATATTCCATGTAATGAACCTCAGTGCACCCATAGATGTTTGTGTATAACTAGGGATGTATGCTGTGTGCGTCGCTTAGCCAGGTGGAGAGAATACGTCACTTGTTCATAAATAAAGAGAAGGAGAGAGAGAAAAAATGTGTGGCGAGATGCTCCCTGAGTCTGACTTTGTGTATGCATAGTTACTAATATGAGTAGGCTTGGCTTAAGTGTGTGTGTGTATCTTATATGACTGTGTGCGCTGTCTGACTGATGTAAATGTGCTGCCGTTGAGCGCATGGTGCGTATGTGTCGAAATAAAGGATGTTTGTGGATGAGTGTCGAAGCAGGTGATCGAGGCAGTGAAAGGAATAAAGAAAGAAACCAAGGACAGGGGTGAGCAGCATAAAACCAAGAGGGGGAAAAGAGAGGGAAAAAAACGAGAAGAAAAAAAAAAACACAAAACAAAACGTAAACATTCCAATTAAATCACTGACGGAGAGTGACGGTGTTAATTCTGCTATGAAATCACACTTTAAGATGCGATTTGATACTGGTAAGTTAAACAGATGTTAATGCAAGTTAGTGTGAGTGGATAGGGAAATGGTGTAGCTGATTCTTATCTGGTGTGAGGTTAATACAGCCACGGAGTGATGTTGGGGTCGCGCCTTTTAGGGGACGGTGTTTGGCTTCTCCGTGTACGGGTGATCCAGCTCCGTCTGCACAGCCTTATCCACTTTGACCCGCAGTCCGTCCACCTCGTGCCGATCGTCGCAGCTTTTTCTTTTAAAAGCCATCAGCCGCCATCAGCCGCCATCAGCCGCTGCATGATCTTCTCACAGGACTCCATCTGAGAGTCCTGGGCGAGCAGTATGGCTCTGTTAGTGATGGCCTCCAGAGCCAGCCAGATGTCAGGGCGCCCTGGTCCCAGCACCAGCAACGTCTGCAGGATGGACAACAGCTGGAGAGAGGCTGGGGAGCTGCTCACCTTGTTAAAAAGTGTAGTAAAAACCTCCAGGTGATTACTCATATCAATGCCCCCATACACTCGCAGGAGCTCTTCCTCATCTTCAGCCATCGCCTCTTCAAAAGCTTCGCACTGAATAATCAAGTCTTCATCCTCCTGCTCCCTCAGCTTTGGCAGAACATCAAGTAACTGAAGCCCTGCAAGCAAAATAACACAAAATGACACAGCTCCGAGTAAAACAACAAGAAATCAGCGGCTTTTCATGAAATGTCTTACAAAAAAAACCACATATTTTGATTTTCTCTATTTAGCTGGGTAACATTTTAAGTGAGACATTTCACTGACTCCCTTAGCGTGGCATTTTCAGCAGCGAGCGTTTCCACCTGCTGCTGGCTGAACTCCAGTGATTCTCGCAAGGATTTAAATTCCCGGTGTAGAATCTCCACCAAGTACAGCCTTGCATCGAAACTGGACAATCGTTTGTCGATTGACTCAAGGATGTCAGCTATGTCGTTGCCGGATGGCGATGTTGTGCCAGGGGAATCTGCCGGGCAACATCTTTTCGATGACTGCGTCTCAGATTTGGCCGGGGAAGATGCACTCTGAGCCTTCATTATGAGATCCTGGAAGAACTGATCAATATAATCTTGGAGAGCCTCTAAACTCTCCCCGTTGTTCTCCAGGGTGTTGGAGATGATTTAGATAAATGTTGTTAGTTATAAGACAATTGATAAGTGTATTTGGTCAAATTGAAGCTTAAAGGAATTTGTTCAATTCTAAGCTACCATTTGCTTTAATTTTTTCGCCAAAATCTCTGGCGTCTGACATCAGTTACAACATGAGTCGCTTACCTTGTCCGTCACTTCCGTCACTTGTAAATGTTATCAGGAAATGATCAGACAGCAGGGGGTTTTCTTCTTTTCTTCTTTGCTGGCATTTCTCTCCAAACTGGCAGCAAATGCAGCTTCTCAGTGACAATTTGTCACAGTCTGGCGAGGGCAGACTGTATGAATTGAAAAAGGACCCAAAATGCAGACTCCAAGGAACAGGGAACAAAACTTGAATGTTAACAAAAAGCGAGCCGTTTAATATGGCTGGTAAAAAAGGTACAAACAAAGGGCAAGGCAAACTGAAGCAAAATTAACACAAACCTAAACTGGGAAATCTAAACAAACAATAAGAAAAACCTAGACAAGAAACTTGGAAGCATGGCATAGGAAACATTTCTCTCCGAACTGGCAGCAAATGAAGCTTCTCAGTGACAATTGGTCTTTTAGGATCCATCTCACTGATAAACGATGGGGGCGCCAGTTTGCGTGATGTGCATGAAAGACTGTTGTATACCCTCTGGAGTTCGCTGAGATTTCGGCGGTCCAGCACTATCCACAGATACAGCGTCTTACAGCCTTTGCTTTGCCTGATTTTCTTTTTGGCGACCCAAAGGCGACTGTTTTTCATATATGCATGGAGCTACCTGCCAGAGAGCAGCAGGTAAGCGCATAGTCCCTCCTGCTAGCCCTCAATGTCTAAGTGTATTTAACATTGAGAGGTGGGCAACGACGCCAGGGGTGGGGTGTACACCCTGATGGTACTTTGGACTCCGTGTATCGTGCCCACCCCCAAGATCCTATATGTATGTGTAATGAGAGTGTGAGTAATGTGAATGTCTAAGTTGTGGGATAAAATTGAGGCAGAGGCAGCCAGAAGGGGACAGAGGGGGGGGGGGGGGTAGCCTCCTCTGCACCCTGGTGACATACCCCTACTCCAAGGCCCTGCATGTGTGGGGGTGGTTGTGGTGGAGCGGGAAGAGAGAGGCAGCTGGAGATGGGGAGGGAAGGAAGGGAGGAGCAAGTGACTCCTCCCTGGGGCCAGCTCCCCCGCTGACCCCAGTAGGCACCCCCATACTCCACGACCCGCCAGGGAAAGGGGGCCCAGGCCCATCCAGACCGGGCCCAGTGCAGCAGCGCCCCCCGGCCCCACAGAGCCCGGGACAGTCCACCCAACCCCACCACAGAGAAAACTGCACCCACCCCACCATCCACTCATCTTCCAGACTACATGAGTCAAACACCCAGCCTGAGATCTTCCTCCACCTCTCCTGTATCTCCCCCTCCTGCAGAGAGAGTTCCTGAAGAGAGGAAAGCTCCTGCAAGATGTGACAATCTCCCCCACCAGTTGAAGAGCCCCCCAGGTGGCTCGACGCACCGGCGGCACACTGCTCCAGGGCTGGGCCCCCATGCACCCACCCGCCCACAACCCCGGCAACACACCAACCAGGATCCAAGCCCCCGAGGCCCGGCCAGGGCCCCAGCCCAGAGACGGAGCGCCCCCAGAACCTCACGCCCATCCCGGACCCATCCAGGGGCAGCCAGGCTACCAGGTCAGTAATCCACGTCCATCAGCACAGACCCTCCCCTAGCCCCGCTGCACGCAGCCGCGAGGAAACAGTCACCTGAGAGCCAACAGAGCCCCTAACCGGACATGACCGCTACCCCGGGTTGAGCCCCCCAAGGAAGATGCCTCCGGGGAACCCCCCGACGCCCTAAGCCTGTCCCTACCCCCACACCAATCACAACAGTGAAGGCGGGACCAAACTATGACCCCCCACCCCCACTAGGTGATGGAGCTGATCAAAGGAGCCCAGAGCAATTGATCTGATGTGGTGGCAGAGGCTGTATCAAGACTAATGTAATCTAATAGATAATTTCTATATTGGTTAGAATTAAGATTATTTTTATTTTTCCAGTTCATGAGGACTGTTTTCTTGGCGATGCATAGGGCAGTGAAGATCATATGGGCTATATTCTTTTCTGAAGTGACATTATCTAAGCTGCCCAACAAACACACTAAGGGGGAAGTTGGAATGTTACATTTCAGACACTTCGATAAGTCTTCACATATCTCGCGCCAAAACTTCTGAACTGGTGGACAGAACCAAAGAGCGTGGATATAATTGTCTGGTGAATTGGTTTGGCAGTGTGAGCAGTTGTTGGTAGACGTAAAGCCCATCTTGAACATCCGATGACCTGTATAGTGCACTCTATGTAATATTTTGTATTGAATTAATTGAAGACTGGGATTTCTAATTAGATGAAAGGTTTTTAAGCAAATCTGAGACCAGAAGTTTAGGTCTAAGTTAACTGATAAATCCGCTTCCCATTTTGCAGTAGGAAGTGATATTGATTCATCTGTTTTAGAAAGCATTCTGTATATTTTGGATAGTAATTTGGGGGTTTTAGAGCAAGAAATTGAACCACACTTGGTGGTGTTTGTAGTTCAACTTGACCCGGTTTAAATTTCTTTTTTACTATGGATTTAATTTGTTGATATTCTAAAAATCTTTTCTTGTTGATCCCATATTGTGTAACTAGTCCGTCAAATGAAATAAATTCTGTTCCTTCTAGTATATGTTCTAAATATTTGATTCCTTTATCACTCCAATCTGAAAAGTTTATCATATTATTGTTTTGTAATATGTCAGGGTTGTTCCAGATAGGTGTACGTTTGCATGGGATTAATGAAGACACCGTGAATTTTAGAAACTCCCACCATGCTGTCAGAGAAGAGCTGATGTTGATGCTTTTAAAGCATTCATGTTGTTGGATGTTTGAGCTGATAAATGGTAGGTCTGAGATCTCTAGATTATTGCAGAGTGCTTGTTCTACATCTAGCCAAGGTTCATCTAAGAGGGTGTGTTTTAGCCATCCTGAGATAAACTGAAGCCTGTTGGCTAAGAAGTAGTGCTGAAAGTTAGGCAGTTCTAGTCCTCCTTTATCCTTGGTCTTTTGTAGTGTTTTTAAGCTTATACGTGGGGGTTTATTTTTCCAAAGGAATTTGGACATACATGAATCTAGAGATCTGAACCAATCTTGTGGCGGTTTAGTTGGGATCATTGAGAATAAATAATTTATTTTTGGTAAGACCATCATTTTTATAGCGGCAACCCTTCCCATGAGTGATATGGGTAGACATTTCCATCTAGCCAGATCATCTTCTACCTTCTTTAAAAGTGGGATATGGTTTAATTTAGTTAGATCTGCAAGCTTGGGAGAAACATTAATACCTAAATATTTTATATTTCCCGATTGCAGTGGTGTAGAAGAGGAATTATGGAGGGAGCAATTAATCGGTAGAACTGTAGATTTTGACCAGTTAATTGAGTAATCTGATATTCTTGCAAAAGAGTTTATCAATTCAATCACCCCAGAGATATTGGTTTGTGAATTTTGGAGAAAGAGTAACACATCATCCGCATAAAGGCTGATTTTATGTTCCACGTTCTTGCATTTTATGCCCTTAATTACTGAATTCTGTCTAATTGCTGCTGCTAGTGGTTCAATAAAAATTGCAAACAGTGAAGGGGAGAGTGGGCATCCCTGCCTGGTGCCCCTCAAGAGACAGAAGCTGGAGGATGTCTGGTCATTTGTTCTAACACAAGCTGTTGGGGAATTATATAATATTTTTAACCAGTTTATGAAAGAGGATCCAAAACCAAATTTGTGTAAAGTTGCAAATAGAAATTTCCAGTTAACTCTGTCGAATGCTTTTTCTGCATCTAAAGAGAATATTGTAGTTTCTAGGTTTTTACTGTATGAGTAGTCTATCAAATTAAGTAATCTACGTGTATTTGTTGATGAGTGCCGACCTTTTATGAAACCAGTTTGGTCAGGATGAATTAAGAGGGGGGTTATTTTCTCCAGTCTCTTTGAGAGAGCTTTGCAGATTATTTTAAGGTCTACATTTATAAGGGATATTGGACAATAGCTTGAGGGATATACAGGGTCTTTGCCTGGTTTTAGCAGGAGATTAATGTTTGCAGAATTCATATTTGATGGAAGTCTGCCCTTTTCTTTAATTTCCAACAACGTTCTGTAGAAAACTGGTGCTAGAATCGACCAGAATTCTTTGTAGAATTCTGCAGGAAAGCCGTCTGGACCTGGAGCCTTATTATTGGGCATACTTATCAGGGCTTCCTGGAGTTCACCTGGTGTCAGTGGTGAATCCAGTGCCATTGCTTGAGTGTCCAATAATTTTGGAAGAGTTATGTTGTCCAAAAACTGATCAATTTCTTTTTTAGATGGGTTTATTTGTGGTGAATACAACGTTTTATAGAAATCCCTGAAAATGTTGTTTATTTGTATCGGTTCATATATTGTGTTCCCAGATGAATCTTGAACAGCACATATAGTTGTTTTTTCTTTATTTATTTTTAGCTGGTTTGCTAGAAATTGACCGGATTTATTACCATGTTCATAATTTTGTAGGCGTAGTCTTTGTACTAAGAATTTTGTTTTTTTATCAATTATCTCATTTAATTCTAGTTTTGTTTTGCGTATTTTGTTCAATGTTTCCTGATCTTGGTGGGACGCGTAGGCTTCTTCTAGTGATTTGATGTTTTTTTCTAATTCCTGAATATTTTTGTTTTTTTTCTTTTTATGTGATGAGAAAGAAATTATTTTACCTCTCATCACAGCTTTCCCTGCTTCCCATAGAACAGAAGCTGATGTTTCGGGAGTGTCATTATAGTCTAAATATAGAGTCCATTCTTTTTTTTTTTTAATATTTAATAAAGTCTTCATCTTTAAGTAGTGATATATTAGTGATATATTAAGTTTTTACTTGGCGTAGTATTATTCTTGTGCATTAGTGTTAAAGATACAGGACCATGATCGCTGACAGCTATAGGGTGAATCTCAGTGTCTGAAATGTCGTTCAGCAGTGAGCTGCTGACCAAAAAATAATCCAGACGAGAGTAGGAGTGATGAACATGTGAGAAAAAAGTATATTCCTTACTGGTGGGGTGAAGGGAGCGCCATGCATCGCAAAGACCAAAGTCGCTCATATACTGTTTGATTATATTTGTGGACTGCCAATTACGCTGAGTTCCCGCTGTATTGAGCCTATCCATGTCTTCATTTAGTCCAAGGTTGAGGTCGCCTCCAAGAACAAGTGTGCCATCTAAGTGTTCAGAGAGTGCACTGAAAAAACCGTGAAAGAATGAGGGATCATCAACATTTGGACCATATACACTTGCAATACATAGCTTTTTATCACGTATAGATAGTTTAATGATTAAGAATCTGCCCTCTGGATCTATAACTGTATCGAGTACTGTGAAATTAATATTTTTATGTATTAAAATTGCTGCCCCCCTTTGTCTAGAATTATAACAAGCTGAGAACACATTAGGAAACTGAGGTGTTTTAAGTTCATTCGAACCTCTAAGAGGTCTGTGGGTCTCTTGTAATAGGACAACATCCGCCTGTAGTTTTTTGAGTTGGTTAAATATTTTTAACCTCTTTTCTCTGGAGCCAGCTCCATTTATATTCCATGTAATGAACCTCAGTGCACCCATAGATGTTTGTGTATAACTAGGGATGTATGCTGTGTGCGTCGCTTAGCCAGGTGGAGAGAATACGTCACTTGTTCATAAATAAAGAGAAGGAGAGAGAGAAAAAATGTGTGGCGAGATGCTCCCTGAGTCTGACTTTGTGTATGCATAGTTACTAATATGAGTAGGCTTGGCTTAAGTGTGTGTGTGTATCTTATATGACTGTGTGCGCTGTCTGACTGATGTAAATGTGCTGCCGTTGAGCGCATGGTGCGTATGTGTCGAAATAAAGGATGTTTGTGGATGAGTGTCGAAGCAGGTGATCGAGGCAGTGAAAGGAATAAAGAAAGAAACCAAGGACAGGGGTGAGCAGCATAAAACCAAGAGGGGGAAAAGAGAGGGAAAAAAACGAGAAGAAAAAAAAAACACAAAACAAAACGTAAACATTCCAATTAAATCACTGACGGAGAGTGACGGTGTTAATTCTGCTATGAAATCACACTTTAAGATGCGATTTGATACTGGTAAGTTAAACAGATGTTAATGCAAGTTAGTGTGAGTGGATAGGGAAATGGTGTAGCTGATTCTTATCTGGTGTGAGGTTAATACAGCCACGGAGTGATGTTGGGGTCGCGCCTTTTAGGGGACGGTGTTTGGCTTCTCCGTGTACGGGTGATCCAGCTCCGTCTGCACAGCCTTATCCACTTTGACCCGCAGTCCGTCCACCTCGTGCCGATCGTCGCAGCTTTTTCTTTTAAAAGCCATCAGCCGCCATCAGCCGCCATCAGCCGCTGCATGATCTTCTCACAGGACTCCATCTGAGAGTCCTGGGCGAGCAGTATGGCTCTGTTAGTGATGGCCTCCAGAGCCAGCCAGATGTCAGGGCGCCCTGGTCCCAGCACCAGCAACGTCTGCAGGATGGACAACAGCTGGAGAGAGGCTGGGGAGCTGCTCACCTTGTTAAAAAGTGTAGTAAAAACCTCCAGGTGATTACTCATATCAATGCCCCCATACACTCGCAGGAGCTCTTCCTCATCTTCAGCCATCGCCTCTTCAAAAGCTTCGCACTGAATAATCAAGTCTTCATCCTCCTGCTCCCTCAGCTTTGGCAGAACATCAAGTAACTGAAGCCCTGCAAGCAAAATAACACAAAATGACACAGCTCCGAGTAAAACAACAAGAAATCAGCGGCTTTTCATGAAATGTCTTACAAAAAAAACCACATATTTTGATTTTCTCTATTTAGCTGGGTAACATTTTAAGTGAGACATTTCACTGACTCCCTTAGCGTGGCATTTTCAGCAGCGAGCGTTTCCACCTGCTGCTGGCTGAACTCCAGTGATTCTCGCAAGGATTTAAATTCCCGGTGTAGAATCTCCACCAAGTACAGCCTTGCATCGAAACTGGACAATCGTTTGTCGATTGACTCAAGGATGTCAGCTATGTCGTTGCCGGATGGCGATGTTGTGCCAGGGGAATCTGCCGGGCAACATCTTTTCGATGACTGCGTCTCAGATTTGGCCGGGGAAGATGCACTCTGAGCCTTCATTATGAGATCCTGGAAGAACTGATCAATATAATCTTGGAGAGCCTCTAAACTCTCCCCGTTGTTCTCCAGGGTGTTGGAGATGATTTAGATAAATGTTGTTAGTTATAAGACAATTGATAAGTGTATTTGGTCAAATTGAAGCTTAAAGGAATTTGTTCAATTCTAAGCTACCATTTGCTTTAATTTTTTCGCCAAAATCTCTGGCGTCTGACATCAGTTACAACATGAGTCGCTTACCTTGTCCGTCACTTCCGTCACTTGTAAATGTTATCAGGAAATGATCAGACAGCAGGGGGTTTTCTTCTTTTCTTCTTTGCTGGCATTTCTCTCCAAACTGGCAGCAAATGCAGCTTCTCAGTGACAATTTGTCACAGTCTGGCGAGGGCAGACTGTATGAATTGAAAAAGGACCCAAAATGCAGACTCCAAGGAACAGGGAACAAAACTTGAATGTTAACAAAAAGCGAGCCGTTTAATATGGCTGGTAAAAAAGGTACAAACAAAGGGCAAGGCAAACTGAAGCAAAATTAACACAAACCTAAACTGGGAAATCTAAACAAACAATAAGAAAAACCTAGACAAGAAACTTGGAAGCATGGCATAGGAAACATTTCTCTCCGAACTGGCAGCAAATGAAGCTTCTCAGTGACAATTGGTCTTTTAGGATCCATCTCACTGATAAACGATGGGGGCGCCAGTTTGCGTGATGTGCATGAAAGACTGTTGTATACCCTCTGGAGTTCGCTGAGATTTCGGCGGTCCAGCACTATCCACAGATACAGCGTCTTACAGCCTTTGCTTTGCCTGATTTTCTTTTTGGCGACCCAAAGGCGACTGTTTTTCATATATGCATGGAGCTACCTGCCAGAGAGCAGCAGGTAAGCGCATAGTCCCTCCTGCTAGCCCTCAATGTCTAAGTGTATTTAACATTGAGAGGTGGGCAACGACGCCAGGGGTGGGGTGTACACCCTGATGGTACTTTGGACTCCGTGTATCGTGCCCACCCCCAAGATCCTATATGTATGTGTAATGAGAGTGTGAGTAATGTGAATGTCTAAGTTGTGGGATAAAATTGAGGCAGAGGCAGCCAGAAGGGGACAGAGGGGGGGGGGGGGGGGTAGCCTCCTCTGCACCCTGGTGACATACCCCTACTCCAAGGCCCTGCATGTGTGGGTGGTTGTGGTGGAGCGGGAAGAGAGAGGCAGCTGGAGATGGGGAGGGAAGGAAGGGAGGAGCAAGTGACTCCTCCCTGGGGCCAGCTCCCCCGCTGACCCCAGTAGGCACCCCCATACTCCACGACCCGCCAGGGAAAGGGGGCCCAGGCCCATCCAGACCGGGCCCAGTGCAGCAGCGCCCCCCGGCCCCACAGAGCCCGGGACAGTCCACCCAACCCCACCACAGAGAAAACTGCACCCACCCCACCATCCACTCATCTTCCAGACTACATGAGTCAAACACCCAGCCTGAGATCTTCCTCCACCTCTCCTGTATCTCCCCCTCCTGCAGAGAGAGTTCCTGAAGAGAGGAAAGCTCCTGCAAGATGTGACAATCTCCCCCACCAGTTGAAGAGCCCCCCAGGTGGCTCGACGCACCGGCGGCACACTGCTCCAGGGCTGGGCCCCCATGCACCCACCCGCCCACAACCCCGGCAACACACCAACCAGGATCCAAGCCCCCGAGGCCCGGCCAGGGCCCCAGCCCAGAGACGGAGCGCCCCCAGAACCTCACGCCCATCCCGGACCCATCCAGGGGCAGCCAGGCTACCAGGTCAGTAATCCACGTCCATCAGCACAGACCCTCCCCTAGCCCCGCTGCACGCAGCCGCGAGGAAACAGTCACCTGAGAGCCAACAGAGCCCCTAACCGGACATGACCGCTACCCCGGGTTGAGCCCCCCAAGGAAGATGCCTCCGGGGAACCCCCCGACGCCCTAAGCCTGTCCCTACCCCCACACCAATCACAACAGTGAAGGCGGGACCAAACTATGACCCCCCACCCCCACTAGGTGATGGAGCTGATCAAAGGAGCCCAGAGCAATTGATCTGATGTGGTGGCAGAGGCTGTATCAAGACTAATGTAATCTAATAGATAATTTCTATATTGGTTAGAATTAAGATTATTTTTATTTTTCCAGTTCATGAGGACTGTTTTCTTGGCGATGCATAGGGCAGTGAAGATCATATGGGCTATATTCTTTTCTGAAGTGACATTATCTAAGCTGCCCAACAAACACACTAAGGGGGAAGTTGGAATGTTACATTTCAGACACTTCGATAAGTCTTCACATATCTCGCGCCAAAACTTCTGAACTGGTGGACAGAACCAAAGAGCGTGGATATAATTGTCTGGTGAATTGGTTTGGCAGTGTGAGCAGTTGTTGGTAGACGTAAAGCCCATCTTGAACATCCGATGACCTGTATAGTGCACTCTATGTAATATTTTGTATTGAATTAATTGAAGACTGGGATTTCTAATTAGATGAAAGGTTTTTAAGCAAATCTGAGACCAGAAGTTTAGGTCTAAGTTAACTGATAAATCCGCTTCCCATTTTGCAGTAGGAAGTGATATTGATTCATCTGTTTTAGAAAGCATTCTGTATATTTTGGATAGTAATTTGGGGGTTTTAGAGCAAGAAATTGAACCACACTTGGTGGTGTTTGTAATTCAACTTGACCCGGTTTAAATTTCTTTTTTACTATGGATTTAATTTGTTGATATTCTAAAAATCTTTTCTTGTTGATCCCATATTGTGTAACTAGTCCGTCAAATGAAATAAATTCTGTTCCTTCTAGTATATGTTCTAAATATTTGATTCCTTTATCACTCCAATCTGAAAAGTTTATCATATTATTGTTTTGTAATATGTCAGGGTTGTTCCAGATAGGTGTACGTTTGCATGGGATTAATGAAGACGCCGTCAATTTTAGAAACTCCCACCATGCTGTCAGAGAAGAGCTGATGTTGATGCTTTTAAAGCATTCATGTCGTTGGATGTTTGAGCTGATAAATGGTAGGTCTGAGATCTCTAGATTATTGCAGAGTGCTTGTTCTACATCTAGCCAAGGTTCATCTAAGAGGGTGTGTTTTAGCCATCCTGAGATAAACTGAAGCCTGTTGGCTAAGAAGTAGTGCTGAAAGTTAGGCAGTTCTAGTCCTCCTTTATCCTTGGTCTTTTGTAGTGTTTTTAAGCTTATACGTGGGGGTTTATTTTTCCAAAGGAATTTGGACATACATGAATCTAGAGATCTGAACCAATCTTGTGGCGGTTTAGTTGGGATCATTGAGAATAAATAATTTATTTTTGGTAAGACCATCATTTTTATAGCGGCAACCCTTCCCATGAGTGATATGGGTAGACATTTCCATCTAGCCAGATCATCTTCTACCTTCTTTAAAAGTGGGATATGGTTTAATTTAGTTAGATCTGCAAGCTTGGGAGAAACATTAATACCTAAATATTTTATATTTCCCGATTGCAGTGGTGTAGAAGAGGAATTATGGAGGGAGCAATTAATCGGTAGAACTGTAGATTTTGACCAGTTAATTGAGTAATCTGATATTCTTGCAAAAGAGTTTATCAATTCAATCACCCCAGAGATATTGGTTTGTGAATTTTGGAGAAAGAGTAACACATCATCCGCATAAAGGCTGATTTTATGTTCCACGTTCTTGCATTTTATGCCCTTAATTACTGAATTCTGTCTAATTGCTGCTGCTAGTGGTTCAATAAAAATTGCAAACAGTGAAGGGGAGAGTGGGCATCCCTGCCTGGTGCCCCTCAAGAGACAGAAGCTGGAGGATGTCTGGTCATTTGTTCTAACACAAGCTGTTGGGGAATTATATAATATTTTTAACCAGTTTATGAAAGAGGATCCAAAACCAAATTTGTGTAAAGTTGCAAATAGAAATTTCCAGTTAACTCTGTCGAATGCTTTTTCTGCATCTAAAGAGAATATTGTAGTTTCTAGGTTTTTACTGTATGAGTAGTCTATCAAATTAAGTAATCTACGTGTATTTGTTGATGAGTGCCGACCTTTTATGAAACCAGTTTGGTCAGGATGAATTAAGAGGGGGGTTATTTTCTCCAGTCTCTTTGAGAGAGCTTTGCAGATTATTTTAAGGTCTACATTTATAAGGGATATTGGACAATAGCTTGAGGGATATACAGGGTCTTTGCCTGGTTTTAGCAGGAGATTAATGTTTGCAGAATTCATATTTGATGGAAGTCTGCCCTTTTCTTTAATTTCCAACAACGTTCGTTCTGTAGAAAACTGGTGCTAGAATCGACCAGAATTCTTTGTAGAATTCTGCAGGAAAGCCGTCTGGACCTGGAGCCTTATTATTGGGCATACTTATCAGGGCTTCCTGGAGTTCACCTGGTGTCAGTGGTGAATCCAGTGCCATTGCTTGAGTGTCCAATAATTTTGGAAGAGTTATGTTGTCCAAAAACTGATCAATTTCTTTTTTAGATGGGTTTATTTGTGGTGAATACAACGTTTTATAGAAATCCCTGAAAATGTTGTTTATTTGTATCGGTTCATATATTGTGTTCCCAGATGAATCTTGAACAGCACATATAGTTGTTTTTTCTTTATTTATTTTTAGCTGGTTTGCTAGAAATTGACCGGATTTATTACCATGTTCATAATTTTGTAGGCGTAGTCTTTGTACTAAGAATTTTGTTTTTTTATCAATTATCTCATTTAATTCTAGTTTTGTTTTGCGTATTTTGTTCAATGTTTCCTGATCTTGGTGGGACGCGTAGGCTTCTTCTAGTGATTTGATGTTTTTTTCTAATTCCTGAATATTTTTGTTTTTTTTCTTTTTATGTGATGAGAAAGAAATTATTTTACCTCTCATCACAGCTTTCCCTGCTTCCCATAGAACAGAAGCTGATGTTTCGGGAGTGTCATTATAGTCTAAATATAGAGTCCATTCTTTTTTTTTTTTAATATTTAATAAAGTCTTCATCTTTAAGTAGTGATATATTAGTGATATATTAAGTTTTTACTTGGCGTAGTATTATTCTTGTGCATTAGTGTTAAAGATACAGGACCATGATCGCTGACAGCTATAGGGTGAATCTCAGTGTCTGAAATGTCGTTCAGCAGTGAGCTGCTGACCAAAAAATAATCCAGACGAGAGTAGGAGTGATGAACATGTGAGAAAAAAGTATATTCCTTACTGGTGGGGTGAAGGGAGCGCCATGCATCGCAAAGACCAAAGTCGCTCATATACTGTTTGATTATATTTGTGGACTGCCAATTACGCTGAGTTCCCGCTGTATTGAGCCTATCCATGTCTTCATTTAGTCCAAGGTTGAGGTCGCCTCCAAGAACAAGTGTGCCATCTAAGTGTTCAGAGAGTGCACTGAAAAAACCGTGAAAGAATGAGGGATCATCAACATTTGGACCATATACACTTGCAATACATAGCTTTTTATCACGTATAGATAGTTTAATGATTAAGAATCTGCCCTCTGGATCTATAACTGTATCGAGTACTGTGAAATTAATATTTTTATGTATTAAAATTGCTGCCCCCCTTTGTCTAGAATTATAACAAGCTGAGAACACATTAGGAAACTGAGGTGTTTTAAGTTCATTCGAACCTCTAAGAGGTCTGTGGGTCTCTTGTAATAGGACAACATCCGCCTGTAGTTTTTTGAGTTGGTTAAATATTTTTAACCTCTTTTCTCTGGAGCCAGCTCCATTTATATTCCATGTAATGAACCTCAGTGCACCCATAGATGTTTGTGTATAACTAGGGATGTATGCTGTGTGCGTCGCTTAGCCAGGTGGAGAGAATACGTCACTTGTTCATAAATAAAGAGAAGGAGAGAGAGAAAAAATGTGTGGCGAGATGCTCCCTGAGTCTGACTTTGTGTATGCATAGTTACTAATATGAGTAGGCTTGGCTTAAGTGTGTGTGTGTATCTTATATGACTGTGTGCGCTGTCTGACTGATGTAAATGTGCTGCCGTTGAGCGCATGGTGCGTATGTGTCGAAATAAAGGATGTTTGTGGATGAGTGTCGAAGCAGGTGATCGAGGCAGTGAAAGGAATAAAGAAAGAAACCAAGGACAGGGGTGAGCAGCATAAAACCAAGAGGGGGAAAAGAGAGGGAAAAAAACGAGAAGAAAAAAAAAACACAAAACAAAACGTAAACATTCCAATTAAATCACTGACGGAGAGTGACGGTGTTAATTCTGCTATGAAATCACACTTTAAGATGCGATTTGATACTGGTAAGTTAAACAGATGTTAATGCAAGTTAGTGTGAGTGGATAGGGAAATGGTGTAGCTGATTCTTATCTGGTGTGAGGTTAATACAGCCACGGAGTGATGTTGGGGTCGCGCCTTTTAGGGGACGGTGTTTGGCTTCTCCGTGTACGGGTGATCCAGCTCCGTCTGCACAGCCTTATCCACTTTGACCCGCAGTCCGTCCACCTCGTGCCGATCGTCGCAGCTTTTTCTTTTAAAAGCCATCAGCCGCCATCAGCCGCCATCAGCCGCTGCATGATCTTCTCACAGGACTCCATCTGAGAGTCCTGGGCGAGCAGTATGGCTCTGTTAGTGATGGCCTCCAGAGCCAGCCAGATGTCAGGGCGCCCTGGTCCCAGCACCAGCAACGTCTGCAGGATGGACAACAGCTGGAGAGAGGCTGGGGAGCTGCTCACCTTGTTAAAAAGTGTAGTAAAAACCTCCAGGTGATTACTCATATCAATGCCCCCATACACTCGCAGGAGCTCTTCCTCATCTTCAGCCATCGCCTCTTCAAAAGCTTCGCACTGAATAATCAAGTCTTCATCCTCCTGCTCCCTCAGCTTTGGCAGAACATCAAGTAACTGAAGCCCTGCAAGCAAAATAACACAAAATGACACAGCTCCGAGTAAAACAACAAGAAATCAGCGGCTTTTCATGAAATGTCTTACAAAAAAAACCACATATTTTGATTTTCTCTATTTAGCTGGGTAACATTTTAAGTGAGACATTTCACTGACTCCCTTAGCGTGGCATTTTCAGCAGCGAGCGTTTCCACCTGCTGCTGGCTGAACTCCAGTGATTCTCGCAAGGATTTAAATTCCCGGTGTAGAATCTCCACCAAGTACAGCCTTGCATCGAAACTGGACAATCGTTTGTCGATTGACTCAAGGATGTCAGCTATGTCGTTGCCGGATGGCGATGTTGTGCCAGGGGAATCTGCCGGGCAACATCTTTTCGATGACTGCGTCTCAGATTTGGCCGGGGAAGATGCACTCTGAGCCTTCATTATGAGATCCTGGAAGAACTGATCAATATAATCTTGGAGAGCCTCTAAACTCTCCCCGTTGTTCTCCAGGGTGTTGGAGATGATTTAGATAAATGTTGTTAGTTATAAGACAATTGATAAGTGTATTTGGTCAAATTGAAGCTTAAAGGAATTTGTTCAATTCTAAGCTACCATTTGCTTTAATTTTTTCGCCAAAATCTCTGGCGTCTGACATCAGTTACAACATGAGTCGCTTACCTTGTCCGTCACTTCCGTCACTTGTAAATGTTATCAGGAAATGATCAGACAGCAGGGGGTTTTCTTCTTTTCTTCTTTGCTGGCATTTCTCTCCAAACTGGCAGCAAATGCAGCTTCTCAGTGACAATTTGTCACAGTCTGGCGAGGGCAGACTGTATGAATTGAAAAAGGACCCAAAATGCAGACTCCAAGGAACAGGGAACAAAACTTGAATGTTAACAAAAAGCGAGCCGTTTAATATGGCTGGTAAAAAAGGTACAAACAAAGGGCAAGGCAAACTGAAGCAAAATTAACACAAACCTAAACTGGGAAATCTAAACAAACAATAAGAAAAACCTAGACAAGAAACTTGGAAGCATGGCATAGGAAACATTTCTCTCCGAACTGGCAGCAAATGAAGCTTCTCAGTGACAATTGGTCTTTTAGGATCCATCTCACTGATAAACGATGGGGGCGCCAGTTTGCGTGATGTGCATGAAAGACTGTTGTATACCCTCTGGAGTTCGCTGAGATTTCGGCGGTCCAGCACTATCCACAGATACAGCGTCTTACAGCCTTTGCTTTGCCTGATTTTCTTTTTGGCGACCCAAAGGCGACTGTTTTTCATATATGCATGGAGCTACCTGCCAGAGAGCAGCAGGTAAGCGCATAGTCCCTCCTGCTAGCCCTCAATGTCTAAGTGTATTTAACATTGAGAGGTGGGCAACGACGCCAGGGGTGGGGTGTACACCCTGATGGTACTTTGGACTCCGTGTATCGTGCCCACCCCCAAGATCCTATATGTATGTGTAATGAGAGTGTGAGTAATGTGAATGTCTAAGTTGTGGGATAAAATTGAGGCAGAGGCAGCCAGAAGGGGACAGAGGGGGGGGGGGGGGTAGCCTCCTCTGCACCCTGGTGACATACCCCTACTCCAAGGCCCTGCATGTGTGGGGGTGGTTGTGGTGGAGCGGGAAGAGAGAGGCAGCTGGAGATGGGGAGGGAAGGAAGGGAGGAGCAAGTGACTCCTCCCTGGGGCCAGCTCCCCCGCTGACCCCAGTAGGCACCCCCATACTCCACGACCCGCCAGGGAAAGGGGGCCCAGGCCCATCCAGACCGGGCCCAGTGCAGCAGCGCCCCCCGGCCCCACAGAGCCCGGGACAGTCCACCCAACCCCACCACAGAGAAAACTGCACCCACCCCACCATCCACTCATCTTCCAGACTACATGAGTCAAACACCCAGCCTGAGATCTTCCTCCACCTCTCCTGTATCTCCCCCTCCTGCAGAGAGAGTTCCTGAAGAGAGGAAAGCTCCTGCAAGATGTGACAATCTCCCCCACCAGTTGAAGAGCCCCCCAGGTGGCTCGACGCACCGGCGGCACACTGCTCCAGGGCTGGGCCCCCATGCACCCACCCGCCCACAACCCCGGCAACACACCAACCAGGATCCAAGCCCCCGAGGCCCGGCCAGGGCCCCAGCCCAGAGACGGAGCGCCCCCAGAACCTCACGCCCATCCCGGACCCATCCAGGGGCAGCCAGGCTACCAGGTCAGTAATCCACGTCCATCAGCACAGACCCTCCCCTAGCCCCGCTGCACGCAGCCGCGAGGAAACAGTCACCTGAGAGCCAACAGAGCCCCTAACCGGACATGACCGCTACCCCGGGTTGAGCCCCCCAAGGAAGATGCCTCCGGGGAACCCCCCGACGCCCTAAGCCTGTCCCTACCCCCACACCAATCACAACAGTGAAGGCGGGACCAAACTATGACCCCCCACCCCCACTAGGTGATGGAGCTGATCAAAGGAGCCCAGAGCAATTGATCTGATGTGGTGGCAGAGGCTGTATCAAGACTAATGTAATCTAATAGATAATTTCTATATTGGTTAGAATTAAGATTATTTTTATTTTTCCAGTTCATGAGGACTGTTTTCTTGGCGATGCATAGGGCAGTGAAGATCATATGGGCTATATTCTTTTCTGAAGTGACATTATCTAAGCTGCCCAACAAACACACTAAGGGGGAAGTTGGAATGTTACATTTCAGACACTTCGATAAGTCTTCACATATCTCGCGCCAAAACTTCTGAACTGGTGGACAGAACCAAAGAGCGTGGATATAATTGTCTGGTGAATTGGTTTGGCAGTGTGAGCAGTTGTTGGTAGACGTAAAGCCCATCTTGAACATCCGATGACCTGTATAGTGCACTCTATGTAATATTTTGTATTGAATTAATTGAAGACTGGGATTTCTAATTAGATGAAAGGTTTTTAAGCAAATCTGAGACCAGAAGTTTAGGTCTAAGTTAACTGATAAATCCGCTTCCCATTTTGCAGTAGGAAGTGATATTGATTCATCTGTTTTAGAAAGCATTCTGTATATTTTGGATAGTAATTTGGGGGTTTTAGAGCAAGAAATTGAACCACACTTGGTGGTGTTTGTAATTCAACTTGACCCGGTTTAAATTTCTTTTTTACTATGGATTTAATTTGTTGATATTCTAAAAATCTTTTCTTGTTGATCCCATATTGTGTAACTAGTCCGTCAAATGAAATAAATTCTGTTCCTTCTAGTATATGTTCTAAATATTTGATTCCTTTATCACTCCAATCTGAAAAGTTTATCATATTATTGTTTTGTAATATGTCAGGGTTGTTCCAGATAGGTGTACGTTTGCATGGGATTAATGAAGACGCCGTCAATTTTAGAAACTCCCACCATGCTGTCAGAGAAGAGCTGATGTTGATGCTTTTAAAGCATTCATGTCGTTGGATGTTTGAGCTGATAAATGGTAGGTCTGAGATCTCTAGATTATTGCAGAGTGCTTGTTCTACATCTAGCCAAGGTTCATCTAAGAGGGTGTGTTTTAGCCATCCTGAGATAAACTGAAGCCTGTTGGCTAAGAAGTAGTGCTGAAAGTTAGGCAGTTCTAGTCCTCCTTTATCCTTGGTCTTTTGTAGTGTTTTTAAGCTTATACGTGGGGGTTTATTTTTCCAAAGGAATTTGGACATACATGAATCTAGAGATCTGAACCAATCTTGTGGCGGTTTAGTTGGGATCATTGAGAATAAATAATTTATTTTTGGTAAGACCATCATTTTTATAGCGGCAACCCTTCCCATGAGTGATATGGGTAGACATTTCCATCTAGCCAGATCATCTTCTACCTTCTTTAAAAGTGGGATATGGTTTAATTTAGTTAGATCTGCAAGCTTGGGAGAAACATTAATACCTAAATATTTTATATTTCCCGATTGCAGTGGTGTAGAAGAGGAATTATGGAGGGAGCAATTAATCGGTAGAACTGTAGATTTTGACCAGTTAATTGAGTAATCTGATATTCTTGCAAAAGAGTTTATCAATTCAATCACCCCAGAGATATTGGTTTGTGAATTTTGGAGAAAGAGTAACACATCATCCGCATAAAGGCTGATTTTATGTTCCACGTTCTTGCATTTTATGCCCTTAATTACTGAATTCTGTCTAATTGCTGCTGCTAGTGGTTCAATAAAAATTGCAAACAGTGAAGGGGAGAGTGGGCATCCCTGCCTGGTGCCCCTCAAGAGACAGAAGCTGGAGGATGTCTGGTCATTTGTTCTAACACAAGCTGTTGGGGAATTATATAATATTTTTAACCAGTTTATGAAAGAGGATCCAAAACCAAATTTGTGTAAAGTTGCAAATAGAAATTTCCAGTTAACTCTGTCGAATGCTTTTTCTGCATCTAAAGAGAATATTGTAGTTTCTAGGTTTTTACTGTATGAGTAGTCTATCAAATTAAGTAATCTACGTGTATTTGTTGATGAGTGCCTACCTTTTATGAAACCAGTTTGGTCAGGATGAATTAAGAGGGGGGTTATTTTCTCCAGTCTCTTTGAGAGAGCTTTGCAGATTATTGTAAGGTCTACATTTATAAGGGATATTGGACAATAGCTTGAGGGATATACAGGGTCTTTGCCTGGTTTTAGCAGGAGATTAATGTTTGCAGAATTCATATTTGATGGAAGTCTGCCCTTTTCTTTAATTTCCAACAACGTTCGTTCTGTAGAAAACTGGTGCTAGAATCGACCAGAATTCTTTGTAGAATTCTGCAGGAAAGCCGTCTGGACCTGGAGCCTTATTATTGGGCATACTTATCAGGGCTTCCTGGAGTTCACCTGGTGTCAGTGGTGAATCCAGTGCCATTGCTTGAGTGTCCAATAATTTTGGAAGAGTTATGTTGTCCAAAAACTGATCAATTTCTTTTTTAGATGGGTTTATTTGTGGTGAATACAACGTTTTATAGAAATCCCTGAAAATGTTGTTTATTTGTATCGGATCATATATTGTGTTCCCAGATGAATCTTGAACAGCACATATAGTTGTTTTTTCTTTATTTATTTTTAGCTGGTTTGCTAGAAATTGACCGGATTTATTACCATGTTCATAATTTTGTAGGCGTAGTCTTTGTACTAAGAATTTTGTTTTTTTATCAATTATCTCATTATCTCATTCTGGCTAGCATTCTTGTGACAGGTTACATGGAAAAAGTGAAAAAAGCAAGGAAAAGAAATTAAATAATTTAAAAGAACAGAAGTTGGTCAGAGCTCCTGTAACTGTAAGCCTCTCCCAAGGTGCCATCAGGGACAGCCTCGAATTGAAACTGGACAATCGCTTGTTGATTGACTCCAGGATGTCAGTAAAGTGGCAGGTGATGATGTGCCGAGGGAGTTTGCCTGGCGACATCTTTTCGATGACTGCGTCTCAATTTTGGCCGTGGAAGATGCGCTCTGGGTCATCATCACTCTGTCCTGGAAGCACTGATTGATGAAACCGTGGAGAGCGTCTAAACCAGGGGTCAGCAACCTTTAACACCCAAAGAGCCATTTGGACGCGCGTCCAGTGTTTTAATGTCTCTGGTTTTATTGCTTGAACGTAGGTAAAACGGTAGATTTGTGTGGTTAAAATCGCACATTACACCCACAAACATAAACGGGCTTCGATTCAGGTCTGCTGTCACCGAGCTGATGATGTCATTCACCTTGGGCGATTTAAACAATGATAATTATGACAAGGGGAACCTCTCGCAGTAAATAATACAGTTCAAGACTCACTGCTAACAGTTCAATGTGTGTATTGCACACATCCGGGGTCCCAGTCTGCTCTCACACACCTGGTCCAGGAACTTTTTTTATGCAGTGTTTCATGTCCTTGTTGGCGTCGCAAGCTCGTCCATCTTATTCACCAGCAATCTGACGTTACCAGTCACTACTGACAGGAGAGCAGGACGAAATCTTTTCCTCTCCAGTCATCCTGCTTTCCCGGCTCTGCAGCCGTGGTAGTTCCTCTTGATCATCGTGGGGATGACGTGCTGAACGCCAGCGCGGCTATGCCATCTGAGTCCCAGCAGCTGTAGCCAAAGGAGCAGAATGGCGTCGCAGTCATCACAGAGGAGTTGTAGTTTTAGGAGAACTGCGTTTCCAAGTGAATAAAAGATTACTTGACTGTGCAAGAAGTATGAACTAAGTAGTGGAAAACAAAGAATAAATAAAAGGAACAAAAAAGAGTGAAGTAGCTTTAAAAAGCAGAGAGCATGCCAGACAGGCTGCCGTCCGAGACGAGTGAAATTCTGTTCAGTGCTCAGTTTCATCTGGAGCTGCAAAATGCAGTCGAAGCCTGGCCTGTCATCGTGGAAAATGATAAGATTCTTATATAGCGCTTTTCTACTCTCCCGGAGTACTCAAAGCACTGTATACAACATGCCACCTTCACACCCATTCTCGCAAGCACTTTCTCTATACTTAGTGCTTTCTAAGAACATTCACACACATTCATACTCCGATAAATACATCGGAGAGCAACTTGAGGTCTTGCCCAAGGATACTTGACATGCAGACTGGAGGAGCCAATGATCGAACCACCAACCTTCCAGTTATCAGTAGGTGACCTGCTCTACCTCCTGAGCTACAGCCACACCAATGCGGTAGGCACAGTGAACAGTGTGCTGTGGAGCGGGCCACACACTCGGACATATTATTAGATCTGGCTGTGTAAGCTGTCGATCCAGCCAAGTATTCTTGTCTGTTTCTTCTGGTGAGGTAATACTCAGGTACTTTAGTAAAGGGTCATTAGGTAATTTGAGCATTTGTTCAGGTGTAATGAAAGTGGGAGTGGCCTCGGTTTGTGGTTTGAAGTTGACACATGGTGCAGTTTGACCTTTATTGTACCCACTGTCTGTTCCTGTCTGATCGACTCCTATGATGAAATAAAAGGATGCTTGGTCTGCTGAAGAATGGGTTTTGCGTTTTAATAGTCAGTAGTAATGGGTTCAGACCAGTACCAGTCCCCAACTGGGGCCTAATAAAAGAAACTATTACTAATCTTTACCTTACCAGCTGTTGGTTTTGTTTGTGGGTCCCAGTACGCTGGCTGGAAATGACCAAAAGTTATGAGTTGCTGCCCTACGTTGAGGAAGGTCTTGTTCACAAGTGAGCAAGAGGGGAATGAGAGATCGACGCATGGATTGGGACTGGAGCTGCAGTGATGAGCCGCTGTACCAGTCCATCATGGTGAAGTCATTCAAGAGGGGCTCAGAGTAGAACTGCTACTCGTCCACATCGAAAGGAGCCAGATGAGCTGGTTCGGGCATCTCGGAAGGATGCCTCCTGGATGAGGTGTTGCGGGCATGTCCCAGGACCAGGACACACTGGAATTCCCCTGGATAAGCTAGAAGAGCGAGGTCTGAGGTTTTCTGCTCAGGCTGGCAGCCTCCACGACCCAGCTGCAGATAAGTGGGAGAAAATGGATGGTATAATTGTTTATATCAAATTTACAGTATTGTTTTGGTAATAGTGCGATAATGCAGCTCGATTGTCTAACTTGAGGTCTGTTCTGTAGCAAATCCAGAAGAAATATGTTGTGGAAAGGAAATCGTTTGCTTGGAGGACACCAGGAGTTCAGTGAAGATGGTCACCTGCAGGTTCAAGCTCATTGCATCTCCAACCCACGTCCACTCAAGGGAAGTTAAAGACTTTCTTCTGCACTTACTTTTGGATCACAAAAATCCATGACAGTCATTCAGGCAGTAATTCCTGGACTGGAAACAAGCCATCCTTAAGATATTACAGCATGCCAGCTCCTGTGTTTGAATGCAAAACAAATGTGTAGTTTACTCTAGAGACAACCCATATGGAAAAAAACTTATAAAAGACTTTCGTCAGATGTGGCCTACTTCATATAGTGAATCATATAAGGCTTCTATGATCTACTCATGAAAGTGGCCACTTTCTCATCACTTTCATATATTGTTTTAGTAAGTATCCAAAACATACAAGTTTCATTTATATAATTTTTCAAGGGGTCTTATATCTGTTTTCACTCTTATATGCTTTTCATACAAGTTTCACACAAGACGGATAAAAACTTTATAAGATTTATATAAATCTTTTCCATATGGGAATAAATACTCGTGTGTGTGTGTGTGAGAGAGAGAGAGATTAAAAATAACAGTACAAGTAACTGAACAAACTGTAAGCGGCCTGGGAGATAAGAGGTAAACAAGGCGAGTGCTGTACCACTGATGCCAATAGATGCTTATCTGTGGAGAAGGATGCGGTGGGAGCAGCTGTGAGGTCAAGGAGAATCAGCTGCAAGCAGAGGATCATTAGTGATTTTTACTAGAGTTGTTTCTGTACCGTGAAATAAACGGAAGCTGAACTAAAACTGTCCATACAGGTTATTTCCAGTGAGATGATGATGAACCTGTGCAGCCACTATTTTTTCCAGAACTTTGGCTAAGAAAGGCAGATGTGAAATTGTCCTGAAATTGGTTCACAACCTTCCAATCTAAACATTCTTTTTCAGTATTGGGGTTATTATTGCAGTTTTAAGAGAAGATGGAACAGAACCAGATATAAGAGAGGAATGTATTGGCAATCAGTGGACCAAGAGAGGGGAGTGAGAGTTTAGTAAGATTAGTGGATCAAGTTTACACAATGACTTTAACTTAGTAATTATGGAAGATGGCTGAATTATTGTAGGAAGTTCAAATTTGGATAGAGAGGATGACAGTTGAGTAGGACAAAAAAATGCAGATAGAACAATTGACTATATCACAGGATGAGGCCAAGTGTTGGTGAAGAATCTCAGAAGCTGCTGTGGAAATATATTTGTTTGTTGTTCAGCAGAACAGTTTCCAGTATGTTGGCTGATAGACTTTTTGCATTTGCAAATAAAAGTTGGGCTGATTTTAACTCATTTACAGGATTTGTTGTTAATTATTCTGTTTGAATCATACCTACATACATAGTGTTTTGGGGGGTTTTTTCCTGTCCCGTTTGGCTCTTTTGCCATCAGAATTATTTTCTAAAGGCAAAGAAAGATGCCCAATGGATTTACTTTACCAAATTGACCATCCCAGCCTTGCCATAATGGTCCATTTGATTCACCTTTTATTGTTTATTTTATTTATTATTTTCACTTGCTAGATACGGGACAGACTTGACTGGGGGAAAGAGAGGAAAAGAAAAACAGCTGAGAAGAGGGACGGGGGAGAAGGGCAAAAAACAAAAACCAACAGAATAAGCAGAGAAAAAAAATGCATATATTGATCACCTGTTGAGAAAGGGAAAAAAAACAAGCAGAAGAAAACGAGAGCAATACAATAAACAACATCACAATGATATATGGGAATATGACAGTAAATACTAAATGTTAAACATTATTGTGCAGCACATAAGATCAACAGAACACAGTGTGCTTTGAGGTAGGAGCCAAAAAGGGTGTAGTTTGTGGGTGTGAGCACCCGTGTGTACACCTGTGAGCATGGACGCGCTTGTTTTTAAAAGGTTCCTTCATGTAATGATCTGCTAGAGGGTGTGGGGGGGCCACAGCCCCGTCCTCCAGGGCATGAAGCAGGTGTGGAGGAGATCAAAACTCCAGACATCCAGAGGCCCCCAGAACACAAGAGACCAAGGAAGACCAACAGAGGGGCAGCCGCGCCACTGTCCCGGAAAGAGCTGAGGAGAGTCCCAGATGAGGGCTCACTCAGCAGCCGCGGAGCAGAAGCCAGGGGGAGTTGCAGTGACGCGCCCGTGAGCTCCGCCGGCAGCCAGCTGCGCCTGAGTGACCGAGCCCCAGGCCAAGAGGCCGAGGGCACCCCACCTCCGAAGTGGCCCGAGCGAGCCCCAGGCTCCAGGCCCCCATAAGCGGCCGCCAAGGAGTGAGCCGGTGTGTACCTGGACGCCCATCTGGCAGGGGGAGTGGTGGTAGGGGGAGATAGGCCTCCAAACCTTGGAGGGCCTGAGGTGTCCCCAGAGAGGTGGCGTCTGACACCCAACCTGACATATAGACACAGACATACAGGCACACACAGACACAAACATCCATTCCCACCCTCATGCTCTCATATGCACTTACTCCACACTCAACCAACGTGGAGACAGACATAAAGACACTGTACACACGATCACACTCCCCAAACGTACTCTACAAACCGGGTCTAGGTACCCTTGCCCCTGGAGGGGGAACTGCACCCAGACCCAGGTGGTGTTACCCTTTTCCCTGCGGTGGGGGGAGGCAGACCGCCCCGACTCCGCAGCAGCAGGGAGGCCCCACACTCCAGACCGCAGTCGGACGGCCAACTCCTCCTCCTAGCCCCCCCGCTCCAGCAGGCCGCAGAGAATGGGGGTGAGAGAAGACTCCGAACCTCCCTCCACCCGCTCATTGTAATGTTGATGCATGTGTGTTCTAAGGTGCATTTAAAACCCAGGAGGGCATGGAGCTACCTGCCAGAGAGCAGCAGGTAAGCGCATGGTCCCTCCTGCTAGCCCTCAATGTCTACGTGTATTTAAAATTGAGAGGTGGGCAACGATGCCAGGGGTGGGGTGTACACCCTGATGGTACTTTGGACTCCGTGTATCGTGCCCACCCCCAAGATCCTATATGTATGTGTAATGAGAGTGTGAGTAATGTGAATGTCTAAGTTGTGGGATAAAATTGAGGCAGAGGCAGCCAGAAGGGGGGGGGGGGGGGGGTAGCCTCCTCTGCACCCTGGTGACATACCCCTACTCCAAGGCCCTGCATGTGTGGGTGGTTGTGGTGGAGCGGGAGGAGGGAGGCAGCTGGAGATGGGGAGGGAAGGAAGGGAGGAGCAAGTGACCCCTCCCTGGGGCCAGCTCCCCCGCTGACCCCAGTAGGCACCCCCATACTCCGCGACCCGCCAGGGAAAGGGGGCCCAGGCCCATCCAGACTGGGGCCCAGTGCAGCAGCGCCTCCCGGCCCCACAGAGCCCGGGACAGTCCACCCAACCCCACCACAGAGGAAACTGCACCCACCCCACCATCCACTCATCTTCCAGACTACATGAGACAATAGATGACCAGGCTGAGATCTTCCTCCACCTCTCCTGTATCTCCCCCTCCTGCAGAGAGAGTTCCTGAAGACAGACACTTCACAGTGTCCTCCGGCAGCTTCAGGTGGGTTTTGATGAAGCTTTTTACCGTGGTCTCCGCGTCCTCTCCAGCGGCTTGTGGAATACCAGAAAATACCAGATTATCACGCATGCTACGAGCTTGTAGATCGATAACTGTTTCTTTTATTTTTTTATTTTCTCTATTGAGCTGGGTAACATTTTCTGTGAGACATTTCACCGACTCCCTTAGCGTGGCATTTTCAGCAGCGAGCGTTTCCACCTGCTGCTGGCTGAACTCCAGGGATTCTCGCAAGCATTTAAATTCTCGGTGAAGAATCTCCACCAAGGACAGCCTTGCGTCGAAACTGGACAATCGCTTGTCGATTGACTCCAGTATGTCGGCAACATCTTTGCCGGCTGGCG
This sequence comes from Astatotilapia calliptera, assembly GCF_964374335.1. Taxonomy (NCBI): domain Eukaryota; kingdom Metazoa; phylum Chordata; class Actinopteri; order Cichliformes; family Cichlidae; genus Astatotilapia; species Astatotilapia calliptera. The sequence continues at coordinate 1,251,786 of NC_137428.1, read as the reverse complement.
ATGTTGTGCCGGGGGAATCTGCCGGGCGTTGTCTTTTCGACGACGGCGTCTCAGGTTTGGCCGGGGAAGCTGCACACGGGGTCTTCTTCATCACGAGATCCTGAAAGCACTGATCAATATAATCTTGGAGAGTCTCTAAACTCTCCCCGTTGTTCTCCAGGGTGTTGGAGATTATTTAGACAAATATTGTTAGTTATGAGACAATTGATAAGTGTATTTGGTAAAATTGAAGCTTAAATGAATTTGTTCAGATCTAAACTACCATTTGCTTTAATTTTCCGCCAAAATCTCCGGCGTCTGACGTCAGTTACAACATGAGTCGCTTACCTTGTCCGTCACTTCCGCTTACCTGTCTCTCCTTCCTCCTCACACAGTGTTTCTATTAAGTGTTGTACCAGAAATATAAGAAAAATCATAATTTGATTTTAGTTGCATTTCTTTTGTGTGTAAGCAAAATTAAAAACGTTAATTTACCACAAATTGTTAATAAAATATGAAATGTTTCAGTGGGTATTGCACCCCAGAAAAATCAAGGCAATGAGTATGCATAATCATCATCAACAGCCTGATCATCAGGAGAGTTCACTCGTGACATAAACAAGTCTGACACAGAGCAGGCTTAATGGCTCCGCTGTCACTGTGAAATGAAGTTCATGACTCCAAATTTGAACAACGGGAACTGTTTAAAGTGGCCCTCAAAGTCCAAGCTGTGCATTTCTGATGAAGCAGAGACTTTGGGCCCTGCTGTCAGTAACTTCCCATTTTGACAAATGCTTGTTGGATCCAGAAAAAAACAATTCTGATGGATCAAACTTTCACACAAGCTTTAAGAAATAAAACTTGCTTCAAGGGTCTCCGTCTGCAGAAGTTCTTACTTTGATATAAAAAAATCTCAAGCTTTTGCATACAATTGATTTCACTTCACTTTGGTTTTATTACCTCTAACGTACCCCGTATTAGTCTTTTATGAGACTTCGTGGACAGAATGGTTTCTTTATTCGGCTGCTCTTGCAGAGCCACACTGACCCTGTGCACGTCGATCTCTGAATAAATTTCCTCAGAATTTAGCCTCCGGTAACTGAAAATGCCAGAAAACTGATTACAACCAGCAGTTTGAGATGATGGGAATATAAACTAAAGACAAAGGCTGTTTAAATGAGCGTGACATGTGTTCATGCTAAAGGCTTGTTTTTGCTCACGTGTTCAGAAACCCACTTTCTCTGTTGCATTTGCAGCATTCTTGCCCTCACTCCGCAGCACCAAACAACCAGGCAGCCAAGAAACTGAGAGTGTGCTCTGTAAATTGCATTGTTCTGAGGGGGAGTGTCCTTTCTATTAGCACAGGAGCTCCATAGCAGACTAAATAAAAGTCAACAGCCATAAGAAGACACTTTAAAACTCCAACACAGGCTGCAGGCTTTAAAAACACTCCCTTCCTCATTTGTAATTCAGCAGCAGACTAATGAGCTGAAATACGTCCAGTTAGATTCCCTCCTGGCGCAGCAGATCGCCTTTTAAAACCTCTGTTTGTTCAGTGTCCAGCATCGCATCCCTTTGTTGCTTTAGTGGCCTGATCTTCCCGCCAGCGACCGTTAAAGTTGCACTTATCCCGGATCAGAGTCTTCAACTGCGCCTTGGGCGTCTTTCGGGATAAGAGGTGTTTTATTAACCTTTTATTAACCCTCATTTAAAGGAGCCGGCGCCGAGTGCCTGCAGGCGGAGCAGAACCCAGGTTTAGAGATGTCCCTTACCTGCACTACATGCAGGTAGTTGTACTGGGTGTTTGAAGAAGGCTAAGCATGCTACAAATGTGGTTGTGCTGAACGGACTGTAGAAAAGCTGCTGGGTCAGGACATAAGCCCCGCCCCCAAGATGATTTACTCATCACATGCTACCTCACCTTTGGGAAGGCTCTCTGTAAACCTTGTTCTAGTTCATCCCAAAGCTGTTGTGAGGTCATGTACAGGTTTCTATTGTAAGGAAAACAAACGAAAGTGGAACTTCCACCATAAATGTGGAAATTCGTTGTTTATAAAAGGGCTCAAGACAAAGCAACCAGATTGTTCTCCACATAAGGACTGAGAGGAAATCTCCTCGTGTCCTACTGCAAAATCAGCCTGAGTCAGTATTTATTCCAGAGGTTGAAGAGCGGGACAGGAGGCGCCTGACACCCACTGAACACGCTTTGTGTGTCAGTGTTAAACTCTTCCTGTTCAGCAGACGAGTGGGCAGCGACGCAAGCGGAACACGCTGATACCTCATTAAAACGGGGACACAGGGTTCATCGGGTGAAGAGCTGCTCTAATAATCCAGAGTCAATGATCCAAATGCACAAATCCCTAATTACTGATTTTTAATTTGAACATTTTCATATGCTCTCCAAAACACCAGGAAGCCAATCTGAGGAGATTTAATTGGCAGCTGTGACAAAAAAAAACAGTTTGAGGAAAAAGGACAACTCGGTTGTTTTTGTTTGGATTTTTCTTTGGGGGGGGGGGGGGTCAAACTACATCACGTGAAATTTTGACCTATTCACTTTAAGGAGATGATATAAAAAATAGTTAATTACATTCTAACAGATATCAACTGATCTTGATAAGCCTGATATTTAAGTGTGAATCAAAGTTAGAGTCAGGGTACGAATCACAGTTTGGACATGTTGTTAAATGCACATATTTCCCATTACATATAAATAAATATCCCAAATGTTACTTGAGACCAGTATGTTTTTCTACCTGCAACTGTTTCCTGGATCGAAGCTATGAAAACATTTAAGGAATAGCTTCGTTTTGAGTAAAATGAATTGAACTTCCATGACTGACCAACAGGTGGCAGTGTTACGGGCTATAATAAAACGTGCATATACAAGAAAACAGCTTTTGAATAACTGCATGAAAGAGCTGAAGTCACATGAGGCCGTCTAGCTAAAACTTCTCCACAGTGAGGTGAGAAACCGAAGCATCACTGTGGCCTGTGAAGGCTCTCAGTCATCCACGTCATTGTAGGAAGGAGCTTGGAAAGGAAAGCGTCCGGACTTCTTTAAGTTTCCTTGAAAACGTTTCATCCGAGAAGCTTCTTCAGTTGTCAGAGGTGTGCAGCCGGTGGTGGAGGGTCCCAGATTAAAACGCTGTGGGAGTGTCCCCCCCAAGTGGGTCACAATCAGCCAAGGTTTCAGGTGAACCCACTCTGAAGCCTAGCCCCACCCTATCATGTGATTTCCACTCACCCAGGCTGTGAGTGGCCTTTAGTCCGGACACTTTTCTTTCCAAGCTCCTCAGATCACCGCAGCTTATTGCTGCTGAAGAAGCTTCTGAATGGACTCTGTTATTCCATAAACTTTCTCGTGAAAAACACGAAGCTCCGCCCCTTCTATAAAGGGAGCTACAGAGCTCATATTTCACAGTAAACTGAAGCAGGTCCAGTGTTCATGCATACTTACTTACTTGCAAACTTCCAGGCTGTGCGGTCGGATAAACGTCATCCTCAGCTGTGTCAGACCCTCCCCGAGGAGACGAACCTCCTGAACTGGTGCCTGGATGCTTCCGCACAGAAACATGAAATGTGCATAAACTACGTACAGTAGGACTGTTTGCCAGAACACCGGGCTAATGTGAATAACGAAACGATCATGTGTACATGTAATGGTGACCGTTCAATGAACAGCACTCACCGACGCATCACCCTCCCTACCCCGGATCCAACGCCACCTCCAACGCTTACCTCCCCCATGATGTGGACATCGGGTCAGCTGGAGGCGCAGTCAAAGATTGCAGCGGCCCCAGATCAGATGTACACACTGGAACTCTTTGCCATGTTGCTGTCTGTGTTTATTGTGCTATGGTGTGTTGATATCTGTGCATTCCTGTATTATCCTTTTGTGTTGCACATTTCGATGTTTTTCCCTCGCTACCTGGCCTGACCTGTCTCCCCAATGTGATGTTTGTGTATTGTATGTACGGTCGGCAAGGTCTGTCATCTCGGCTGTGGGCAAAAGACCTGCAACTGACAAATAAAGGCTATCTCATCATCATCACTGTGGGGCGAGGGTGTAAACACGTGGATTCAACTCTGGAGTCAGAGGTTGGTCTCAAGTCTTTTCTTTTAACATGACGTACATTATGGGATAAAGGAGAATCCGATCAATGGCCATCTTTGTTGTGGCTGTCTGTTGCATTATCATTTCCTGCTCAGTGTTTTGTTCTCTTGATTTTTCACTGAAATAAAGCTGCAGCAGATAGGGATGGGTATCGAAAACCTGTTCTTGTTGAGAACCGGTTCCCACTGTTTCACTTCCTTGGAATTGTTTGCCATTTTTGCAAACTATTCCCTTATCGATTCCAGTCGCCCCGAATGACGTCATCATGTTGCGGAGCGTCATTTACCTGGCAGGAAACACGGCGCCTAACACTCAAAAGTTTGGTTACACTTTACGAGAACGGATGACAACAGGGCAACTTGCAATACTTGCAAAGTAGAGATTTCATTTAAGGGAGGAAACACTACGAATATGCAAAAGCATTTGCTCACCTGGGGGGCTCTTCAACTGGTGGGGGAGATTGTCACATCTTGCAGGAGCTTTCCTCTCTTCAGGAACTCTCTCTGCAGGAGGGGGAGATACAGGAGAGGTGGAGGAAGATCTCAGCCTGGGTGTTTATTGTCTTATGTAGTCTGGAAGATGAGTGGATGGTGGGGTGGGTGCAGTTTTCTCTGTGGTGGGGTTGGGTGGACTGTCCCGGGCTCTGTGGGGCCGGGCGGCGCTGCTGCACTGGGCCCCGGTCTGGATGGGCCTGGGCCCCCTTTCCCTGGCGGGTCGCGGAGTATGGGGGTGCCTACTGGGGTCAGCGGGGGAGCTGGCCCCAGGGAGGGGTCACTTGCCCCTCCCTTCCTTCCCTCCCCATCTCCAGCTGCCTCCCTCTTCCCGCTCCACCACAACCACCCACACATGCAGGACCTTGGAGTAGGGGTATGTCACCAGGGTGCAGAGGAGGCTACCCCCCCCCCCCCCCCTCTGTCCCCTTCTGGCTGCCTCTGCCTCAATTTTATCCCACATGAAGGAACCTTTTAAAAACAAGCGCGTCCATGCTCACAGGTGTACACACGGGTGATCACACCCACAAACTACACCCTTTTTGGCTCCTACCTCAAAGCACACTGTGTTCTGTTGATCATATGTGCTGCACAATAATGTTTAACATTTAGTATTTACTGTCATATTCCCATATATCATTGTGATGTTGTTTATTCTGTTACTCTTGTTCTCTTCTGCTTGCTTTCTTTTTTCTTTCTCAGCAGGTGATCCAGGTGATTGATATATGCATTTTTTTTTCTCTGCCCGTTCTGTTGGTTTTTGTCTTTTGCCCTTCTCCCCCGTCCCTCTTCTCAGCTGTTTCTCTTTCCCTCTTTCTTTCTCCCCTTCTTTCCCCCAGTCAAGTCTGTCCCGTATTCAGTAAGTGAAAATAAAATAAACAATAAAAGGTGAATCAAATGGACCATTACGGCAAGGCTGGGATGGTCAGTTTGGTAAAGTAAATCCGTTGGGCATCTTTCTTTGCCTTTAGACAACAATTCTGATGCAAAAGAGCCAAACGGGACAGGCAAAAAAAAAAAAAAAAAAAAAAAAGCATTTGCTCACAAAACACACGATGACCTTAAATGAATGTCATGTTTTTAATTTGCTCCGGACTCGTGAATCTCAACCCAAAAGCAGCGGTAACGTTTGCACGTCCTCTCCCGTTAATGCGGCACGTAAATAATCAACTAACAGCATATTATGTTAGCGCGATCTGCCTTATTACAAACCTGCCATTACTGTGCATTTAGTGACCATGATGAGACAGAGTCTGGCTCAGATGCTGGCAGTTCTCGCTGCAGTCTACCGGCAGCGTCTCCTTTCAGGCCGGGATAGACGAATGTCACCGAGCAGTGACTCAGTTTGTGGTCAAAGGCTTGCACCCGTTTGCCACAGCAGATGATTTTCAGTAAGTGTGTTTAATTGTAGGCAGGGACATTACTGGATATTCTTGTGTAATTGCTACAGAATAATTTATGTTATACTTTGTTGTTGCTACAGAAGAATATTTATTTTATTATTTTACATTTACATTTTTTTCCTGGGGACCCTGTGACACCCATTGAAGAGCCGTAGGCTGGATCTCTTAAGATCTCACTGTTGGGTTTGTAAGGCCATGTTACTCCTAAATGTCTGTCTTGTTCAAAGAGAAGATATAAAACAAAGTCCTAAGCTAATCAACCTAAGTGTTCTCCTTTTTTTTAAAAGAATCGAATCGTTAAACAGAATCGAAACTGGAATCGGAATCATGAAAATCTTATCAGTACCCATCCCTAGCAGCAGAGCTGGTGACGTTCCTCTGAGTGTTCATGCCGGGCTGTTAAATCCTCCTGTGGGGGGGGGAAGCAAAGCTCCCACAATCTGGGGTGAAATCGATGAAGCCTGCTGGCACCGAGCAGCTGGATCACAGGAGCATGATGGGAAAATGTTGCTGAGTGCCAGCTGGCTCGCTGGACCCTCATCTTATCTATGCGTGGATTCATTAACTGATGAACATGTGTCAGGTAAGTAAGCCACTTAACCGCATGTAAGCCAGGAAGTGGTTTATTTATGGCAGCTTTTATTGGCTGCTGAGCACGTCCTGCATCATCCCGTTACAGTAACCATCGGACCCGTAACGGGCAGGTTTGGAAGGACTTGGAGCGCAGAGCACATGGACAGATAGGGTGGCATCGAGTCATTTCAGTAACACAAATTTACGCAAAAATGTACACATCGAACACGCGCCTCCTTCGTCTTAAACAACAACGTTTCAAATAATTATTCAAATCCATTCAGGCTGAATAATGAATGAATTTCGAGTTTGTACAACTCTGCCGACAAAGTTTGGAAGCTGAAATTTTAAATTAGAACAGAATGCAGTCATTTGTAAATTATCTGAAATTATCTGACTTGAAATGAAATGCTGAAAGGCAGAAAATGTGACATTTATGAAGATGTTACTGGGATGAGTGTCTGGAAAACTTTCTCTGGTTCATCATAAATCATCAGGACTGACTTCACGCCAACACTAAGCTGTCTAAAGAACCAGCGGAGGAACCACGTCGGTCCGTCTGAAAGGTTACAGAGACATATTTGAGAGCTGTTATCCACACATGGAGAAAACATGTGCTCAACCTTCCCAGGACCGACCAGCCAACAGCAAAGACCTGCAGGCCGTTTGAGTCTCGTCACATCTGCATCAGACGAACAGCGTTTCATAAAGAGAGCGTCCAGCAGCAGCCGCGGCGGTGGTGCTGTGATGGTCTGGGCTGCTCTGCTGCTTTAATGAATTAAATCTGATTCATAAGAAGTGTCGGCTCAGAGACGGCGACAGCTGCGCGTTTCATGTTCGTCCTAGAAGACGCGCTGGAGAGGAAGTCAGTGTCTCTGCTCGGAGACTGGATGGACGTTTTTTCCTCTCACTGAGCTTTTTAACCTCCGTGAAACTTTGCCTCATCTTAGCTTGAAACAAAAATAACTCATTGGCTGCTGTTACAGGAGTTTAAAGTGATTTTCTTCTCGAGGTTTTACTGTCATAACGCATTCAGAATAAGAACTAATAACTCAGGACGATGAAAATAATATACTGCCAATAGTGTGTGTGTGTGTGTGTGTGTGTGTGTGTGTGTGTGTGTGTGTGTGTGTGTGTGTGTGTGTGTGTGTGTGTGTGTGTGTGTGTGTGTGTGTGTGTCACCCCACCGTGCTGACAGCTAACAGCGCATCAGTTTGTTTGTTTTTTTTTAGTTGTTGTTTTTGTTTGGGAGGAAGCTAAAAAACACTGAGCGCGCCTCTCTCTCTCTCTCTCTCTCTCTCTCTCTCTCTCTCTCTCTCTCTCTCTCTCTCTCTCTCTCTCTCTCTCTCTCTCTCTCTCATAAATATCAGGAACGCGCCTCCGCGGGCACCAGCAGCATTTAAAGCGCGTTGCGCGCACACGGCCCGCCAGTCTACCCTCGGCGGCCGTCGGGACCATGCGCACGAGGAGCTCCGGGCAGCTCGCCGCGCCGGCACCCCGTCTTGTGCTCTCGCGCGGGACGTGACGCTCACAGGCGGCATGGCGGAGCCGTGGAACCAGACCGCCGCGTGGAACCGCTCCTCGGCGGGCACGAGCCGTTTCAGCAGCCTGGACGACATCGACGTGCCCGCGGACGGCTCCCCGGCGCTGCGCATTCTCATCTCGGCAGTGTACTCGCTGGTGTGCGCCGCGGGGCTGTTGGGAAACTTGCTCGTCTTCTTCCTGATGAAGGCGCGCGGCGGCCGGAAGAAGCGCTCCAGCATCAACCTGTTCATCCTCAACCTGGCCGTCACGGACTTTCAGTTCGTGCTCACGCTGCCGTTCTGGGCCGTGGACACTGCGCTGGACTTCAGCTGGCCGTTCGGCAGCGCCATGTGTAAGATAGTGCTGACAGTCACCGTCATGAACATGTACGCGAGCGTCTTTTTCCTCACGGCTATGAGTGTCACGCGCTACTGGTCGGTGGCCTCGGCGCTGAAGGACCGGACCCGGCGGCGTGTGTGCCCGGTGCGGTGGGTTATCGCCGCGCTATGGCTGTCCGCGGCGCTCGCGTCCCTGCCCACGGCGATCTTCTCCACGGTGAAGAGCGTTGCCGGCGAGCGCCTGTGCCTGCTCGCCTTCCCGGATGGCCAGGCGTGGCTCGCGCTGCACCACCTGCAGAAGATCCTCGTGGCCTTTGTGTTCCCCATGCTCATCGTCAGCGCGTGCTACCTGCTGCTGTTGCGCTTCGTGCGTCTGCGCAGCATGAACAACAACCAGGTGAAGCGCAGGTCCAGGGTCACGCGGTCCGTCACCATCGTGGTCCTGTCGTTCTTCGTGTGCTGGATGCCGAACCACGCCATCACCTTCTGGGGCGTGCTGGTAAAGTTCAACGTGGTCAACTGGGACAAGACCTTCTACATGGTGCATACATACGTGCACCCGGTGACCGTGTGCCTCGCGCACACCAACAGCTGCCTGAACCCGGTGCTGTACTGCCTCATGCGCCGGGAGTTCCGGAAGAAAATGAAGGACCTCTTCTGGAGGATCTCCTCTCCCTCGGGGCCGAGCACGTGCCACCTGCGGCCGTTCTCGGGGACGGTAAGGGCGGAGCCGGATGACACGCAGGTGGCCATCCCGCTGAACAACGTGGAGACGGAGAACTGCCGCCTGTCGGTGCTCACGGACCAGTGCGCCACGGACGCGATGCGCAGGTGAAGAGATGGATGGACCGCGCCGGGCTGCAGAGGACGTGACGTGTTTTGCTCGACGGGCGGCTCCGGACTTTTGTGACTTTGCATCAAAGGGATTTATAAACGCTCACAGTCTGAAGCTGTGGCGTGGACAGAGAGCGGGGCCGTGCGTAAATACGCGGCGGCGCGTAAAAGCGCACAGAACCATCTCTGTCCTGAGACGTGTTCAGGATCAGTTCTCTGTGCAGACATGATGCTGGGGGTTGTCGGGTGAGGGTCATGCTGCTTCTGCTGCTTCACGCGTTCTTCTGTGGAGTGTTTTTGGCGCTCGTGGCTGCTGTGTGTTCTGTAACTACATGAATGTAAAAAAAAATCTAAAGAAACCTTAAAAACATGTTTCAGAATAAAAGTATTAGTGTTGGCATCAGTGTCGTTGCTGTTTGGTGACCGCGGACAGGCAGGGGAGGGGTCCGGTCCACTGACTGCTTGCTCGCTCACATGACTCACAGGCGCGCGCTTGCAGTTCCTCTCTCTCCATCTCGGCAGTGTTCATGGAGAGGAACCAGGGAAACGTCGGAAACGCTGATAAACGACCGCGCTGTGGACTTTCTGTGACCCCGCATATGTTTTATAGTGTGGATAGTTTCCTTTGCCGGTGACGGCAGCAGTAATTAAAACCTGATGTCTGGATCCATCAGCGCGCACAGCCTCTGCTCTCCACACGGAAAAGTACTCAGGATGTTTTCCTCTCAGAACCCACGGGAGCTGGGAGGTACTGGATCCTGAGTTTAGAAGCGTCAGATTTTCTGCCGAACCGGGGATCATGTTCTCTGTCCGTGTTTTCGCTCCGTCCGGTCCTAGAAGTCCTCGTTCGCTGTGAATGCGCGGAAGGTTTTGGACCTGAGCAGAAATCTTACTGAAGCGCATCACATTAAAATCTGGAGCTTAATTTCAGGTAACATACACAAGAAAGGCACAGACGTGACATGAATTTAACCGTGTAGATCACAGCCAGCAGAGAAAGATCGGGTCGTAAATATGGAAAATCAAATTCACATATACACATGAGTCTCAAATAAATGATTTTCATTATAATTGACCATAAAAATGACGCGTGTGACTTGATGTCCAAATGTGCTTGTTTACAATGTAACATTTGCTCGTGTTGGGCTCTTTGCTGTCTCGGCCCCTCTGCTCACTGAGATGATGCTCAGTGTTACTGACAACCTCAGCTGCCTCATTTAACCTGTTGTTAGTGAACTCTTCTCTTCCCGGAGAAGCAGTAAGCATGTGAAAGCTTCAGAATCAAACGTGAGGCGTCTGCTTGGGATCATTGATGTTGCCGATCAAAACACGAGTGTTTCTAAAGCCGGGCTGAGTCCCACACTTTGTTTCAAGCATTTAACCCCCGATGTCTGAACTCTAATACAGTGAAGCTCTCAGACTTTACTGCACACACACACACACACACACACACACACCGCCTGGTTTCAGATATGGGGCTAACTGTGGATCTTTAGTTTAAACGTGTTTGAATGATCGCTCCTGGACTTTACCCACTCAGATGTGTTTCAGGTAGATTTCTGCTCTTGTCCACACACACCTGTCCTTCAAAGATGCTTTCTGTCACTTCCTTTAAAAGATGTTTAAAACCTTCCAGATGAACTAAAGCTGTGAACAGAACCCGAAGAAACGACTGCTGTGACTTTTGAGCTCATATCTCAGATTTGAACAGAGTTTCTCTTCAGAGCAGCGAGGTGAGCGGATCGATCCAAGTATCTATAGCACTAATACCAACGCTGGTATCAGATCAGTATTTTTTATTTTAACACTGCCACTTGATGTTCATTTGATTTTAAATGAAAAGTGATCACCAAGCCTGCGGTATGAAACACATCTGAAGCTTCCTAAAGGCCTGTTTTACTGTGTGAACTCACACTGTGTTACGAATTTTCAGATTCATGACGATCCAGCTCATAAATCATGACTCTGCCTTATAAAGGCAGCTGTAGGGAGAGCACTGAGCTACTGGGATCTGTCATACTGTGTGTCGCATCAAAGCCAGAATTTGCAGTATCACACAGCCTGCAGGTTCCAACAGAGGAAATGTGTGAAATGTGGATGGGCGATGTGAAAATTGGGACACTGACAGGATTTCTAACGATGTAAGTTTCTGATCGTTCATTGTTTTGTGCTCTGAGAGAAAGCTACTCTCATACTTTCTCTTTTAGTCCAGCAAACCTTCTGTTTTTTTCTTTCTTTCTCTTTTGTTCTTGTTCAAAGTACAGCTGACAGCTGTTTGGAGGTAAAGTCACAGACGTTAGTTCTTCACATTCTGCTGACACAGTAACTGAAGCTCTTCTCAAACAGGAACCGTGACGAGTATGTCTGTGGTTTTATACGTCCTCAGCTATAAACTGAGATCAGAACACTCAGAGAGACTCAGTAGTGGGATGAAATTCATTCACTGGGACGAACAAAGAAGACCCGATGAAGCAAGCGGTCCACCACAAAGATCCAAAGCATGAAGGAGGTTTTAAAAAAGGAACACATGCAGTAAATGTATTCCTACAGATAGAAGCTGGGGTGGTGTCATAATTTAAAGAAGAAAAACTCGTGCTTAAACTTCTCAGCATATTGAAACACTGACGTCTGAGCCGCCTCCACCTGCTCTGATTTCAGGCCCGTCTCCCAGGAGGCCGGCACGTAGTGTCGCGCTGATCTGTTAAATATTCTTCATTTTAACATCCGAAAATGTGGATTTTTATCCAAACTGTTGGCCTTACTGAGCGGGCTCTGCTAATCATTAACAGTGGTGGTTAAACAGTGAGTAGTTTGGGAGCTGAGATCATTAAAGAAGTCGTGACTGAAGGTGTTAAATTTTGCCTTTACTTGAACTCCTCCTCTGACACGGACAATTTATTTTGCCAGGAACATTTGAATCTCAAGAACAAAATGTTCTTTTGCAAGTGTCCTGATGACAATTGGCAGAGCTCCATTAGGTTAGTGATTACATAAACTAACCAGTGAGATAAAGAATCTGGATGCTTTCTCATTCTGGGTCTGGTCTCGGTGGTCTCAGGCTTCACCTGTGGACAGTTTTCTGATTCCAGCCAGAAGGAGCTTTGAACTTTGAACGACCGTGTCAAAGATGATCATGAGCTTTAGTGACAGCTCGAAGAAATAAGTCTCAGAGCTGAAGAAGGTAACTTCCCACAGTTTTCTGACGGATGGAGATCAGCGTGGAGTGAGAGTAGCTTTGTAGATAAGAACACGGCAGTCTTTGCAGCCTTCAGGGTGTTAAGGTTTACGACGATCCAACATAATGAAGACACACATGCACACAAATAACACTGCCTCAGAAGAAAGGCAGGACCTGATTCTACAGTAAAAACCAGTCTCAGCTTCGGTTCGTTCATTACTTTCTGAATGTGAGATGTAAGATCGACGGGCTCATTGATGTAGGTGTGCTGAGATGTCATAGGTTAGTAGTTTTCAAATATTTTGTATCCAAGGTCAAAAGTTTAATTATATCTGCAGAAAACTGACTTTTGTCCTCTGAACAGTTGTAAATTCTGATCATCTCATCAGACGAAGCCGTGTTTGGTGCAACTTTAGCTGATTGTATTTTAACGAGTAATTTGAGTCTCACGATTGTCAGTCGTCGTCGTCCTTGCTATGAATCAGACCCTTTCATGTGTACTAACACAGCGCTTCTGTAGCACTTTTGCACAGTCCAGCTGATATAAAGTAAAGAGTGAAACAGTGTGGAAGTGCCTTAAACCTGCATTCGTTCTAACGGCCAGCAGGGGGCGACTCCTTTGGTTTGCAAAATCTACCATTTAAAACGGCTGTCAGCTCACTTTATCTTTGACGCCAGTAAACACGTCTCTGAGTCGTTTGAAGTCTTGCTGAATGCAATATTTAGTTCATTGTGTAAGTTTTGGTGATTATTAAAGATCAGGACGACCCAGGTATCCTCATTGGCTAATGACTTGTCAATCACAAGGAGCTGGTGGCTACACCCATCTTTGAATGGATTTAAAATGACAACCTGTGTCTAGAATTCTTAGCGGTCCTAGGACGGACCCCTGGGGTACGCCCAGCTGAACGTTCTTTCTTCTGCCTGATAAATCATTTTCATTCTGAAAACCCTGTAAACAACTGTTTGCTTTAATATTGTATGATGTACTGTGTTGAAAGCCTTGGACTGATCAATAAAAGGGCTGCACAACGTTTGTTGTTGTCTCTGACATCTATAAAAACTCGCAGACTGCTGCGGTCCTTCTGTTTCTCCCTGAATCCTGAGTGGAAATGAGTTAAAATGTCATTAAATTGATGGAAACTTCTGCAGTTCTTCATTAACGTGGTTAACGAAGAACTGCGTCAGCGGGTGTTTGATTTGTGCACCTCATTAATGCTGATGATGATAAACAAATAAACCACATAAACAAACAAACAAGCAATTAAAAAAATTAACAGACGGGGAAAAAGCTGTTTAGGTGTGGGCGAAGATCAGCACAGCAGCGGTTGAGCCATCGAGCTGGACTTTGCTCGTCGGTTTGAGCTGCGAAGGCGACTTCATCAATGTTTCATCACATGAAGCTGCAAAAGGCCAAAAGCAAGGGAGCGAGTGGTGTGTGAAAGCACAGCTGCACATCATCAGAGGCGATGAAAACACAGAGTGCAGCGCTGTGAGTTTAATGAGGTCGGCCTGTGGAGCTTTCTGTGTTTGGATTGAACGCAGAGGCGAGCAGGACGTGTCAGCGCGAGTTACGCTCAGTTTACTACATTCGTTTTTCCGCCTGGTGTCATGAAACGTTTGAAGGAAAGCACAGCGAGTTGTTTTAGGTCATTACATTACTGGTGATGTTACGTAACAGCCTCGCCTCACCTGTGACCTTCCTACGCATACTTCATCCCATAATAGCAAACAGCAGACAAACACTGATCTCTCTCTCGCAAAGAGGTCATCAGAGGTCACGCACCGCCCTGTGAGGCCTTAAATTTCAGCAGCAGTTATGGAAACGGCACATTAATCAGCATTTCTCCGGCAATCTGCCCCTCACTGAGTCAATTCAGATAAACTGCTCTCCATCCAGTCACTGATTTGACTGTAACCCTCAGACAAAGGTGGGTTTGTCCCATCATCAGCATTGACGAGGTGCAGACATCAAACACCCGCTGACGCCGTGAGCTGACAGCTGATGATAACGCAGCCAAGCGCTCGCTTCACAGGATGGATGCTAACACGGAAAACGTAAACAGGATGCCATCAAAGCAGAAAGGTGGAGGAACAGGTGGAGTCACTCTGAGGTGTCCGTGACTAAAGAGCTGAGAAGATTAGAGGACAAGAACAGAGAGACATGAGAAAAGCACTTTAATCGTGATTCACGATCTCACTTTTTCCAGATGACTGAACATTCGTCTCCACCTATTACCTCAAACTAAAGGCTCTTCATCTGTTGTTTGTGCGAAATGCAGGGAATCCAGACAGTTTTCACAGACCGTGATGCTCAGAAATGAGCTTTGGTGCATCCTGTTTCCACTGATCATCTGTCGGATGTTTCTAAATCTGGCTGATTGGACAGATTTAGGAAGCCACAGGCTTGTCTGTATAAGGTCCCATAGCTGCATGTTGGAGCACAAACCAAGCCATGAAGTCCAAGGAGCTGTCTGTAGTTCTCCGACACAGGATTGTATCGAGCACAGATTAACAGTGGTGGTTAAACAGTGAGTAGTTTGGGAGCTGAGATCATTAAAGAAGTCGTGACTGAAGGTGTTAAATTTTGCCTTTACTTGAACTCCTCCTCTGACACAGACAATTTATTTTGCCAGGAACATTTGAATCTCAAGAACAAAATGTTCTTTTGCAAGTGTCCTGATGACAATTGGCAGAGCTCCATTAGGTTAGTGATTACATAAACTAACCAGTGAGATAAAGAATCTGGATGCTTTCTCATTCTGGGTCTGGTCTCGGTGGTCTCAGGCTTCACCTGTGGACAGTTTTCTGATTCCAGCCAGAAGGAGCTTTGAACTGTGAACGACCGTGTCAAAGATGATCATGAGCTTTAGTGACAGCTCGAAGAAATAAGTCTCAGAGCTGAAGAAGGTAACTTGTTCTGCCTTTTATAACTTAAATCGGATATTATAGTTGTAAGCTGCCCTAGAGCTCCCTCTAGTGGCTGCTTTGGGTTCGGTTACTTTGGGAAAGGAAAAAATGAGAACGTGAAGAAGAAATAAAAGTTGGCGGAAAGTGATACCGTAATGTTATCGTTCTAAGCTGATACGGACCTTAAAATGTTGTTGCCTTGGACAAGATATGTCTGTAAGTATGAGTGTCGATAAAATAACTATTATCTTTTGTTTTGTGTAAAAATGGTACGATAATTTGTACATTTGAACGTTTTATCTTGTTAGCTTGCAGTAAGAGTGTAACAAGCTAGTTTACAATGTTAGTTAGCTAATACAGTATTTTGTACTTTCAGTTTTACGATGGTCAAAGAGAAGGCAATGGTCAGAGGCCATTCTTCAATAAATCAGCGCAAAAAGGAAAATAAGTCTGGTTATTGGAGCATCGTTATCTCGCTGTCTAGCTGGTGAAACCAAGAGACTCAGGGCGAGGACAGCACATAACTTCTGTAGACCTCCGACTTAGGATTGTATCGAGCACAGAAAAGGTCCCAGTGAGCACAGCGGCCTCCGTCATCCAGAATGGGGATAAGAGATAAGGGCTTTAGTCAGGGAGGTGATGGCCACTCTGACCGAGCTCCAGCATCGCTCCTTAGAAAGAGGGGAACCTTCTTGAAGAACAATCATTTCTGCAGTACTCCACCAATCAGGCCTGTCTGGTAGGGTGGTCAGATGGAAGTCACTCCTCAGTAAAAAAAACACATGACAGCCCACCTGGAGCTTACCAAGAGCCACCTGAAGGACTCTCGGAGCGCGAGAAACAAAATTCTGGTGTGACGAGACTGAGATTGAATGCCGAGCATCGTGTCTGAAGGAAACCAGGCAGAGCTCATCACGGCACCAACAGGGAAGCACGGTGGTGGCAGCATCATGCTGCGGGGATGTTTTTCTGCAGCAAGAACGAAGAGACTCGTCAGGGTCAAAGGAAAGATGAACACAGTAATCTGCAGAGATGTGCTTTCACCGTTCACCTGACTTTATCTGAGTAAACTAAAGAAACTCTTAAATACTCTGGAGACAATTTCCTGCATTATCAGGTGACGCATTTGCACAGGCGAGCAGCCTAAAGTAGCGTGATAACTGTCATGGCTGAGTAGCAGGTGTGTTTGTGGTAAGGACCCGAGGGTGATGAGGGAAGTGGAAACACCTGGAAACACAGCTGACACAAATGCACCTGAACGCCGCAGGGGAAGTACAACTAAACACACTGAACATGGACACACAAGACTTTCAAAATAAAACAGGAAATATAGTGGAACGTAGACATGCTGTCCCTTCCGGGCGATCGTGGCTCAAGAGTTGGCAGTTCGTCTTGTAATTGGAAGGTTGCCGGTTCGAGCCCCAGCTTGGACAGTTTCGGTCGTTGTGTCCTTGGGCGAGATGCTTCACCCGTTGCCTACTGGTGGTGGTCAGAGGGCCCGGTGGCGCCAGTGTCCGGCAGCCTCGCCTCTGTCAGTGCGCCCCAGGGTGGCTGTGGCTACAACGTAGCTGCCATGTGTGTGAATGTGTGGATGACTGGGTGTGTAAAGCTCTGTACAGATACAGACCATTTACCATTTACATGACAACACATGACAGACTGCACAGGGAAAGACTCGTAAATCAGGAGACAAAGAAGAAACAGAAACTAGACTAAAGCTCAACTAAACTCTTCAGCCTTAAATGAGTAAGCTTCAGTACTTTCCACGTTACCCTGTGACTGCTGCTGCTCGCTCGTCTCTGTCATAATCCTACAGACTTTCTAAACAACTTGTTTGTTCTTGATGTAAATCCTCATAAATGATGGATTGGTATTTCTAAATAAAGTATAAAAATGTCGTAAAATCTTGGTGTCGGTAATAAAGTGCAGATGATGAAACAGATATTTGAATGTTTGTTTTATGGTTGAGACGTGCAGCGCTAGGATGTCAGCTGATTGGCTTACTGTGCTGTTACATAATGATGGTGATGACGTTTGTGCAGCGAGCTCCAGGACGTTACTGTTTCTAT
Source organism: Astatotilapia calliptera (assembly GCF_964374335.1). Classification (NCBI taxonomy): domain Eukaryota; kingdom Metazoa; phylum Chordata; class Actinopteri; order Cichliformes; family Cichlidae; genus Astatotilapia; species Astatotilapia calliptera. Next base: position 1,234,370 of record NC_137428.1, on the reverse strand, counting down.
GTTTCTACGTGAGCTCCGCCCACCCCGGCCAAAGTGGTTCGCTATCTTCACCCCAACACATGTCACATTTCCCTCGAGCCGTTGGGCAAACTGAACCCCGCCCCCTCTCGGTGACCTCGGCGATCCAAACCCTCCACGGGGCGTCTCAATGCCTTTTTATATTCACAACACGGCGCGAGGAGAAGCTCTTTCATCAGAGTGATTCACAAACACCAGCGCTTCGTTAACACCGCGCTGATGCATGAAGCTCGCGCTCTCATCCATCTCCATCTGCTGAGCTTCAGCTCATCCCTCACTGCAAAGTGCTTTCAGCTGCTGGAGCCTAATCACTTCTAAAGCACCAAATGATTATTACAACACCATGTTTCATTTTTTTGTAGCCCAGAGCAACGTCTCAGCCTTCACCAGTCATTGATGCTGCACGTCAGGTTGATGTGGTGGCTTTCCAGCTAAAGCACTTCAAGACAGACATAAGAAGTTTTTTGAAGGAAAATGATGAAGGCGTGGGTGAAGAGGAGGCGGAAAAGGACTTCACAAAGTCAGGATGCTGAATCAGAGACTGTGAGAGCTTCTAGCATGTTCATCGTGACAGATTCACTCCCGCTCGCCACTTTCTCGTCAAACTGAAAAATAAACTCATTGTTTTAACGATGTTATAAAAACAGGGGGAAATATCCACAAATCTGTCGCGCTGCGGCAGAAAACCACGCTTAAACAGCAGCACGCCGATTGGCTCTCCCTCTCATTGATGTGTATGTTGAGTAATATCCTCACTTACATTTTGTTGTGCTTCCCAGAGACACGTCTGTCAGTCGGCCATAAAGAAGATGTTTAGAGGCTCGTGCACTTTGTTATGTTCATATTTTACTGCACAGACGGGTTTGTGTGAGCAGAGGAGGATTATTAAAAGACTCAAAGAAAATAACAAGCGAATGATGAAGGAGGTGATGCTGCGAAGGCAGGTGGGAGCAGCTCTGTATCCAGCAGCGACGCAGCACAACACCTGTCTGCAGGTGTTAGCCTGCAGCTAACAGCCAACAGTGACCCACGATGACTGTGTGACGGGCGTCTGTGTGGCGACAGGATGTAGATGCAAACACAAGTAACTCAACACGGAAACGAAATTACAAACAGGAACGGGAAAAGCAAATACTGGAAAACATGGAAGAAGAGAACATTTAAACTTCCATCCATTCGCTTCCGCTTCTCCTTTTCAGGGTCACGGGGGGCGCTGGAGCCTATCCCAGCTGTCACAGGGCGAGAGGCGGGGTATGTCCTGGACAGGTCGCCAGTCTGTCGCAGGGCCAACACACAGGGACAAACAACCATTTGCACTCACATTCACACCTAGTGACAATTTGGATTATCCAATTAACCTATCCCCACAAGCTGCATGTCTTTGGACGGTGGGAGGAAGCCGGAGTACCCGGAGAGAACCCACGCAAACACGGGGAGAACATGCAAACTCCACACAGAAAGACCCCGGCCTGATGGTGGAATTGAACTCAGGACCTTCTTGCTGTGCGGCAACAGTGCTAACCACCGTGCCACCGTGCTGTTCATTTAAACTTTATTAGCTTAAATGAACAGAAAACTGAGGTGATTGTGTTTGGTCCCTGTGACCACTGCAACTTTGGCCCTTTAGAAATGTATTTTCTTTAAAAAGCCTTTGTGAGGAACATAGGAGTGATCTCTGGCTCTAATCTAACGTTTGATAAACAGATTAACGCTGTAATCAAGTCCAGTTTCTTTCATCTTTGGCTACTTGCAAAGTGAAACCATGTTTCAGAGACTCTGAGAGAGCTGTTCATGCCTCGACTGCTGTCTTTACTCTGATAAGATAAGATAAGATAAGATAGAACTTCATTAATCCCTCGGGTGGGTTCCTCTGGGAAATTCGATTTCCAAAAAAGCACAGCACCGACAGAAGTTACAGAGTTACACACACACACACACACACACACACACACACACACACACACACACACATATATATAAATACAGAAACAAATATAAATAAAATATACAAAGGGGATAAATAGAATAAATAGGAATAAAAAATAAAAATACAAGTGAATTGCACATTTCAAGTATTGAGTCTATTGCACCGTTGACTATTAACAAAAGGTATTGCACAGTGAGGTGCAGAGGCACTACAGCTTAGTTGTTCCCCCCTCCTTTGTCCTCCTGTTTCCCCTCCCTCTCCCCTCCAGAGAGGAGTTAAACAGTCTGATGGCGTGTGGGACAAAGGAGTTTTTAAGTCTGTTAGTTCTTGTCTTTGGGAGAAGCAACCTGTCACTGAACAGACTCTTCTGATTGTTTATGGCCGTGTGCAGAGGATGCCCAGCATTGTCCATAATGTCCATCAGTTTCTTTAATGTCCTTTTCTCTGCCACTGTCACCAGAGTGTCCAGCTTCATGCCGACCACAGAGCTAGCCCTCCTGATCAGTTTCTCCAGCCTGGATGAGTCCTTCTTTGCTGTGCTGCTCCCCCAGCACACCACAGCATAGAAAAGTACTCCAGCAACCACCGACTGGTAAAACATCCTCAGGAGCTTCCTGCAGATGTTAAAAGACCTCAGCCTCCTGAGGAAGTACAGTCGGCTTTGGGCTTTTTTATACAGGTGCTCTGTGTTGCATGACCAGTCCAGTTTATTGTCCACCCACAGCCCGAGGTACTTGTACTTGTTGACCACCTCCACCTCCTCCCCCTCTATCTGAACCGGCAGTGGACCTTCTCTGGACCTCCCGAAGTCCACAACCAGTTCCTTAGTCTTTGAGGTGTTGAGTTGCAGGTGGTTTGTGTGACTCCATGCGACAAAGTTCCTCACCAGACTTCTGTACTCCTCTTCCTGATCATCCCAGATACACCCCATGATGGCCGTGTCATCTGCAAACTTCTGAATGTGGCATAATTCAGAGTTGTAGCAGAAGTCAGAGGTGTACAGGGTGAAGAGAAGAGGGGACAGCACAGTTCCCTGTGGTGCTCCTGTGCTGCTGACCACAGTGTCAGACGTGATGTCCTTCAGCCTGACGTACTGTGGTCTGTCGGTGAGGTAGTCGGAGATCCAAGCCACCAGGCAGGGGTCCACCTCCATCCTGTTCAGTTTTTCCTGAAGCATACAGGGCCGGATGGTATTAAAGGCACTGGAAAAGTCAAGAAACAGGATCCTGACCGTGCCTTTTCCCCCATCCAGGTGTGAGTGGGCTCTGTGTAGGAGGTACAGGATGGCATCCTCCACTCCGACACCCGCCTTGTATGCAAACTGTAGTGGGTCCTGGGCATGTTGTACCTGTGGTCGGAGGAGGTTGAGGAAGAGCCGCTCTAGAGTCTTCATAAGATGTGACGTCAGTGCCACCGGTCGGAAGTCATTCAGCTCATTGGGCCGGTTCTTTTTGGGGACCGGGACGATGCAGGATGTCTTCCATAGGGCGGGCACTCTCCCCAGTCGCAGACTGAGGTTGAAGACTCGTTGTAGCGGCTCCCCAAGTTCAGCAGCACACGCCTTTAGCATCCTAGGACACACCTTGTCTGGGCCTGCTGCCTTTCTGGGGCGAAGCTTCCTCAGTTGTCTCCTGACCTGATCCACTGTGACACTGGGAGATGTTTGGGAGGAGGGGAGGGGGGGAGATGTCTTGCTGCTGAGAGAGGGATTGGAGGAGGGGGGTGTCATGGTGTCAGGAAGGGGGGGAAGCGAGGGAGGCAGGAGAGTGGGGATTGGACTCTGTAGTGAAGGTGAGGGTGGGGGGGTTGTGGGCTGGTCAAAGCTGTTGAAGAAGTTGTTGAGTTCGTTTGCCTTCTCCACAGCCCCCCCCCCCCCCCCCCACTGTGCTTTTCTTGGTGTTGTGGCCTGTGATGGTTTTCACACCATTCCAGACCTCCCTCATATTGTTCCTCTCCAACTTCTGCTCCACCTTCCTCCTGTGGGTGTCCTTTGCTTCCCTCAGGCAGCGTTTCACCTCCCGCTGTGCTGCTTTCATCTCCTCCTTCACTTTGCTCCTGAAAGCCTTCTTCTTCATGTTGAGGACAGCTGGTGTCAGCCTGCCATCAGTTAGCCATCTGCAGCTGGTCCAAAATGCTGCAGCACAGTTACTAACTGGTACACGCAAGCAAGAACATATATCTCCCACACTGGCATCATTACACTGGCTGCCAGTTAGTTTTCCATTTGATTTTAAGATTTAATTATTTGTTTTTAAGGCGTTGCACGGGTTAGCACCCTCATACCTTTCTGATGTTTTGAATTGGTACACTCCTGCAAGATCGCTCAGGTCTGCAGGTCAAAGCTGTCCTGAGGTCCAGATTAAAGCACAGAGACCAGGTCTTTGCTGGGACTGATCCTAAACTGTGGAACAAACTGCTCCTTCACATCAGACACTTTCAAAACCCGTCTGAAAACCTGCTTTTACTCCTTGGGTTTAAAACAAAATGAGTTTGTACGACTTTTATTTGTCTTACTTCTCACTGACATCTTCTCATTTTATTCTCCTTTTCCTACTTTGATCAACAGAGAATAATTCATCATAATCCAGACCCGTGACATCACCTCTCACATCACGAGACAGCGCATTAATATTTTGTTTTTCTGATCGCTGATATGTATTGATAAAGTATTATAAAATAAATGGATGAATAACTTAATAATCACATGAAAAATGAGAGATCTGGAGGTAATTTGATTGACACATGCAGATTATATTATGTTTACAAGACAGGAGGGAGGAGAGGTGGAGCAGAGAGGAGCATTTCACAGAAGGACAGTTTCCATCCATCGATCGTCTTCAGCCCGGGCAGGTGGCCAGTCCCACAGGAGCTGAAGCTCTGAGAGCAGAAAAGGTCAAACACCGAACCGAATATTGGAAACATGCAGTCTCACATATGACTAATGCAAAAACACGAAGGTCTGAATTTTCCTCAGATTGATCATTCTGGTCAAAAACAGCCGAAAGACGCCTGATTTCACATGCAAACGATGAAAACATCAGCTCAGCGGCTGATCCATAAATCAGTGGGAGAAGATTTATTATTATGCATCGTACTGCTTTCAGGCCGGAGAGCAAACTGTGCACGACACTGTGAGAGTCCAGCGCTGATGTAAAGCCCGGCGCAGACGCCGCACGCCTAATGTTCCTGCTTCAGCACCGGCGTTTTAATGCCCTCAGAGCGCATTAACGCCCCTCAGCTTCATCAGCACGTCAGCAGCGTTGAATCCTGCTGCTGAGGCCGCCAAAGCTGCTGCAGGCCGATGATGGATGAACAGTCTGAGGTCAGGAACGCATCACGGCGCCGGCACGCTGAGACCAATCAGAATCACCGAGCCGGAGAGTCTTCCTTCAGCCGTGTCATCAGCCTCCTGCGTCTGTAGTGAAACACTCTGTGTGTCGTTCTCATAAACCACATGGGCGCTGTTATTTGCATTTACCATGTCAGACCTTTTGATAAACAAAATTCTAATGAAAGTGAGAACATGTACACTGTTACATCTTTCAGAAAATGTTTTGAAATTGTGGTGCACAGTTCAGAATAAATGTTTTTCAAAAACCATTGCATCTTTTTAGTAAATGTTTATTTCCAAAAGAAATTTCTAGAAGTTCAGAACAGTAAAATTCCCGCTTTTTAGAATGAATTAGAAGATAACTCTTACGTAGTTAAACTAAAATACTCTTTGAGAGTTAATATATAAACTCTTAACACCAAGTGTTAAATTATCAACTCCAGACAGATTTGGTGTTTAACACTAAATCAGAGTTAACGTACCAACTCTCCAAAAAGAGTTAAATTAACACTCTCTGGTGTGGACCCATATAGACACTTTAATAGTGTTGAAGTCAAATCTGACAGTGTTAATTTGGACATGCTGAATTTGCTGTGTAGAAGTGAAAAAACATTTTCGTTAACGGAAATAAAAATAAAAACAAAAAAAGGAAAACTAACTAAAACTGTAATGAGTGTTCACAAAACTAAAATTAACTGAATTTATAGCAAAAATGTGTTTAGTTTTCATTGATGTGTGCGTGTCCTACAATAGTCGAGGGTGAAAATGAAGTTTAGTTTCCAGATTTTTTCTTGCCGTGTCTCATTATGCCAGCAGGTGGCAGCACGTTAGTCGAGTCGTCTGTGTTGCTGCTCCGCCCACGCGCAGAATCATGTCAGGAAAAGTCAGGAGAAAGCGCCAGAGTCCAATTTGGGATTACTTTGAATATGACTGTGTTTTGGATAAAGCAAGTGTCTTGTAGTGGAAAGAGACAAATTATGAGGGACATTTCTAAAGGGAAAAATCCCACAAACCTTAAAGTGCACTTGAAAAGCTCACACAAGAAGGCTAACCTAGCTTAGCTTGAGAAGGGAGCACACTCAACCCTCATCCCCAGAAACAGAAGCTAACCCCAGGCAAGGCAGCGTGATGCATCCCGAGACAACAGGACGGGGACATCTACATAACTGTGAGTCAATTGCCTTCAAAAAGTTTATCAATTCACTTGAACCAAAATTACGAACACCCGGTGCTGCAAGACTTATAGTCTCATTGGGGCGTAGATATACATTTTATAGTTGCCTGGTATCAATGGTTGTTCATCTGCCCTAATTTATTTATTTATTTATTTATTTATTTATTTATTCATTTATTTATTTATTTATTTATTTATTTAAAGAACCCATAGGTGGGAATGTGAGTTGTCTGTCTCTGCGTGTTAGCCCTGCGACAGACAGGCGACCTGTGCAGGGTATGGTAGCTGGAATAGCAACATACCCAAGGATGAGCAGAAGAGCATGACTGATGTGATGAAACTGGGATTTTGTTGGACTTAATTTTTGCAAACACGACTAAAACTATAACTGAAACTAATCAAAACTAAACTGAAACTAAGGATTCAAAAAAAAAAATAAAAACTAAACTAGCAAACAATTGGTAAAAACTAATTAAAACTGATATAAAATTGAAAATCTGAAGTCAAAACGAAATAAAAATAAAAACTAATGAAAATTGCAAAACTATTAAAACCCTGGTTGTTGCCTTCCGGCCGCCGTTGTAGAGTACCTCCAAGGAAGACTAAAAGACTCCAGGTTTCTTTTATCCCCACTGCATCCTGTCACCTTAATGGCAAACAAGTGTCCTGTGACTTTCTATCACTATTATTGTCATTATTATTTAATATTATTGTTCTGTTTACTTTTATCCTGCTGCTAAACTAATTTCCCCTTGTTGGACAATAAAGAATTTGAATTGAATTAAATTAAATTGAATTGGGAGGTGAAGAGGTGAGGGAGGTGAGGGAGGGGCGCTTTATCAGGAGGATTTGCTGCTTCTGGAGCCACAGAGCAGAAGATGCGATCCCCCGACTTACCTGACAGACACTTTTCAGCGCACTGACGCCGCCTGTGCCTCGTGCAAACATGCTGACAGTAACACACACAGTGAGGTTTTTGTGCAGATATTTGGGTCATATTTGGAAATAGCTGCGTCACGCTGACGTCACTGGATGGAGGCTCCGTATTGCGTTCTTCTTTGCATGTAATCTTGCAGATGAACGTAATGTGCGAGTTGTCTGTTGTTACACCATGTTCGGACTGTTCTGTGACCACGGCAGATACAGAGCTGAGAATATTCATGAAGACAAGCTGGTGAAAGCCTGCAGACTGCTGCTGTGTGACCTCGCTGCAGAGTTAAAGGTTGTGTGAATTTATTTCACATTCTTACTTTGAATGATTTCTTTGACGTTTTCTCTTTCCAGGGTGGAATGATTGTACAGTATACATCTTTAATGAAAAACAAGAAGTGTGTATAAGAAATTGAATTTATTTCTCTGCTGTCAAACGCAAACTGTCATGGCGAGTGAGGTGAGCCGTGTGGAGGAAATGAAGGAGGATCCAAATGCAGGCAGTCGTGAAGGTGTAAAGGTGGTTTATTGAACATGAAAGTAAATACAAACGGCAAATGGAGCTAGAACTAAACTATACTGGGATCAACTAAACTACAGAGCACAAACCTTAACGAGAACGACCAGAAGAGACTAACGGCGGACAGCAGGGAGAACACACGGGTGAGACATGGTAGAAACACAGATGAGGCAGGGTGGAATACACAGACGGCCCAGCAACTACAATGACGGAGGACATGACTTAAATACACCCAGAGAAACACAGGGGAATTACACACAGGTGGTGGACACAGCTGGGAATGATCAACAAGACGAGACAGAGGTAAAACTGAACACACTCACATGAGACCCAGACCTTCACAATAAAACAGGAAATGAGAACACCACACCAAGACGCAGACCTGACACTGAGAGACAGACAGAATGACACATGGAACCTGAACTAAACCAAACGTGAGATACAACCGAGAACAAATCCTTAAACATGAAACTCAAATAATAAACATCATAATCATCATCATAAACACAACAAGAGAACAAGAAAACAATCCCTGATGCAAACTAAAACCAAAACATAATAACCTCAAACATGGAATAACAAAAACATGAAACTCCACATACTGGGTCCAACGGACCCAGACCCGTGACACAAACAGGCTCAAATATTCACAAACACTCACTTTCATCTTTAATAAATGGAGCTGAAGGTTCTACGGTGTCGGTTAACTTCTCGTAGGTGATCGTGGTTGACACTTTAAATTAAAAGCATTTGTTTGACAGCACTCGTCGGAAGGACTCGGATCTTCTCTGAGGTTCTTGGAGTCGTTCTAAGAAGATGAACTGCGCATTTCCACAAGTTGTGAAGGTCTGTGAATCATTTCTGAACAAGTTATTCAGATGTGCCACTTTATGAAAGGAAGAAGACCCAAACTGTCACACCGTCACAGTGGCGCTTCCACAGTGAAGCCAGTCTCACATCTCCATGGACTGACTAAGAAAGAAGCTCCTGCTCCAAAATCAACGAGCTCACGTGGACGAGCCAAAAGTTTGATGGTCAGACGAGACAAAGATGGAGCTGATTGGAGGAGCAAAGGTGAGGCTTTCAACCCTGAGAACACTGCAGCTGTGACGCATGGCGGTGGCAGCATCACGCTCTGGGCCGTGGTTCTGGAGTGATGAAGGAGGACGGACTCCAAAATCTGCAATTACACCTCAGATCAGCAGCTGGACACAGGCGGGTGTTCCAGCAGGACAATGACCCCAAACACACATCAGAGCTGGTTTTGGATAAAGCAGCTTAGCATTAAGCTTCTGGAAGGTCTTTTCAAAAGTTTATGGACTACACTTAAAGTCGGGTCGGTACCAGGAAACCAACTCATCTAAATGAATCCTGAAAAAGAAATCATTAAAAAAAATGACATTCATGCCCACGATGAGTGACCACAGCTGTGTGCACCATGTGCTGCTGCAGTGTGACAGCTGTGCAGCTGGTGAACATCAGCAAAAATAAATGGAACTCAGTCCGAGACCAAAATAACTGAAAGTGCTGGGAAACACAGTTTTGTTCATGCATCACTCGATGCCTGACTAGTATCACCTTTCGTGCGAGCTATGCTTAGGCTAGCCCCTCACCCAGGACTGATTTGGCTTTGTAGATCCAACCAGGGGCAAACGGCCCCAACAGCAAAGCTCCTGGGAAGACTCGGGCACAAACACCTGGAGCAGGTGGATGGAAGACGGACATCTGGGCAGATCTGCTGGGAAAAGTCCGTCTAATTAACTACAGTAATTTACTTAAGGACCACAAGCAAGAGAAGCCATACTGTCCCTCACCTCCATAAATAAAACTGAATTTAATCCATTCACACAATTGAAACATGTTCTCACAGCGTTGGCTTTTCAGCTCGACTCAACTGTGATTTTAAAATCCACTCGATTCTACAAACCTGCGCCCTCCGGTGACTGCAGCATGAGCCGAGATTCGTCACACGATAGGGAGGAATGCAGCGCAGAGAGCGGCCGAGCGCCTGTGTGGGTGAACTGTCTGATAATCAGTATTAATGAGGGCAGAGACAGCAGGCCGGTGAGGCCTCGACGTGACCGTTAGTGCTGAAAGTTATTCAGCCCCGCTGCAGACAGTTTGTGGGTCAGAGTGAATAACAGCAGGCGTGCAGTACGATGCAGATCCAGCACTTCTGGAGACAGAAGAGTGGAAAGGAAAGTCGAGCGCCGTCATCCAAACATCCGTCACAAACCGGCTCCAAAGGACTCTGACAGAGCAATGCTTTCAAACCTGTGTCCTCCTCCAGCGATTATATAAGAAATGTCACTGTGAATTACTAGAGGACGGTTACGCAGGTTTGTCTCGACTGCAGCCAAACCTGCCTGATGGGTTTTCCATACATAAAACTCTGCTAACAGGAAATGACAGGACGGTTTAGTGTGGAATATTCTCCTGAGGAAGATGATTGAAGCAGTGTTTGTGGTGCAGATGTGGCGCTCGTGGAGAAAGGAAGGATCCTTGCAAAGAGCACCGAGTCTGGGACTGTGTCACAGCTGAATTAGCCTTTGATTACCGAGCACCAACCTCCAGGGTGCAGAAGTAAAGCAGCAAAAGCTGCACTTCCTCTAGTGTTTGAGTTTCACTGCTTTTTTCACAGAAATCTTTCTTTGTCAGGATTTAAATCCCGAAGGACTTCCTGTTCACAAACACACTGATGTGGGAAAAACAAGCAACAATGTGCCGAAACCTGCCGTCTGTCTGAGGTCACCGTACGACAAAACAGTTTAAATACTGTTGGGTTTATGTTCGAATACTTTGTTATCACGTCTTTATCTTTATGCCGTGTTCTTCTTATTACCATCTCGCTCAGTCCCTCACTCAGCACCTGACGTCCAATCAGCCTGCAGCCAGTCGTACCTGCCCCGGCTTCTGCTCCACTTTGACCAAATAACCAATTAAAGGATCTGTTTGTCTGATTGTAACCCACTTCCTGCAGCCCTCGACCTCCTTAACACCGATCCTCAGTAATCTGCCTCGCTCATCCGTCTGCATCAGCCTGCTGGCATCTGGCAGCCAGACGACTCAGCTCAGCTACACCCTGCTCTCTGATCCAAATCGGTTTCTTCTGCCTGGCTCTGATATTCTCTGATTTCTCCCTCTGAGTTTCTTGTCTTTTTTGGCTCGTTGTGCCTGTAAAAGAACTTTATAGTGTCAAAAATATGAGTCAAGACCAATAAGCAGTTATAACATCAGGCAAGTTCACTTTGTGTGCTGGAGTTACAGAAATACTCAAACAGGCAGCCCGAGTAACACCGGCCGCTACAAACACACCTCGGTGACCCCTGCACAGGCGTCCTCTCTGTCAGCTGTTTCCAGGACCTCACATTCTCACATTCAGAGCCAACTTCACGTCCCTGTTAGAGATGTTCCTCTGACTATTAAACTCTGGCTGAATCGATGCTGATTAACTGATAAAGTCTTTACAACAAAACAAAATCAGGGGCAGTCCAGGATAGAGACATGGAATGGAATAACTTCCTCTGAGCGGAATAATCTCCCAGCTTGACTCCATTTAGTTTTTCTTTTTAAAAATAAATACACGAAAAGATGAAAAGGTTTTCTGTTTCGTGCCTCATCATCCTCTTCATTTGATACTGACATGAGAAATGATCACAGCTGATGTTTATCTTCTCTCTTTGATGTAGGCCTATTAAACGTCTCGATATCTGCTCATCAGTACTTCTCCTGACAGCCTGTTTGCAGCTTCTTGACTTTTCTGCACAAGTGTCACCTGATCACTCACTTTTACATAATCCAGCAGCAGCCGTGCTGCTCTGGTTCAGGTCTGGAGCTCTTCCTGAGTTATTCTCAGACTGAAATTTGGGGTTTGGTGCCATCTCTGCGTCGGCCAGCCTCTCCGGACAGGTGGAGGCTGCTGACATCAGTGGGTTTTTTTGTTTCATTTATATTTATTGTTAGAGTGGATACAGTGACGGGTGAAGTGAATGCACTGGTTATCTCTGCATCGTGGCTCCTGTTTGCAGGTGTCAGGGAGCAAGAACCTCAAAGCTGATGTTAGAAGGCGGCGTCCAGATTCCCGGGTCTCAGTCCAATCGTGCATGTGTGAGACGTGCTGGACAAAAACCTCGCAGCTTACAGGAGGTGAAGCATCTGTCGGTGCAGATACCACAGCACACCCTCAGCGTCCACGCCTCGACAGATCGGATCACCAAAGTGTCATCGTTTATTTTCCAGTCGTCTTGGTTTTTTCTCCCAGGTCCTCGTGGAAAATGTGGAACACACCATCTGTAAGTTTGACGGTATCAGTCTGGCAGCGGACTCACTCTCTTTGTCCCCAACGAATCAACTCTTTGTTTGTTCCAATTATAAACTATTTTGAGTTTTGTGGGGGGGGGGGTTTAAACTTGTAGTTACAAAAAAATTATAATAAATTGGGAAAACTGATAAAAGTTAATGGGGCCAGTCAAAGGTGTCAGTTTTACCATCCCATCCCAGTTCCTGCGCCGTTCCAGTGTAAGAGCAGGAACACCCGGAGTGAGGGAACAGACTCTCCTCTGACTGATGTCAGTTTGTGCAAACACAGCGACCTGAGATGATGATGGGGATGGTCTCTACGATGAGACACTTGGCTGCCAGTTCATGTGAAGTTAAAGTAAAGCTTGAAGTATAGCAACAATAATCAAAGGAGGCAGCATGTTCTGAACAAAAGGTTTTATTTTTACTGTGTGTTGTGCGTCAGATGGTCCCTTTGTTTTCTTTCTCTTCTAATAGAAATAAGGCGGCTGCTCTTCCAGCTGCAAATATTCCTTCTCACCAGTCAAGCCTTTTATTTGTCACATGCAAAGTTTGCAGCTGCAGTGAAAGACGGACCTGCCTCCAAACGTCTGACTTTATCTACACTCTGACTACGTGGAGACGCTTGAGCACAGTGTCGTTGTTTCGACAGTAGAGAGGATGTCAGTTGTGACGTCAGTGCTTTCTGTGGCAGCGTGTCGCTACTTTAGCGAACTGCTCGCAGTGGACCCGCCCATCTGCTCCAACACCCGCCTCCTGCAGCAGCTCGTCCACTGAAAACACAGACACAGCTGTCAATCACAGTTAACTCATTTGTTCCAGATGTAATAGAAACCTGTAGAAAGTGTGTATCCATTCTTCTCCCTGTCAGCAGCTCCAGTTTTAGAAAAGCAAACCAATCATCAGCTTTTGTCTGTGATTAGAAGGAAATTCTGATATTTAGTTTTATATTCTGTTTCAGGGCCATAAGTGTGTGCATTCATGTCACATGAATGAAGCATATTTATTCTGATCATTCAGGTTGTCCTGAATAAAATGATGGAAATTAGATGCCAATTTCTTTAAATAAAGTTCTCATTAAAACCCTTTACAGAGAATTTCACAGGTCCCACATGACGGCGGGTGACAGGGTATCAGTATAAACTCAGCCTCCTACAACATTTCCAAGAACCTCGCCACCATGCTAGCTCCCCACCAACTCTACCAACACGGTCCAGAAACTTGCACTGGATCCAGATGAAACCATTGTGTCCTCTGATGTGGTCTCAGTCTTGTATCCCTACAACCGAGGCAGCAGAGACTGTCAGGAAACAACTGCAGACAGAAAACAGAACCAGCTTCACCCTGATACACCTCCACAACAAGGGTTTTTACAGACACAAACATGGATGTGCCATGGGCTCCCTGGTGTGTCCAACCTTTGAAATGGTAAATGGTCTGTATTTGCATAGCGCTTCACAAGCCGGGACTCGAACCGGCAACCTTCAGATTACAAGGCGAACTCCCAACTCTTGAGCCACGATCGCCCGTCGTTTACATGCAGGAAGGGACAGCACCTAGCCGATGATACCGATACATGGACGACACCTGGGTCAAAATCAAAACCCAAGAAGTGGAATCAAATCTGGATAGAAACATCAAATACACCAGGGAAGACACAAAGATAACAGTGCCATGAACACTGAGGACAATGGAAACCTCAACACTGAAGTTTACAGAAGCCCACACACATGGACCAGTACCTCCTCTCTGACTCCCATCACCCTCTGGAACACAGACTTGGAGTAACAGGACCCAACACCAGGCAGAACATGTTCCCTCTAAGCCTGAAGGGAGAAAGAAGGAACGCACACGTAAAGGAAGCATGTGTAACATGTGGCTCTCATCAAATCAGCAAAGATGCAGAAAAAAGAAGATCAGACACCAGCTATGGAGGATGAGAAGGACAAACAGAACAACGCTTCATCCCTGATGTAGCAGGTTTATCAGAGAAACTCAGGAGAGTCTCAACATCCCAGTGCACTTCAGACCACGCTACACACTCAGACACAAACTAAACAGCGTAGTGTAGCAGTGCAGTGAGGAGTGCTCAGACACTGGAGACACCAAACAGCCTCTCGATAAAGCCGTGGCATTTATGAAGAAGTCTTCACAAACTAAAGGACGTCATGTTTCCTTCTTTTTTCCAGCTCCAGGACCTGAATGACTGTGAACCTACATGGATGTAAAGACATGAAGAGTGGCTCGAGATTTTTGCAAAGCGCTACACAACATATGTTTGACATTGAGTAATAGATCCTTTCATTGAGTTTTCATAGAAAGTCATATCTGTTCATAAATGTTGCCTTACAGCCTGTGTTGGGTTTTTTGGCATCGCAGATGAAACTGATAACAGCCGAGTGCTTGAACACCACCACAGGAGAAGCTGAAGCTGCTACGTTATTCAGCAAAAATAAATATTAATGTAATATGCTGTTAAAAAAGTAACAGCACAGCCAGGCCAAATGCTGAAGTTCTCCAAATTCATCAGTTACAAAAAGTATTTGAAGGTTTTCTATGATGTCTTTTTCTTCCCTCGGTGGGATTTTGGGGCTCTTGGTGTTTCATAACCTCCATCTCTTCTTTCTGAGCCATTCCTTGGTGTATTTGTTAGCGTGCTGAGCATCATTATTACTTTCAAAGTTGGACTTTTGTTTTAACTTTCGGACAGATAGCCTCACACTAGCTTCAAGCACTCTTTGATATGAAAGAGCATTTCTTCCATCGGGCTCCACAGTTGTTTTTGGATTTCAGCGCCTTTAGTCTGCGCTAAAAACATCGATGGTCTGTTTCAGCCAAACAAGTCTATCTTTAATTAGTCGTGCAGAGCGCTTTCTTCCAAAGAGGCGGCTCTTTGAAAGCACAGTGTGCTCAGTGCAAAATAGTTTTGCAGTAATATTCTTCTAAATGAGGACAGGCTTAATTTGTTTCTCTTTTATTTGAAGTATCACAAAACATCCTGGACGACTCATGACTCTTCTTACAGTGGACTCGTCCATTTCTAATAACTGGGAGCATTTTTAAATCTCTTTCCTGCTTCTCAACCTTCTCTTTAGAGAGCCTCAGAGAGCTACTTAGATCAAGAAATGATGACATAAAATACTTTAATTACCAATAAGACCGACATGTTTCATGAGCTTTTTGACTGAACTTAAACTAAACCAGCCATTTCTGTAGTTTTTATATTAAACGTTTCAATAACTATTAGCATTTTTTTAAGTTAAATTGCATTTTAGCGTTGCACTTTTTTGACCCGTCAGTGACTTGGTGGATGTGTTGATCAAACATGGCAGTTCTACTAACAGGCCAATCATTTAAACAGAGATGCAGCCAGTTTGTTTCAGTAATGATGAAAGCAACAGAAAGAAAGAAGGATGGATTAGTGTAAGGTGTTCCCTCTCTCTGGAAACGACACAATCATTCAGATGGATTAGACGCGTCCTCGGGGAAATGACGTGTTCTGATAGGAGCTCCTTAAACGACCTTTTATCAGCAGTTAAAGTGGAGAATGGGAACCAGTCAGACGAGTGCAAACCAAAACCCTGCAGGATGTGGAGAAGAACACAAAATATTATGAACCTCCTTATTGCGGCTCCTCCAACCAACGGCTAAACATGAGGACACAGATGACGCGCAACAGGAAACACATGAGATGCACTTCTGTACTATTTGCTCCTTTTATTCCACATGGTACTGTCCACTATACGAATCAGCACATGGGATCAAACTATTAAACAAATGCACAGACTGCACAAACAAAATAACTGCAACTCACAAAAAATTCCCCCAATTACTACACCAAACTACAACATCGGCCTGTGGCATAAATTAGTGCATAAACCATACATCAAGTTACAGTCAAGCTGACTCAAGCTGCGGTCGACAGAAGGTTTCCCCTCATGCTCACCCTACTTTTCTGCTCATCAACATCAGGTGCGGTGAACAGGTGAGTGCAACCACATTTACCACCTAACACACCCATGAGTCACGCCCCACGCCCGTGCACCAGTACAGTGATTGCATTTAAACCAACCCACTTAATCAAAAAAGGAACAACTCATATGGCTCCTACACTCCTCGTGTTCATTCCACATGCATAACAGCACGCATTCTTCTTGCTATGTGAGGCTTCAGGTATTAAAGTCTACAGAAACAATCTCGCTCAGCCATCTGTGGGCAACAAAGAAGCAAAATGCTGAGTTGTTGGTTTGTGATGCTGCAGAGCTCTGTTTTCACTGTCACCAACTTCTGTGTAGAAATGGATTAAAAGTCTGAAATGCTGAAAACTGCAGAGCTCAATGAGCAGTAACTTTGCTGCCTGTAACAACACCGTGCACGAGGATTCACTTCCACTTGTCAAAAGCATGTCTTTGTCCTGTCTTCCTTATATCACAGCAGATGGCCCCGCCCCTCCCTGAACCTGGTTCTGTTGGAGGTTTCTTCCTGTTAAAAGGGAGTTTTTCCTTCCCACTGTCGCCAAAGTGCTGCTCATAGGGGGTCATTGTTGGGTATATCTCTCTATGTACTATTGTGGGTCTACCTTACAATATAAAGCACCTTGAGGCGACTGGATTAACCCTCTCAGGCTCAAATTAAGTTTTTGTTGCTAATGCACAAGAGAATACCTGCAGTGGTACTTCTGAGTAAAAAAAACTCATAAAACATGTATGTGGGGTAATCGGGTTGTTAGTTTTTAACTGTTGCAAATCTGCAACGCCTGCCTCGAGAGGGTTAAATGTGAGTGGTTTTAGGAGACACTCACCCTCTTTGTCTGTCAGTTTCTCTCCCAGCCCGGTGAGTTTGGCTCGCAGCTCAGAGGCCAGGATGAAGCCTTTCTGCTCCTTGTCGGCCATCCTCATGGCCTCCAAAATCTCCTGCTCTGGCGCCTCCTGCTGGAGCTGCCGGTGCATGATGCTCAGGAAGGTGGAGAAGTCCAGCTCTCCTTCCCGGCCTGTGAGCAGAAAGAAAACAGAGATCTGCTTTTACTGGCACAAAGAAATGAGGCCACTGCAGGAGAAGGGAAGGGCGGGGGAGAAAGTACCACACAGTGTATATGAAATGAGCAAACACTAAAGCAATAAAAGCAAATGTAAAGAGTGTGGCTGTGAGGTAGCTGCTGACGATATGCAGTTAATTAACCAGAACACACACAGCTTCCTCCAGGCTGATCTCAGTGTGTATGAGAGAAACAAGGAAAAACAAATATCACCTCCTTTATGGAAACAGACACAAATATCAAAACTACAGCAAATTTAAAATTACTCCTCAAACTTTCGCAGCTTTCCAGGAAATCTACGGTTCAGGGGCGCTGACATGGAAACAGGAGCTTCGTTCAGGCTTGCTGTCTTCTTACAACAATGACTGAATAACTTTTTCTTGATCTCAGGATATTAAAATCTTTATCTTCAGGTAAATCCATTAATCTGTCCACATTGGATTATTTATCTCAGCCCCTTCTGTCAAACATGATGGAAATACCAGCCCAATCTTGCATATCAGGGTCTCATTCCTCTGCCACGTCCTCCACCTGACCCAGCTGAGAGACCTGATCTCAGGGATCTGCCCCGGGGTCTCCAGTCTTTGGAAAATAAGGTGAACATTATCCAAACAGTAACACTCTCCTCCAGGACCTCCACAGCCTCTCGTGAGCATACGGGGGAAAGTGGAGGCCGAGAGAATCAATCATCTGCGTCTCCGACAACTTTTCACATGTTTTTGACTCCGTTGGTGCGGTGAGGAAGATGAAGGCAACACAGGGGACAAAGCAAGCAGGTCAGGTTTGATAAACACAAATGGAGCCATTAAGATCACATGAGGTGATAAATGCTTGGTTTGCTCACTGAAATAGCTGCGCTGCTCGTGGGCTGGTGAGCTGAACTGTTTCATTTCAGCACTTTCCCTGATTTGAGTTATTACTGCGTCACCTCAGAAATCAGAAATAAGGAGTCGGAAGGATGATTTCGGGAATACTCTACCCATGTTGTGGCTCAGGAGGTGGCGCTGGACCTCGGAGGGGGTGGGGCTCGACCCAAGGCATCGCATCACTGTTATCAGCTCCTTGGCTTCGATCTTGCCTTTCCGCTGGCGGTCGTACAGCGAGAAACACTCCTTAAACTCTGCGGACACATGAACACGTTATACACATGTGCAGGAGTCCACATTGTTGCTTTGTCATGTGGACAGAGCAGGATCAGTGATGTCAGCAGGTCTCAGCCTGAGTGCGTCACCTGCTGGGAGAAGGTGGATGATGCTAACAAGGTGCAAAGGAAACTAAAGAGCAACTTCAGCCTTCACTCCTGAGACAAACGTGTTAAACTTCACTCACAGCTCCTCCAGAGGCAGCGAGACCGATCGGACACGCGTGCCCGTCCCATCTGCTGCAAATGAGCCTCAAAGGCGCCTTTATCTTTCTGTACCAAGGTTACATCTGTTCACATACTACAGTGGATGCAAAAGTATTCGGCCCCCTTGAACTTGCCCACAAAGAGTGTGGCTGTGAGGTAGCCCCACTTTGCAGTTATTTATTTGTACAAAATGTATGATTTGTGTTCCACTTCTCACGTGTGCACCACTTTGTGTTGGTCTTTCACCTGGAATTCCAATAACATTGATTCATGTTTGTGGCTGTAATGTGACAAAATGTGGAAAAGTTCAAGGGGGCCGAATACTTTTGCAAGCCACTGTACATACTATGTAATACACAGCCGTGCTTCACAGGACTCTGCATTCACTCCAGCCGAAGAACCTGTTTTAGCACCAATAACGTGCAGTGATGTCTTTATCTGCCTCATCACTGTGGAGGAGTTTTAGTTGCGTCGCCTCATTGAGGTTTGCAACATCCGCTCATGCACAGCTCTCTGAGCTCTGCAGCAGCTCCATTCTTTCCTTCTTCAGTCGTTCTGTTGCAGATCTGCTGCTGTGCTGGGATCTTTGTCCTGTTGATGAGCCGGTTTGGTCCAAGCTTCAGCTGTGGGACACACGGCCTCACACTGACTCTACAGAGGAGCTCATGGTCCACTCAGATCATCGTCCCTCCTCCACCGTGCTGACGGCTGTATGAGGTCTTTGGTTTCTTCAAGCTGCTGAAGTCTTGTTCTTTGTTTACATGCAGCTTTGATTCAATTCAATTTTATTCATATAGTGCCAACAACAGTCACCTCAAGGCGAAGATCAAGATGAAGAACAACATCACAGCGATGTGTTGTATCAGAGTTATTTCTTGTTAAATCATATTTCTCATTCAGTTCAGTTTTATTTATACAAATCACAACAACAGTCGCCTCAAGGAGCTTTATACTGTAAGGTCGACCCTACAATAATACATACAGAGGAAACCCAACAATCATATGACCCCCTATGAGCAGCACTTTGGCGACAGTGGGAAGGAAAAACTCCCTTTTAACAGGAAGAAACCTCCAGCAGAACCAGGCTCAGGGAGGGGCGGGGCCATCTGCTGTGATTGGTTGGGGTGAGAGAAGGAAGACAGGATAAAGACATGCTGTGGAAGAGAGACAGAGGTTAATAACAGATATGATTCAATGCAGAGAGGTCTGTTAATACATAGTGAGTGAGAAAGGTGACTGGAAAGGAAAAACTCAATGCATCATGGGAATCCCCGGCAGCCTACGTCTATTGCAGCATAACTAAGGGAGGATTCAGGGTCACCTGGTCCAGCCCTAACTATATGCTTTAGCAAAAAGGAAAGTTTGAAGCCTAATCTTGAAAGTAGAGATAGTGTCTGTCTCCTGAATCCAAACTGGAAGCTGGTTCCACAGAAGAGGGGCCTGAAAACTGAAGGCTCTGCCTCCCATTCTACTTTTAAATACTCTAGGAACAACAAGTAGGCCTGCAGAGCGAGAGCGAAGTGCTCTAATAGGGTGATATGGTACTACAAGGTCATTAAGATAAGATGGGGCCTGATTATTTAAGACCTTGTATGTGAGGAGCAGGATTTTAGGCTTTGAAAAACTAAAATGTGCTGCCTTGTTCTTTTTAGAGAGACAAGTCTTGTTTGTTCAGTCTGTTTCTAGCTGCACTGTCACAGATTTTAACCTTTAACCTGCTAACTGAGGTCTGCAGAGTCTGAGATGGAGCTCTTGGGACTTTTGGTGTTTCACAGGCTGGATGCACATCGAGAACACATCCTGTGACCTCAGCTGAGATATTTCCAGTCCACTCTTCCATCCTGTCAAACTGTTTGACACTTAAAGACATTTTAATGATTTTAACAACTCAAACAAGAAAAGCCACTTCTTCCCTTTCCATTGTTGTGTTTGGAACATCAGGGAAATCTCACGATCTTCATCTTTTAATGACTCTTCCCAGCTGATTCGACTGTCATCCACGCAGACACTAAGTTTGCTGAAAACACTAAACTGATTGTAAAATGAGTGAATAAAAGCTGCATCTGTGCATGTTCGCCTGTGTCAGAATAAACTTGTGTCCCGTGGGAAGCCCTGACGGCAGTTTAACAGACTGGAAGATGAGAAACCACCAAACACAAGCAGACTGAAAATCAGTGTTTGGATGCAATACCTCCTCATTAGCAAACACTGCGCTCGGACCCTCGCTGTCTGATCGCGTTAGCGGGTCAGGGAGGTCAGCTGAACTGGAACAAGCGCTGCTTTGTGCCGCAGCGGCCACACAAGACTCTTCTGTCTGATTAAAGTCCTGCTGCCTGTGGCTGAAATAATAACCTGTCCTTCCTGCTGCACAGAGACCATCACGGTCAACACTTCGTCATCTGAATGCATCAGTTTAAGTTCCAGCAGTAAGCAGCTGTGTCAGGACAGCAAGGGCACACGTGTCAGCATCTTACCGTTAATCTGATCCTGAGTCAGGAACTTTGCCTGGAATGAAAGCAGGAACAGCATTAACAGAAATCTGGACGACAGCGTGAAGCTTCAGCGGGGACGTTATCTCACCATTGTGTCTGCTGTTGTGACGAAGCAGCCGGCTGTCAGCGCTCAGGAAAACTGATCCACGCTCTGAAAGATGAGGAATGTAACGGGAGCGGACGGCGGATGCTGGCTGGGACAGCCAGGCTCATCCCTCTGCTGCTGAGGTGTCGCGTTTATGTTTGAAAGCATATATATTTAATATCACACATGCTGCACATACGAGCAGCTGAAAGCCTCCTACACACCTCTGTTCACCTCTGACCCACGTGACCAGGGTCAGAGGTGAACAGTCAACACTGGAGGACTCCTGAACGCCTAAAAACTGCTGCAAAATCAACAATTATTTGAAACAAAATTCAGTTTTCATTAGATGGAGCAGATACTCTCAGAGAGTCGATGCACAGGAGCAGAAAAGGATTAAAGGTTAATATTATTTCTAGAGCTACACATATTTTTTTTATCTTAAATCTGTAAAATGCTGTTTAGTTGGAAACCTGTGAATTCTTCTGTCTAAAGACAGACTCGGTGAATCGCTCACTGTAGGTTATTTAAAAGTAGAATGGGAGGCAGAGCCTTCAGTTTTCAGGCCCCTCTTCTGTGGAACCAGCTTCCAGTTTGGATTCAGGAGACAGACACTATCTCTACTTTCAAGATTAGGCTTCAAACTTTCCTTTTTGCTAAAGCATATAGTTAGGGCTGGACCAGGTGACCCTGAATCCTCCCTTAGTTATGCTGCAATAGACGTAGGCTGCCGGGGGATTCCCATGATGCATTGAGTTTTTCCTTTCCAGTCACCTTTCTCACTCACTATGTATTAACAGACCTCTCTGCATTGAATCATATCTGTTATTAACCTCTGTCTCTCTTCCACAGCATGTCTTTATCCTGTCTTCCTTCTCTCACCCCAACCAATCACAGCAGATGGCCCCGCCCCTCCCTGAGCCTGGTTCTGCTGGAGGTTTCTTCCTGTTAAAAGGGAGTTTTTCCTTCCCACTGTCGCCAAAGTGCTGCTCATAGGGGGTCATATGATTGTTGGGTTTCCTCTGTATGTGTTATTGTAGGGTCGACCTTACAGTATAAAGCTCCTTGAGGCGACTGTTGTTGTGATTTGTATAAATAAAACTGAACTGAATGAGAAATATGATTTAACAAGAAATAACTCTGATACAACACATCGCTGTGACGTTGTTCTTCGTCTTTATCGGAGCTCTTATCGCGGTGTGCTCGTATAAACCATACTCTGAGCCTGAAGCCTCTCTCTACATGAACTGAGGTTGTATTAGAGCACGCTGCTGAATTTAATACATTGAGGATGTTTTTGAGGCATAACTCCTCCAAATTAAATTAAAAAGAAGGTTAAATTAAAAGATCTGAGAACTGAGACTTTGGGTATTCAGATACATTTACTTGGTTCAGTTTTATTCACATATATATCCACGCATATTTAAACAAATATTTGATTTTATATATTTCAGCTGCATTTTTCATGTTTCTTAGGGAAAATCCTTGAGCGTGAGCTGAGGAGAATGAATATTTTTGGTGGTTTGTGAGCTGCTTTCAGTCTTTGTATCCCAGTAATAAACAGGTGGAAAAGTGTGGATGCTGTGAGGCTGTATTTCTTATATCCAGTGAAAACCATAAACAGTTTCATCATGGCGTTCCTGTGATTCTGCGACAGATCCTCATTCTTCTCCTTCTAACTCCGTCATATGTGGCTCATCTGGTGGAGGTGGAGCGTGTAGACGGTGCAGGGCCGTGGGATGTAGATCAGTCCGGGGACTGTCGTCCTCAGGATGCTGTCGTTCCACAGACAGGCCACCCAGATCGCCACCAGGATCAGAGCTGCAGAGAAACTATCAGCACAGAGTCAAACAAAGGACATCTTATGTAGGAGTTTGCAGGAAGGCAGCAACCACTCAACAAGCAGTTGGGAAATGCTCATTTTCCCCAGCGTGTCACCAAACAGTCGCCTGTGTGAGCGGAGCTTTGGGCCCACAGATGGAGAAGAAAAGGGTGGAGGACAGTGAAAACGAGCCGTCTGCGTTAATGATGTGAGATGTTGTTTTAACTATTATTGATCCTGAGAGCCTGAATGAGTCGGTGTATTACCAACTTAACCTTGAACCTTTAATGTTGGTCGACTAAAAACCTGAAAACATAATTATTTATGTTTCCCAGTTTGCTCATTCGCTGCGTTTTCTCTTTTTTTTTTACCTGTAGAACATGAAAAGCCCATCACTGTTGAGAAACAAGCCCCGCCTCCTCTGATGCATCACTGTAGTGGTCATGGCGAAGAAGGTGAAGGTGAAGAGGATGAAGGTCTGTCCTTCTGTGATTAAATACCTGTCGCCAGGGACAAAGAGAAGCATAACCAATCAGCTCAGTGGCTCCATCAGGTGGCCGGTGGGTGAAGTCGCCCTGCAAACGTCCACTGGTGTAAGCAGACCAAGCCGCTTCAGGGATCATTTCAGGGGAGGAGCCAGTCGGTTCGTTTTGAAGCTGTTTTTCTATAGGTGAGTGTGAGGAAGCTTCCTGCCATGTTAAAAATGTGTTTTCCACTCAGTTTCAGTGTAATTCTAACTGACCAGAGTGCAACATAAGTGCACATCGGGCAGTTTTCCACCGTGTGTGTTTCAGTAAGGTGACCCTATTTTGATTTTCAATAAATAGGACACTTGGACCAGTCATGAAGAACTTTAATAACACTGTTTCATATTTAAACTATGCTTTCTCTGTACGGTTAATGAATGGTGACATAAAAAAGGTCATATAGGCTTTTACAAGTCAACGAGTGCAAAAAAAGAGGACGGTCGGTCACCGTAGTTACAGTGAATCACAATCGTTTGAAACTTCCTGCATCCGCCAGCAACCTTTTGCTATCCAGCTGCAGAACGCACTTTGTCTCCGTCACACTCAGAGGTCTGAGGCTTTCACTATTTGTGTGTCAGAAAAATGATGAATTTTAGGTTTGTGTGTGAAAACAGCCATTCACCTGTTTGATGCATTTATGTTGAAGGGAGCAGTGAACTGAAAAAGTTGCTTTAATTTAACAGCAGAGAACGAGAAAAGGTTTAAAAACTGCAACCAGCAGAAGCACAAAGTAAAACACTCGTTTGGTATTTAAAGGTCTGAGTCGACCTTCACTCGCTTCTTGAATTCTGTCCTCACTGCATAAACCAGGAAGTCAGCAACACCTGAGAAGCAGCTAATCAATTATTACTAACAGCTGGAGGTGATCACACACACACACACACACACAGCCTCAGGTGGTTGGGTATTGTTCTTCAACTATTTACAGGTGAGTTCAGCTGTTACCTGGTGGGAGGACAGCCAGCAGATTAAAGCAAAACTTTCAAATGTCCGAAATTCAACATAATGAAGATTTAACTTATAAGAGTTCTAATTACTGATATTTCTTTATTAAAACTCAAAATATCCACGATTATCTGTGACTTCAGCTGTGACCTGTGATTAAAACAAATATTTAAAAAATGATAATATTATTTTATCACTTAGCTTCAGTCCAACTCGGCCACCACAAAGGTCATTTTTGTCCATAAAGAAGCAAATATGGCGTCTTAAACTAAAAATAAAAACATGCTTTTATTTTATACTCACGCACTAGTCAAAATTCATTCTGTATATTTTTCACGTCCACGCGTCTAAACTGTGTGTGTGCCGCTGTGATTGTATACTGGGAGAATATTTCATGCTCTGTAACTTCAAAGCTTCTCCGTTGTGTTCGTTGTTTCTGCTGCTGGGAGCCACCTGACCCCTGAGCTCTTTAGATCTTCTTAATTATGAATGAATTTAATTTTGTTCTGCCTGGCTGGCTGTGTGAGTGAGTGTCTCAAAAATATGGAAATGTCCTGGAGTAAAGTCGAGAATGAGCCTCTGCACGTCTGACTCTCACACAATACACAAACCTCTCACTGCAGACTAAATGCAGATTTATGTACCTGCTGCTGGACTTTTTTAATTACTACTTTCAGCCAACACAGGTTTCACTTGGTGCCTCCATCTGTTAGCTACTTTGGGTTTAAATAGAAAACTCTGTGGTTAATGTTCCTCTGAGATGAAAATAACAGCTTATTTGATGCTCAGTCATCCAGGTAAGGAAATCCCAGAAAGCCCACTGAAGACGCTACGTCCAGTTTTCAGTGGGAGAAACGGTCCGTCACTCATCCAGGTGACCTCTTGGTGTTGAAACATGTACCTGCAGACTATTCACACCTACAGGCCAGTGGCCACGCCTTCAATGATGAGGATGTAACATCCTGGACAGGGAGGAACGCTGGTTTGAAGGCGGAGTCAAGGAGGCCATTTATGTGAAAAGGGTAGAGACCATCTCTGAATGGAGGAGGGGCCTAAGGGTACATCTGTCACCATCTTACAATGCTGGCCATTGATTGGTGGTCAAGACAGTTTGCATATTATTGATCAAGGAAGTGACCTCACAGCCCATTGTTCCTTCAGTGGGCTGGTTTCAGTCATTATGCAAATGTCCTGTTTCTAAGGTTGGAAAGCTGCAGTCAGCTGAGACTGAAGACGTCACCTGATGATGACGAAGCGTTGATGATGTGTTTTCGATGTCTTGGCTCTCACAGGGCAGACGGACGCATTTCATCCAGTGGCGTGTCTAGAAAATTTTTGTTGGGGGGGCCAGGTAGGGGCACAGATTTGGAGAAGGGTGGCAGATGTAATTGGCAGATAATGTTTTTAAAAAAAAATTCTACCAACCCTTAACCATAATTCAATAATCCTATAAACCTAATAACCAAATGCACTTTTAACTCTTATTAGAATGAGATTTTAACCACTACGGTGCAAAGTTTTTAGATACTGCGTTGATAAAGTACAAGAGATACAATCAGTGCTTTGTCAGTGTTTACTCAGCATTCAAGGACAGCAATATTTGCATAGTATTTTTACTGACATATACTGCACATATGTTTTGGGCAAAAACATTTTTGAATATTAAAATACGAACATTTGTAGCAAACAATTGACAAATTAGCCAATGCCAATGCAAAACTTTATCTGCCTGTTAAAAAAAGAAGATAATCTTCTCACAAACTGGTGTTTGATTTTGAAACAGGAAAAAAGTGGGGAAACAAATGAAAAGACTAACATTTGAATAAAACCTGAAAGCAAGTAAATACTTTCTATGCTGCCTTATGGTAAACTGTGGTAATATTGATAAAGAACAACACTGGCTGATGATGAAATACATTCAGCTGGCATGGTGACACTGCCAGTATTAACCTGCAGGGCTGGACTGGGACAGAAAATCGGGCATTTTGACTACAGACCGGCCCACCAGGTATTAAAGCCATAAAGCCTTTGAATGAAAACAAACCCTGTTGTGACAGTGATGTACAGTCTTTTTGGTATATGTATGATTTCTATACATTTTACGTCAGATAAAAACTTTGGTTGTAAGATTTAGATAATTATTTAATAAAAGCTAGATATTTTAAATGAGAATAGGAAAGAAAAGTATTTCTTTGTGCCCCCTTTCCCTGTTAATGCCCTACCTGGCCCCCTGGCAAAACTTTGCTAGACCTGCCCCTGCACAGTTACCAGCTGTCAGCTACATAAAAAAGGATCCTGGTGGGTGGTCTTCACGTTTCCCTCTCACCAGATATCCAAACCGACATCATGACCAGCAGCTTTACAGCTGTGGCTCCAGCAAACATCAGCTGATACTAGAAATTAATATTAAATAAATTCTAACAACAGCCGATCAAGCTTAAACGTGCTGCTGTTGTTTAGCGTGACATCTGCTGGTTTCCTCTTTCTGGCGCAAAGTGGGCGATAAACAAACAAGAGAGAAAAGCCGATCAGCTGATCATTGATCAGTTTCATGATTGAAGTAGCAACAGGAGAGGGAGGATGAGAGAAGAGGCAGCTGTGCAGCGTAAAGACAGAATAAATCCAGCTTTGTGTCTTTTTCCATTCTAGCTGAAGTTCGGGACAAACTGCGTCTCTTCTCAGCTCAATATGAAATGAGGGACCATTCCATTTTTAAGGAGCCGTTGGCAACTCTACTAACCTTATGAATAAAATAAAGTTCACTATCAGTAACATCATAGCACCACCCAGCTGTATAAAAACTCCGTCAAACTGGCTAGAACGCAGTACGAGTTATTGCAACTGACAGTAAAAAGTCAGCAACATGAAAATAAACTCCACCTAAACTTGGTTTATATCTGACCCAGATAGACTGCAGGTCATAACTTCTTACCTGAAGTTCAGTTCACCTGACACTCGGACTGGTGGCTGCCTCGGGGCTCTCCTCCTGCCTCCCCTTCCCTCATCCACCTGCTGCCTCTGTGGAAGCCCCGCCATAGCCACCACCAAACAACTGAGTTATTTCTACACATCGACCTGCATCTGGCCAATCCACCACCTCTCATTGTTCATGCCATTACAAAAAAAATAAAAAATAAGTCAAATAAGCCCGATGGCCAGTCCAGCTATGTTAACCTGCAACCAAATCTGCAGCTCCATACAGCAATGTTACGACTTAGATTATATCTTATAACTCATAACTCTTATGTTAGCTCCCCTCAGTAGCATACTGTCTGAAATATTCCACAGCTGCAATAATTCTTTAAGTGTTATTTTTTCCTTGGTATTCTAATTTCGCCGAAGTTTACTAAACTCAACAAACTTAATATTACTTACCGGGACATTTATTCTGTCCTCATTTTCTTTCACCGAAAAATTGTTTCCTGCAGTGACGTCTTTCGTGCTTGGCTCTCCTACCTTTGCTAACGTGATGCGCATAGCGCAGAAGCCGATGCTGCATTCACTTACACTCGGATATCTGAGCGTCACCGTGAAAACATAATCGGACATTTGATATTTGATTGAATTTTATTGTTTTGCCTTTGGGGTGGCACCTGGGGTGGCCAGTCTGGTTGGGGGGGTGGCCTGTGCCCCCCCAGGCCACCCCGCTGGACACGCCATTGATTTCATCAAAACTGGCAATTATTATTCCAAGTTGCTCTTTTTCTTTAAAACTCTGGATTAACGTTGCTGCACGCCTGTAAGCTGCTTTGCAACCCACCTCCAGCCCTTCACATGCTGTTTATGAGCTAAATTAGTATCAGTAAAACCTAAAAGTAAGTTTTGTTCTTCCCTCAGATATTTGCAGGGACTGAACTTTAAGCACGGACAGAGCATGTGCAGAGGATGTTGTAGTAAAGCAGACTGACCAGTAGTAGGCAGCGTTTGGAGCGAGTAGCATCCACGCTGACGGTGGCATCCTCTCCTCCTGCTCCCTGCGACTGAAACAACCATTGAAGAAGAGCACGAGGACGAGGAAGAAAGGGACGTACCTAAGGAGGAAAACGATCCTCGTTACAAGAATAAATGTCAAACATCGACATCGTCTGCTCTTTTGTTGAAAAATCGCTTTTCCTTTGAATTTAAAGCTGCATTTGTTTTTGTCTGTTTTGCAACATTTTTCTGTACTTGTGCTTAATTATAATTATACATTTTTGTCCGCATGTGGAGTCATCGCTTAACACAACACAACAGCTTTTTCTCTTCTTACCACATCATGTGACCAACAGTGTCATCGTAGTGAAACAGCAGCTCAAAGACGTCGACCTGAAAAACACAAAAACTTTATGAACACGAATCAATTTTATTCATTTATTTGTTTTATTTCTCAAATAGCAGATGATGCATCAGTCATTCAACTGTTTCCCCAAGTTCAGATTCACATGTGTCCTCGGGTCTGCGGCGCTGTTCGTCCATCTGGAAGGTTTTGGTGTCAGCTGTCAGATTTCTGCTGCCTTCTGTATGAAGATCAGTGGAGGTTTCTTACATTCTACTTTCTCTGAACCACACTTCACTCACCAGCTTAGACTGAAGGATCAGAATCAATGTGTCAGAAACAGACCTGGAGTCCTTTAAATTCTCACTGTGTTGTTGTGCATTCAGTTCAGATTGTAATGGGGACGAGCTGAACTCTGTATCAGGAGAACAAGTGTTCAGCTTCAGTTTCACTAAATCTGACTCACACCGAGGGAGGATGAGGAGGAGGAGGAGCGGTTCGGTTCTTACAGAAGGATCTCAGCTCAAGGACCCCCTCCTGAGCTCAGATGTATATTTTCCCACCGTTCACGGTCCGGGGTCCTCTCACTGTTTGTTATTCGGTCTTTCGAGTGCAGCACCTACCAGGGCCGAAGGTTTGAGGTTCCTCATTATTGGATTCTCTCTAACAGGCAGGTGCAGCTGGTAACCAATCAGCAGCAGGCGTCTCGTGATGGAGTCTGCCACCAAGTGAAGGGTGGTTCCCATGGAAACGGCGATGATGCCAAGGCGGACGGCGAGGCCCGGGAGCATCCAGGGGCTGCGTTCAAGCATCTGAGACGGAGCAAAGTCAATTAAAACTCAGAAAATCGACACCAAAGGAGTTCGTCATGTGGGATAGCCTGAGGCGCGTCACAGTTACTTTGAGAAGTATGAGCGGAGCCGTGACGTTGTACAGGAAGTGGAGATGGTCTGCAACCCCAGGATGCTGCAGAGGGAGCCAATCGGCAGGGAGGACGAGCTGCCAAAAACAAGACACTTCATGGTTAGGTTTTCCCAACATTATTCCACTAATGCTTTATTATTATAATTATTATTATTATTATTCCAATGCAAATGAGCGAGGTGGCGTCTTAATGAAAATATAGCGACGACTGAAAGCGATCACGTTTCAGCAGCAGAACAAAACAGATGCTGAATGTCCTGTTAGGCTCCCTCTGGGTGAAAATAGAAAGTCCCGAAATTAAGCGCTAGTCATCGTTTTGTTACCATGACGACAGGACGGCCAACATCCAGGATCCAATTCTGGAAGGTGAAGCTGAGCCAGAGGTCTAGGTGGAAGCGAGGCCTCGGCAGAACCGCCTCCACCTGCGTGGAACCGGCCGAGCGGCTGCAGGACACAGAGACGAGCGGAGGAACGTAAACGCACCGTTAACACAGAAAAAACATAGAAGCAGCTGAAACAGGAAGACGGGAAAATGGGAGCTCGGTGATTGCAAAAGGTGAAAAATGTCTCCAGCCTTCACAGGTTACGGACGTCAGGAGGTCTGAAACAACAGCACAGAGCCTGTTTGAAGGGAGGCTGCAGTGGACTCTGACTCTCAGACTTATACGAGCTTATACTGACTAGTTTAAGAGAATGGGTCCTATGAATAAAAAGAGCTTGTCTTCCATTGAAGTTAAATTGATATTCAGACCTGTCTGAAATCTCACAGAGCCCTCGTCTGGGCGCACACGCTGGACTGATCTCAGGAGCTGAGTTATGGATGTGGAGCGGGCTCCTGAGGTAAACTGGTCCTGGATGAGGGCCCAGAGGGCCACACAGAAGAAATCAAGTGCCCTGACCCTGGAGCCAGGACTGGGGAGGAGGGGCCACCTTTCTCTGGGCCAGGGGTGTCAAACAAAAGGTCTGGGGGCCAAAAGTGGCCCAGCAAAGACCCAAATCTGGTCAAATGAACAGCTCTGGATGTGTTAAAGCAGACGTAAGTGTTGGTTTTAAACATTTTTTACAAGTTTTACAGAAACAGACAATCAACTAACAGAAGTTCCTGTTTTTTCACAATCGAAGAAGTTTATTATTTTCATCATGAGGCACAGTTAAAAATGTAGTTTATTTCTCACACGTTTTAGAGTTGTGCTGATAGATATTTCTTTCATTTACTACAGCAGCGTTTCTTTATCATGAGGTGTTTTCAGGAAAGTCGGACTAACAGGAGGCCCTGAGCTGAATCTGGAATACTTTTATGAGCCCTGAGGAGAACTCAAGGACATGGACGAATAGATGGATGCAAGGATGGATGGCACAGTTTAGAGGTTAAAATTTTCATCTAATCTCATGAATTAATTAGTAAATAAATAAATTAGATGTTTCTGTAGAGGCGTCTGCAGATGTCTTTTAATCATTGGTCCAAAGCTGTGACATTAATTAAAGGTGAATAACTGATTATGGGTGGGAATTATGAGAAATTGAACTGCACAAACCTGCACATGAAAGCTGCTGCACGCAGAGCTGGGTTCTCTCTCTTCCTCGTGGACGTCTTCGTGTCTGTCCGTAAAGTCATATTCTCTGCGTTATTGTCCTTTTCATTCCCACCGAGGTGTCAGTCCCACAGCGAGCACCGGTGCTCCAGAAACGGTTTCTCTTCATCTGAAATAAATCAAAGCAAATGATTTCACCAGCACAAACACAGAGCTTCTACAGGAAGTCCATCCATCAGGTTAATCTGTCAGCAGATTAGCATTAATCTGCACAAACCCCCCTCCCAGTTTTTATTAGATTAATCTGGTTTAGATGAGCTGATCTCAGATCTTATGGTCCTGGAGTTCAGTGTAAAGAGATAAAACCTCAAAAACATGTTTTCATTTTACTGAAAAGGAAAAAATGAACCTGCAGCATCTGACTGAGCAGAGCTCAGACTGAGCTTGCTCTGCTGAAAGTCAGCACTTTGTAGTTTGAACTGCTTTCAGGTGACATCAGGCTGACTGGGACAGTACAGCTATAGCTCATCTTTTCACCTGCCGAGTGAAAGTAAAAAACCCAAACTTTGAAACCACATAATCACAACTACATTTTTTAAGCAGTCAAACAGTCTCAAAATGAATCTGCCTGAAATGCAGCATAAAATCAGGGAATGTACAGAACATAACGGATTAATGGCCTCTCAAAAAAAACACCACACTCACACTTTAATAAGTGTTAGAGAAAAAAACTGTATGGCAATTAATAAGAAAGAAATTGATTAATGACACATATCAAAAATTAATAATATAAAAATTGCAAATTTACCACAACTTGACACAAAAATTTAAAATAAGCAAAAGAAAAACTGGAAGATTTCCTTTTTAAAAATGTGAAAAATAATAATAATAATAATAATAATAATAATAATAATAATAATAATAATAATAATAATAATAATAAATTATAGGCAATTTAAAAAACAAACTACGAAATATATGAAATATTTAGACAAATTTCAAAATAATCTGAAGCTTGGGAAATTAATGGCAAAAAATATCTATATAATTTTTTTTTTAATCTTAATTTAAAATTCAAGTTAAAGTCATTATTTTATACTAAACCAATTCAAATGGATATCTCGTGATTATCCTGACGGTTTTTGTTTTGATGAGCAGATGCAGTAATTGACCCGGACCAGAGGGTGGCGCTGCAGTGCGGGCCCTCTCGCGGTGAGCAGCAGAAGAAGAGGCGGGAACAGAAGTTGCTGGAGAACGTTCCTGTCGGAGGTGTTTTAAAGCGGAAACTTCCGTGAACGCTGAAATCAGCTGTTTGTTTCTGAGTGTTTGACGCTGCGGGACGTCGTTTTTATTTTCAGCAACAACAGGAGGTGTCATTTATCTGACCTTTGACCTCAGACACGCTTTGGAAGCCGCTCGCTGACGTTAGCAGTTAGCCTTCGGAGCTAACCGGTCCACTCGCTCTGCTGCTGCCCGGAGACTCACACCCAGAGTCCAGTGCTTATAGTCAAACCAGCCGGGACCTCTGAACGTTTCCTCCGGGGCTGTAGGTAGGACAGAGCCGTTTCATGTCACCCCCGGGGCCGGTGTGGACTCTTTAATGGGAGGCGGATCGCTCCGGGGGAGTGGACGCTGTCAGTTTGGAAGAACGCGGAGCTCCTGGCTTCCTCTCGGGCTCTCATGGAGTCTCTGGCCGGGTATGTGTACAAGGCTGCCAGCGAGGGCCGAGTCCTGACCCTGGCCGCGCTGCTGCTGAACCACTCCGAGGCGGAGACGCAGTTCCTGCTGAGCTACGTGACCCACCTGAGCGGCCAGAGGTCCACCCCGCTGATCATCGCGGCGCGGAACGGCCACGACAAGGTGGTCCGGCTCCTCCTGGACCACTACAAGGTGGACACCGAGCAGACCGGCACGGTTCGGTTTGACGGGTACGAGCTCACCCGAGGCTACCTGCGCTCCACAGCCAGGTTTATTACTCAGATATCACCAGTTTCATGAAGTCAGGCAGGACAGAGGTCACGCAAAACTCAAAGTGTTTGTTAAAAGAAAAACCGAGTTTACAGAAATTCGTCTGATGTAGTTTGACTGGTCCTCACCTGCTAACCTGCTGCACCAGCTTATGTCCACAGCAGCTTTCATATAGTGCCCTAAATAAGTGTCAATCAAACTAATCTTGGGAAATGAATAAACTTAACAGAAGTTAACAGAAACAAAACTGGTGCATTTGTGAAAAAAGGGTCAGAGGTTAAAAATGGAAAAAGTCTGACATGATGATGGAGAACTAATAAGACATTTTTGTTGGAAACAGTTTTAGAGGATGTTTAAAAAGGACAGTTATTACATTTTACAGCTGTTAGCTGCTGTTAGTCTGCATTAGTGAAACTGTTTGAAATGGATCTGTCGTTGTTGGAGGAGGAGGAGAGCGGGATGATGAAGGCGTACATGTGTGAAAGTCATAGTATGGTCTGACAGCGGTTTGTGGTGTTTGGGGATAAGTCGTACTCTGTGCGGGCGTCTCTGATCACATACATAAAATGTGATCAGGTGAAAAGACGATTTCCATCTCGGCCACTGTATTCCACTTCCACACGCTGCGAACCATATATACCGTATATTTTAATGGATTAATTCTAAGTTGATTCAAATTCAAATTTTATTTGTCACGTACACAGTCATACACAGTACGATATGTAGTGAAATGCTTGGACAACTGCTCGTGACCTAAAGAAAACAAAAAAAGGAAAAGGCTATGAATAAGATAGGAAATAAATATGAAAAATTAAAAAGGGTAAATTTTACTAGGAAGGAATAAAATATAAATTAAGGTTAAAAATGAAATAACTGTACAACACAAATTAGAATGAAGGGCAAATTTAACTGGGAGAATAAGATAAAATATATAAATTAAAGTTGAAAATAAAATAACTGTACAACAAAATACACAATATAGAACTATATAAGAATGTATGAAGAAATATAAATAAATATATACACAATAACAGCAGCTGTACAAGTATTAACCGGAAATGAAGAATATAATGTCCAGTGTTGTGCGATCCACATTATGTCTTGTGCAGTGCAAATATGCTTAAAGTGATTTAAGTGATGAAGTGAAAACAAAGTCCAGAAAGTCCAGTGTGTGTGTAAGAACTGTATGTGTGGGTCAGTACTGTGTGGTGGTGTGATTGAGAGACCGTATCGCCTGCGGGAAGAAGCTCCTCCTCAGTCTCTCTGTGTTGGTCTTCAGGGAGCGGAATCGCTTTCCTGACCTCAGCAGAGAGAACAGTCTGTTGTTGGGATGGCTGAGGTCCTTCACCATCTTCCTGGCCTTGGTCCAGCACCGCCTGCTGTAGATTGAGTGCAGGTCAGGGAGGGGTGATGCGAACACATCAAGAGGATATATATGAATACTATAATCTGGTTTCTATCAAATACTCTAAAAAAATGAGGTACTGTATGTTTACCGTTATATAAGCGATCTGTTTCACTGCAGCGAGGTCTGCCTGTAAACGTGCTGTTAAATGTTCTTCAGTGCTTTACGTGATGAGGCTGAAGGCTCGGTTAGATAATCAGAGCACCTTTGAAGTGATAAGAGAATCCGGATCACGGGGAAATACCAGGTTTCTGTTTCATTTTAAAAGCATTGAAACCAAAAGCTTCATTCAGCGGCTCTTTACCTCAGCAGAAGGTGTTTGCTTTTTAAATTATTCCTCGTTTAATGAGCAGTTTGTCAGGAAACAGATGAGCAGCCTGAGGGGTCGACATGCTGCAGGTCTGCTGCCGCTATCCAAACGTGACGGTTCAGAGTCTCCGTGGAACGGCACAAAGACCGCGGCGTTTTATCTCTGATGGTTCAAACATCTCGTGGAGGTCGACAGATGTATTCAAAGCATGTCTGTGTCCTCTGGTCCTCAGTCATCAACGTCACAGTCAGTCCCACTGTGTGCTCTCTGCAGTAAAGGAAGAGGGCGCGCTTGATTCATAACCAGACAAAAGAGAGCTTGAATTTTACTGAGATTGTTCTGTTTTCATGAGTTTTGGTAAACTGACACCTGCTCTACGTAAACGGCTTTCATTTAGAAAACACTGAATGGGTGAAGGACAGAACTCCTGAAAATTACAATTCAACCAACAGTTGAATCTGTTTTTATTGTTCTTGTAGTCGTTACTGTCGTTGTTGTTTGAATCGTGACCATTTATCCGGAGGATGATGACACGTTAACGTTTGTTGTCTCTGGCCTGCAGCTACGTCATCGACGGTGCCACGGCGCTGTGGTGTGCAGCCGGCGCAGGACACTTCGAGGTGGTGCGTCTTCTGGTGAGTCACCACGCCAACGTCAACCACACCACCATCACAAACTCCACCCCCCTGCGAGCCGCCTGCTTCGACGGGCGTCTGGACATCGTTCGCTACCTGGTGGAGCACAACGCCGACATCAGCATCACCAACAAGTTCAACAACACCTGTCTGATGATTGCCGCCTACAAAGGCCACACGGAGGTGGTGAGGTTCCTGTTGGAGAAGGGGGCGGACCCCAACGCCAAGGCCCACTGCGGGGCCACCGCGCTGCACTTTGCAGCTGAGGCAGGACATCTGGACATTGTCAAAGAGCTGATGCAATGCCAGGCATCCATGGTGGTGAACGGGCACGGCATGACGCCGCTGAAAGTGGCGGCGGAGAGCTGCAAGGCTGACGTGGTGGAGCTGCTGCTGGCGCACGCCGACTGCGACCCTCACAGCCGCATCGAGGCCCTGGAGCTGCTGGGCGCCTCGTTCGCCAACGACAGGGAGAACTACGACATACAGAGGACGTACCACTACCTCCACGCGGCCATGATGGAGCGCTACCGCGATCCAGACAACAACATCACCAAGGAACTGTTCCCAGCCGTCGAGGCTTACGGAGGGCGCCGCGAGTGTCAAACGCTGCAGGACCTGGAGGCCATCAGGGTGGACCGCGACGCCCTGCACATGGAGGGACTGATGATCCGAGAGCGGATCCTGGGCTCGGACAATATCGACGTGTCGCATCCGATAATCTACCGTGGCGCCGTCTACGCTGACAACATGGAGTTTGAACAGTGCATCAAGCTGTGGCTGCACGCCCTCCGCCTGCGGCAGAAAGGAAACCGCAACACGCACAAGGACCTGCTGCGCTTTGCCCAGGTGTTCTCGCAGATGGTCCACCTGAAGGAGCACGTGTCAGCCGCCGCTGTCGAGCAGGTGCTGAGTTGCAGCGTTCTGGAGATTCAGCGCAGCATGGTTCGCGTGGAGGCCGCCGCTGAATCCGAGCTGCCACAGGCCATGGAGAGTTACGAGTCCAACGTCTTCACCTTCCTGTACCTGGCGTGCATCTCCACTAAAACCACCTGCAGCGACGCGCAGCGCGCCGCCATCAACAAGCACATCTACGACCTGATCCAGCTAGATCCGCGGTCACGCGAGGGCGCCTCGCTGCTCCACCTCGCCATCAGCTCCACCACGCCGGTGGATGACTTCCACACCAACGATGTGTGCAGCTTCCCCAACGCGCAGGTCACCAAGCTGCTGATCGACTGCGGCGCGCAGGTCAATGCCATCGACAACGAGGGCAACACGCCGCTGCACGTCATCGTCCAGTACAACCGGCCCATCAGCGACTTCCTCACGCTGCACGCCATCATCATCAACCTAGTGGAGGCCGGCGCGCACACGGATATGACCAACAAGCAGAACAAGACGCCGCTGGACAAGAGCACGACGGGCGTGTCCGAGATCCTGCTGAAGACGCAGATGAAGATGAGCCTCAAGTGCCTGGCGGCGCGCGCCGTCCGGCAGCACCAGATCACGTATCGCAACCAGATCCCCAAAACGCTCGAAGAGTTCGTGGAGTTCCACTGACGCCGGACGATTTTTAAAAACGTTTTTCTAACAGTTCACACGGTGCTGAGGTTGGCAGCTCAGATCGTTTTTTGAGCATTTTTATATAAAAAAAATCTTTTTTTTCTTTTCGGCAGCACCAGGCAGCTTCCTGTTTTGCCTTACCTCTCTGCCAGGAAGCTGCCGCCACGTCGCCGCGATTGTGTAAGAAGAAATGATCGGACCGAAGGAACGAGTGCCTGAAGAGACGCCGCCGGACGACCGAGCTCAACCACCAATCAGCCGTCACGCAGAGGATTATTTTTTAATTGGAGAGAAGTTTTTATTGGGGTTGTTCCTGACTGTGGCGGGTCGAGGCTGAATTCAGACGTCTGCTTCATCACGTTTGAGTTCAACTTTTTCTTCTGGCTCTAAAGAAACTGTGCGGACACTCCTGCTCTGAATCCTTCCACGCCCTTTTATTTATAGTTGTGGGTATTTATTTGGGCAGCGTTCAGCCTTTTTCTCATCAGCTGTGTCGGGTTTTGTTTTTGTTGTTTTTTTTAATGAGATTTCTGATAAAATAACTGCAAATGAGCTGCTTTGACTTCCTCTCACTGTCTGAGAAATTCTAAAAAGAAACAGCATAAAAAATGTCAAAGTTTAGTGTTAGAAAGAAAACAGACGACCTTTACACGGAGTTTCATCAGATTTGTCTGAATGCAGATTTTATGTCCCGATAAAGTTAGTTTTTTTTTTTAGTTAATGGATAAGTACGTGCCAAAAAGCCTCCGCCGAGGGTCGAACTGAGTCTTGAAGCCCAGATTCAGTTGAAGTGTTCAAACCGACGTCTCTCCTGCTGTTGTAGAAATCAGCAGGAGTTACACTTTGATGCCATAACGTGACAAAGTTTTATTTTATTCTAACTTTTGACACCAGGATGTGAAAAGTGAGCCAACAAAAGGCTCGTCAGTCGGTCTCTTACGGTTTAGATAACGAGCACATCTCAAGCTCGCCGTGATGGATGTTTCTCCACGCTGACTCTTGGGAAGCTGCGAGCGTTTCGGGGGCGGGGGACTCGACTGCCGGCGGCCTTCCGACTGACACGTGGGGAGCTGGTGCGGCGTCGCCTGGGCGTTAATGACCATATCTGCGTCACCCTTGCGCACTCGCAGACTTGAAAATTGACCGAGGCGTTGGGGATCTGCAGAACCGCCCGTGGAATTTACTGTAATGTTTTGGCGTTTGTTGAAAGCCTCTCGTGTTGGTGAACGCCCCGCTGCAAGAATCAAAGATTTTAAAACTGGATCTGAAACCAAACAAGGAAAAGAAATCAGTTTTGAGTGCAGGTTTCAGATTTCTGCATCGTAGGCGTCACCTCACCGGGATCAGCAGTGCCTTTAAGTAAAACGTCCGGATAATCCCGACTCGCATCCAGTCTGATGGGCCGTTTCTGGCTTTAAGTTTTAATATGAGCGTCGTTAAAGTGAGTGGTTGAGAAATAAATGGTAATCTTACTCGGTGCTATCGTTTAGCGGTGTGAGACTGGAGTCGGCGGATTAATTTTCCAGATCTGGAGCAGGATCCTCCAGGAGGGACGTTAGAGGATGAAGGTTTTGATCGATGCTCTGCGGGCGTTTTTTGCATTCCTGCCGGATGTTGAATATCGACGCCGCGGCGTTTTATTTATCTGGGAGCAGGTCCGACTCTTCTCACATCCCTCCCCTACTGAAGCTGCCTGTCACTTTATAAACACCTTTAACCCAAACGTCACGTTCGTGAACATTTGTGCTCAGGTCGTTGAGCTTTAGATGCTCGCTAAGGCCCGGCCTGTTTGGTCCAAAGTGAGGATGAGACGTTTGAGAGCAAAGCTGTGGATGCTCCAGCAGAGGCCCGCTCTTATTTTCCACACAGGTGCCAAATCTCACCTGCTCTCATGTTTATTGCAATAATGTGATGTTCAAATGTAGACCTGAGGTGGGAATGGTGTGAGATTTAGAAAAGTTTCCTGCTGATGTTTCCTCCTGTGTTTAACATCAGACTTTATTATAACACTTGGGAGGACGGCCAAGCGTTCGGGTTGTTTTACTCTGTTTGGGAGCGCTCGCACCTCAATTGACCGTTAAACATCAGGTTTAACAAGCCGATCATGGTGGAAACTTTCTCGAGGCTCTTCTTGGGCCACCGTTTGGCGTCCTGTAATCAGGTGTTGGAGAGCGTTTGCTCTCCTAATAAAACTCCAGCTTTTATTACCCATGTGCTCACAGGGCATTAGTCTGTGCCATCCACAGAGCTCGTTCTGTTTAATTCATTTTTAATTTCTTACAACTATCATTGCAGGAGTGTTTGTGTCCTGGTGGGACCTTTTTTTCATTAAAAGCAGGTTTCTGTGGCTGAGATGAAGCCAAAGATGCTCAGTGTGCCAGGAAAACGTAAGAGATGTCAGCTGATGGGTACTTCCTGCGGGGTGAATGCTGTTAAATTAAAGTCTTCTGTCTGAGCTCAGCTGCTGTGTCCTGTTGTTGATTTCTTTTCCGTCTTTGAAATTGAAACTGCCAAAATTCAGATGAGTAAAGTGTCCAGGTTCAGGACTGCGGGGTTCCCAGCAACCACCTCAACGTGAGGAGGAAGAGCGGCTGAACGCCGAGCTCTTCAGCCTGTCTGAGGAGGAGCCTTGTGTCTGCGATGGCCGCCTTATTTCTGCCACTGGGCGGGAAAATGCAAACCACGAGTAAGGTAAATTTCTGAAAAAAGTTATTGGAAACGATTCTGCAATCATTCAAACGTCGGGTGTTTCAAACTTTCAAGCTGCTTCTTTATAAGATTTCCAAATGTTTAAGTCGGAACTTCATTGCACATCGACGTGCGGGAGAACGTGACACAATCCCAAATTTCAAGGATCAGAACCTCCAGATGTGTGGGTGTGTTTTGTGAAAACATATAAAAAACTGATCCTGGAGTCGAAGCTTTGGTCCGTGTTTCAGGACTCAGTCGAGCACTGAGAGGCGGGACCACACCTGAGGATGCAGACCGACCTGGAGCGGCAGCCAGCGGTGTGTCGGGCGTCACACGTGACTGTTTTACTAGTTTTATATTCAGTAGCGGTGTGCGTTTGAGCTACGAGTAAGAAAATGCAGTGATCTGATTGGTCAGATCTGAAAAACTGAGCTTGATTAAAAAATAATAGTAATAACTGCCATAAATGTGTCTGGTCAAGTTACACGTCCCTGTAAAGGCTGTTACTTTTCAAAGTTTGAGTTGGGCGTCTCAAATTTCAATTTTCGTCTAAATAAGTCGAAATTTGAGATTCTGAATTTAGAATTTCAATTTATCTCAAAGTGACAAGAACACGGATGGATGGGTACAACAAACAGACTCGGGAGGAACTTGAAATTTCAGGATCTCTGATTCAAACTTTTAAAATATTTACTCAAACTTTTGAGATTTATCCAGAAAATTTAAAGAAAATTTTGAATGATCTCAACATTTCAGGTTATTAAAGAGTCCAAATTTCAGACAAAGAAGGTAAACGTGAGCGAACAGACGGACACGACTTTTATATTTCTCGTCTTTATTCTGACATTAACAGGCAGAGCGGAAACCGCTTCGACGGTGACGCCTCGGCCCTCATTCGTCATACATGTGAATATTTACACAAGTTCAAGTTTGACTTTTAAACAAAAGTGCATCAGCTACAATATATAAGCATTAATAGGATATATTTACAATTTAAGAAGATGAAATCAGACGAATGTTAGGTAGTTTTCTTTCTGCCCCGTCAGCCTCCGTTTAAATATTTACTCCATCGCTCTCCGTTGTCACGAGGCCTCCGTCACACCTGTGAAGTTCTCACATGAAAGGCAGACGTCGGCGACGCTGAAGAATCCTAACCCTTCGATGTTTCTAATGCTGACTCCGTCTTTTATATACAGTCTGTGGGTAGCTTCAATCGCACATCGCGTGGACGAAGAGGCGGGTTTAAGGTGAGGGTCGCAGTCCCTGAGTGACGGGTGGAGGCACGTGATGCGTTCAGGTGACCCATGTGAGGTCGTCAGATTTTCTCAGTGTCTTTAAGGTTAAATTTCATCGGGAACATTAATTTAAGACTTTGCAGGCCGGCGAGGAATGATGCGGCGGTGATGTCAGCCACGTTATAGCTCCTGTGCCGTCTTCCCATTGGCCACAGGCTGCTCCTCTTCCTCCTTTCTTCTCCGTCTGTTAAAGAAGCCGAGCTGAAGAGAAAACAAGGATTTACGGTTTGTGACGGACAGTAGAGCCGTTTGATCCAGACGTCCACTGTAGAGCAGAGCTCAGAACAGAGGAGTACTCTGATGATGTTCGAGGCTCCGTGTGTGTTTTTACCTTCCACAGAGCGAGGACCAGTAAGGCCAGCAGCAGCAAACCTCCCAGTGAGCTTCCCACTATGATCCAGATGGGGATGGAGTGATCCTCCTCCTTCCTCAGGTCCAGAATGATCTGCAGTTACAGCACAAACCACCTGAGTGTGTGTGAAACCAGTGTTTGACAGATTTCTGTTTTTATGTCAGGCGGTCTAATGAAGTCCTCAAACACGGAGTATAATTTAACATAGAAATATGGAGTCAAACTTAAATAATGTTGACTGAAAATGATGAGTTCAGGTGTTTCTGAGGTTTTCTTCCCTTTTCCACCATTTTTAAATGTAAACTCAGAGACACGATCGTTGCTTCATGTGTAACAAAGAAATGTTTGAAGAAATGCAAAAATGAAACAAGATACAATAAAGAAAATACATTTGAAAAAATATGCAGAAATAGAAAATTAAAGAGACGTACATTATTGGAGAAATTACACAGGATGTAAATAGAGGAACCAATTAAAAGGAAATAATATCAGAAATAAGGTTTTATCTTCATTTAGATTCCGACATAATTAAGGACTAGTTTCTTTTTATATTTTATTCGTTGCATTTTGGCACCTTTGGTCCTCCGTACTCCATGTGGCTCAATGTGTTTTTAATGTAAAGCAAAAGGGTGTAATAGTTCCTGACAGCAGGTGGCAGCACCGCTCTGTGTGTGTGAAGCGCTGATGATCAGGTGATTTAAAACGTTGGCGTGAACGTTGTGGTCAGCTGATAGAAGGCCACTGGGTTCAGTCACAAAGAGTTGGGAGGTTAAACCTGTTTATCCCAGAGTGACCTCTGTCCTCCAATGGGAGAGCGATGCTGATGGGCTCACCTGTCTGACAGGTCGGTCCTCCTGGAGGAAAATGGGACTAGACGCTTCCAGCTGGATGGAGGCGGCGGTCAGCAGCTCCAGAGACCTGAACTTCACCTGAAAGAGTTAAACAGGTAGTGAGCGCCACCTGTGCTTTCTCCTGCGGCTAATCTGAGTTTCACTAAACTGAGCCTGTTTCTGGTTAGTCGGGAATTTGATGGACTTCCTGTTTCCTGAGCTTTGTCTCGCTTTATGAAAACGACAGATGGGAGGAACTCACGGCGAGCAGAGCAGCGAGCTGAAGGCTTCCTGTGAGCGTCACCTTCACCTCTCGGGAGGGCGGGAGGTTCAGTTGGCACCGGACCTCCATGTTCGCGCTGTTACTGTGGTTCTGCGCACACACACACACACACACTCTGGGAAACACTGTTGTTTAACTCCACTGTTATCCTGACTCTAACAGGCTCCTTCAGCCTTACCAGCTGTG
Source organism: Astatotilapia calliptera (assembly GCF_964374335.1). Lineage (NCBI taxonomy): Eukaryota > Metazoa > Chordata > Actinopteri > Cichliformes > Cichlidae > Astatotilapia > Astatotilapia calliptera. The sequence goes on along the minus strand of NC_137428.1, from coordinate 1,191,685 downwards.
ACAGGTGAGTCAGATCCTCAGGTGTGACAGGACTGCTCATTCTAACATGAGGCAGCGTGCAGCGGGATCCCGCTGCCTGCTGGGAGGAAGAGGAGGACTCCATTATAATGGTAACCTCTAGCTTTGATTGCTGCTTCGCCAATCTGGGCCAAAACATTAAAAAAGCAGCTGAGCACAGTAAGTCAGAAACACGGCGACAGGACAGAAAAAGAGAAACCCTCCGTTTGCAGTAGATATGTGACAGGCAGGTGGCGCTGCTGTCACTCACGCTCCTCACAGTTTAGTGAATAAGTGATGCCTGTACAGTGAAAGCTGAGGGCTTTGCAGCAACAAAGGCGGGAGTTTCATTTTAAATCGATTTAATCCTTCATTAAGGGTAAAACCTGAAAGTACAGGGAAGGCTCATTCAAGCGAGCCATCTGTTCCTGCAGCGTCGGTGAACAGAGAGAACCACAGCACAAAGATTTCCAGCGTCACCTGTTCGATGCTGACGTCCGTAATGTTCAGCAGCTGGTTTCCTCTCATGGTCACAGCCCAGACATCAGCCCCGAACAGGACGCCCTGCACCGAGAACAGGCCCAGGTTCTGGATCTGCACACACGGGAGAACCGCATCAGAACGTCTTTATGAGCAAACATCTGCAAACATGCACACAGTTTGTTTCACTCACGTAATAGGAGAGGTTGAAGGTGTGAGAGCTGCTGTCTGATTGGTCCCAGGACGAAGAGGAGGAGGAGTCAGCTCTGATTACAAAACGAGGAGGGTCTCTGTCCAGAGAAGGAAGAAAGCAAACACACGTGAACTCTTCTGAATGCGCAGATGCAACTTTTTAAACTTTCAAATCACAAAAAGCTCAAAAGCTTCAGCCACCTGGTGAAGAGGAGCTCGGTTTGGTATTTCAGGGGGAGAAAGATGTCATTGGTGTTGTCGTCCGGGTAACCCTCGTCCCCCTCACTGAGTAACACACAGATAAGCACGCTTAAAAGGACGAAAGCTTGAAAGTTCAACGTAACACTTTACAATACAGCCCACGGCGAAGGGCATAATTAATCTGTGATTACAAATAATTCAAAGTATTTTATTTATATTTACTTACAAATACTCAACCAAACACTCCAGGCTGTGTTACCACCAAAATAAATGAAAGGTTTAAACTTTGTCCAAGATGAGCAGGAGAGAATCGCGCTCGTCCCACCACGTGTCCATAAATTATGACATACATCTGGCTCCATCTGACCAATCAGATGCATCCAGGTGTTTCTTTGGTCGCACCAATCATCGAGCCTTCGCCATCACAGTCAAACCTCCCACAGGAAGCGATTCTTTTATTTGGAGCAAACTTCCTCTTTCCTCCTTTAAACAAAACATTTAGAAACCAAACCTGTATGGACTGGGTTTCTTAAAATCAAGTTTTTATCGTCTTTTTTACTGTTTCCGTCTTTAAATCATATCATCTGTTTTCTGGTTGTTTCTTCTGCTTCATGAAGCTGAACAGCGATACCTGAGTCCCTGGATCTGGATTCATCTGTGAGTAATCACCAAAACACCATCACACACGCTCAGGTAGGAATTCACCTGGTCTCCTGTCGAAGTTTCTAATGTTCTCCTGTCTCGCAGCCATAAATGATCCTTCTGGAAATTCCTGGATCCAGATCCAGATGTTAATCGACTCCAAAAGTTAATCACTTCGCTACCTCTGGGAACACTTTCATGCAAATCCATCCATAACTTTTAATCTAATCCTGCAGCAGTCAGGACAGAAAACTCACATAACCTCATTCTTTCCTCTTTAATAAACACGGCACAGATTCCCAGCTGATGTTTTATGAAACTGGATCAGGGATTAAATAATTATTTGTCATTGACCACGAAGAACTAGCTAGTTACTTACATCTCTGTGCTACGGTTAAAATACGACCTAATCAGAATAGTATTAATATAATAAAATATTATATAAAATATCATATAATAAATGTTACAATAAATACGATAAAGACTCATTACAATAACAAGTCAGTTAAAAATATACTGCTCAAACATTTCTCCTGCTATATTTAGGTTGTCAGTTTTCTGTGTCTGCCCGTCCTCGTCAGGTTCAGATGTACACTCTTCATCTCACCTGTTCCCGATGAGCTGATTCCGTCAGCAACTGCTTCCCTGCAGCTTTCCAGTGATTCCCAGTGTTCCACATGCTTCTCATTTGGTTCGCACATTCCTACTCAGGACCCTGATAATCATATTTTAGGCTGCTTTCACCTGCTGCTGCTGTCAGCCTCTCTGCAACCCACCTCCACTCCAGCTGTCTCATTTCATATCTATTCTTCATGATGTTCTCCCCAACGGACGTCAAGGTGTCAGGGTCCTGGGTCTCCTGACCCAGCATGTTTAGTTCTTTGTGATGTTTGTATTATCGTACTTGTGTGAGTTATTCTATGGTTTCTAGTTTCGATCCCCTGCCCTTCATGTGTCTCTGTGTCCCCTCTGTTCTGTCTGCATGTTTGAGTTTCCCTCTGTGGCTTTCGGTTCTTAGAGTCCTCTGCATTATGGTTTATGTCTCTGTGTTTCTTAGTTGCTGTCTCCACCGTGTCAAGTTCGCGTCTCTGTGTCATACTTCCTGTTTTACTTTGAAGGTCCGTGTCTTATGTGAATGTGTCCTGCTTTGCTTGTCTCGTCAGTCCTGATTTCTCCCAGCTGTGCCCTCCTTCTGTGTCTCATTCCCCTCGTTACTTCCCAGTGTATTTAAGCCCTGTGTTTCTCTGAGTCAGTGTCGTGTCGTCCCTCATGCTGTGTGGATCTCCCTGTGTCTCTCTGTGGGTTTAGTTTACTTTTGTATGACTTTTTCCTGCCAGCAAATAAAGCCGAGTTCTTCGTGTTTAAACCTCGTGCCCGAGTGCCTGCATTTTGGGTCCAACTCCTTCCTGCCGCACAGCGACTCATGACACAAGGAGGTCCCAGAACACAGCGGTACCACTAAGTTTACCTCTCTGAGGTCAAACAGCTCATCCTACCCCGATCGCCCCAATCACCCCGATCGCCCTGATCCTACCCCGATAACCCTGATCCTACCCCGATCGCCCCAATCCTACCCCGATCGCCCCAATCACCCCAATCGCCCCGATCACCCCGATCCTACCCCGGTCGCCCCGATCACCCTGATTGCCCTGATCCTACCCCGATCACCCTGATCCTACCCCGATCCTACCCCGATCGCCCTGATCCTACCCCGATCGCCCTGATCCTACCCCGATCCTACCCCGATCGCCCCGATCCTACCCCGATCGCCCCGATCCTACCCCGATCGCCCCGATCCTACCCTGTGAATCACAGGATGGAGTTTTTGTTCTCCTTAATATTGTTGTATAAAATCTCGTCAGAGGACAGAAAATAATAATCGTGATTTACTTCTGTGACATCACGTTACACATGTTCAGTTGTCTTACCTGGTAGTTACCATGACCACATGTACGTAATCCAGGAAGATGTAGCGGCTGAACTCAAACTCCACATTGAAAGTTACCTGGACAGGAAAGAAGCAGGTGCAAATTCATCCTCTCAGGATCAAAAGCATTTAATCGTCTCCTTCTCCTGGCCTAACATCCTTAATTAGAACATTTTAGTCAGAACGTTAAATGTCTGCTCCATCACATCATCGTGTGAAGCTTCTTTGTTTTCTGTTTTTTATTTATTTTATTTTCCACTGCAGCCTGTCGTCGTCTGCGGCTGAACCCGTTTTCCCTCCGGCTGTGTTCTCCCCCCAACCAGCAGCCGGAGCCTTTTTAACAGGAAGCTGGAAATAATCTCCAGCACAGTCTTATTCACACAGCAGCCCTGAGGGGCCTCACAGTGAGGGGTGGGGATCACGGTCATGTTTACAGGGACACTCGTTAAGGTAATGAAGGATTTTAGTCAGCAGCTATCATTGGCAGCATATTTCTGCCCAGTTTAATCACTGTTATTAGTCTGGCTGTATAACAGCGGTATGATGAGCTAATAACCTGTTTATCTGTGATGTTCAAACCTGTCCACATATTTAGGAGGAAGAAGAAGCTCCATCACCCTAAACAAAGGGCTGTTGTATCAGGGCATCAATAATAACCAAAGAGGAAACTGCAGGTGGTCGATCCTTTTTTCATCCCAAAATCATAATTTGAATGAAAATAGCTCTGCCCTACCTGAGACAGCGACTTCATGAATGGCGCGCTGATGTTGCAGATCCTCTGGGTTGCCAGTCTGTCCTCAGAGGAGCACTCAATCTGGATATCTGATTGGTCCTGAGGGAAGAGGCGGCATAACATGAATCCAGCATGCACTTTGACCTTTTTAGGATGAGAAAAGAAAGTTTGAGTACCTTCACTAAGAGGCTGGAGAAGATCAGGTTGGAGGAGGTGGAGATGTGGATGGCAGCTCCGTATGCGTTCTCTCCCTGGTTCTCCAGTCGGGCGAACACCACCATCCTCCTTCGCTCGGACTCCACGACAAACGGCTGCCTCTCAGGCGCCCCCTGGTGGCTGCAGATGGAGCTGGCAGCCCGTCGGTTTGACCTGCAGAACTGCCTACAGGTGAAGCAAAGAAATAATTACCAGTCTCTTAATAATTTACACGGATAGACGTGAGGGATTAGTTTAGTGGAGACCGGGTTACTCACTGAGCACTCATCAGGTCCGTGTGACTATGGAGGATGAGGTCAGGAACGCAGGTGTCTTCCTGCTCACATCCGTTCCAGAAGTGAATCTACAGGGGAAAAAAGATGATTAACGCATTTATCCATTTGTTGCAGGACATAAACACTGAAGGGAGAATTCTGAGATACTTCCAGTACAGACGACAGGCTTACAAAAGTATTCGGCCCCCTTGAACTTTCCCACATTTTGTCACATTACAGCCACAAACATGAATCAGTTTTATTGGAATTCCAGGTGAAAGACCAACACAAAGTGGTGCACACGTGAGAAGTGGAACGAAAATCATACATGATTGCAAACATTTTTACAAATAAATAACTGCAAAGTGGGGTGTGCGTAATTATTCAGCCCCTGAGTCAATACTTTGTAGAACCAGCTGCAGTTCCAGCTGCCAGTCTTTTAGGGTCTGTCTCTACCAGCTTTGCACATCTACAGAATTATTTTGGTTTTCATGTGACGTATGACCCTGAAGGTAAGCGAGTCATGCACTAAAGTAAAACAGTATGTTGGATGTGCCATGCAATGCTCAATTACATGGGTGGGAACTAGTGTGTTAGCGCAGTTAGCTCGTTAACGTGTTGGCCGTCTAGCCCCACGCACGGGGCGATCGGCGGTAGCTCGTTAACGGAGATTTGCCGTGTTGTGGCGTTAAGGTCATTTCAATGAGATTAACCTGAAAGCACTAGTGGGAACACAACGAATATGACTGCACATTTACATCATCCTAGTGCAAAGACAAAAACAACAAGCATGCTACTAACTTTAGCCGAGTCATTTAGACAGCTGTTAGCACAGGATTCTCCTTATGCTGCTGAGAATATAGCCCAGAAGAAGCGGATAGTATAGCTTTTATTTTGGAAAGAGAAATTTCTCTGTAATAAACTCTCTTTTCCAAAGATGAGTGATTCCTCAATCAGATACAGGGCTTGCAAAATCGCTAGCCCGACGTCCCGTGGCTAGCGATTTTTTCAGTCGGGCTACCAAAATCTCTCTCTTCCCTGCCCGTCGGGCTATTGTAGGAAGGAAAAATATATGTCAATGCTTTTGCATTCTTTCAGAAATGTAGCTGGGTAATTATGTCATTGGCATCGGTGAGCCACTGTCAATATGTGACATATTGAAATCGCGTTTGAATTTGCGCTTGTTTTTTTGCTTTCACTTTGCAATCGTGCGAACTGTGTATAGAGAGCGACAGCACTGATCTGTGAGTGATGATAATTTGCGCACCAATTCCTCTGACATCGTCTTATTAATCGTTAGCTTACTATGCAAACATGACAAGTGAAATCTCCCGCAGCTTAAACATGTGAGAGGTTGATCGCGCAGAGAATCGCTGAGCTTATGTGAGTGCGTGTGTAAAAGCAGCAGGATATATATTTTAGTTCTGCTGAGCCAAATAAGACAGGTCAGGGTGAAGAAGTGACAGCCAAAGAAAAGCTTACCACAAAACGGAGAAGTTATGACAAATCAGACTATAAGGCAAAAAGAAAGTGCAGCTTTATGGTTTCATGGACAAAAGAATTTCTGTGGCTGCAATATGACGAGCTAAATAACCAGGGCTGCACATAAGTGGTCCGCAGGTGCGCATTCGCTGTCAAAATAAAAAACACGCACAAGGGTTAGGGTTAAATTTAAAAACTGTACTTTTGAGTTAAAATATATATTTATAATTTTAATAAATGACAAATTAAAAATGCATGAACATTTTTTTGTATCGAAAAAATATCGAACCGTGACACCAAAGTATCGAACCGAACCGAACCGTGAATTTTGTGTATCGTTGCACCCCTAATATATATATATAGCAATTCTAAGTGTACCCCGCCCTCCAGGGAAGAGCCTGATTAGTTGCCCAACGTCCCTGAACTGGCTCTTCTTGACATAAAGTTGGAGCCAACTTCGAGCTCCGTCAGGATGTCTGAACTCTTCACCTTTCAGAGGAAACTCAGAGGAGCTGACCTCATACTTCAGGCTGTTACCCAGATCGTGACCACAAGGGCGGGTTTAAGATTGACCAGTAAATCCAAAGCTTTCAGATTATCATCTTCCCATCAGAAAATACATCTCAGAGAAGCTGACTCTGGTCTGCTCTGAACAACAACTTCTTTCTTACCTTTTTTCACTTTATAAAAAGTGTCCTGTGCAAAAAAAATTTCTCTGCTCTGAAGCTAATCAGGCAGTTCAAACCCGTGTTCGAAGCTCTCACCTCGGTTCTTTGGGTGCTCTGCCAGTCCGGGTCCAACACCGGCCCCTCGTCTGGGTTCTGCAATCCTGTCTCCAGGACGACAACTATGGGACGCCCGTAATCTGTCGTCTCCTGTTTGTCGTATTACATTTTCGTGTTTAAGGACTCACACATAATGGGAATCATTTGACCGTGATTGTGCCCGGGCTGTTTCTGACCTGGACGGAGAAGCCAAGGCGTTTGCATATCTGACTTCCTGTCTGGAGAAACAAACTTCGGGGCTGCTGTCGATCCGATTCGTCCAGCACTGCCCGGGGAGGGAAACGCCTCTCATCCAACAGCAGACTGTACCAGACCGCTGAAGAGGAGGAGGAGAAGGAAAATGTGAGCTGAAACAGAGGCTTAATGTGGCACAATGAGACTGTAAATACAAGCAGACTTTTACAGGTCCTTCAGAGGATATGAAAGGAAGTGATGTCATCTTTTGTAGTCGTTAGTCCGAACTGCTCCACTTATGCTTCCAAAAATGTTTTGGAATAAATTAGAAACAAGTCCACCGACTATTGTTTCACAACATAATCAAGTACCAGCTTTACAGCTTCCTGTAAAGAGGGAACTGTACACTGTAATATTCATTCAGCAGTCGCCTCAAAGGTACTTTATATGAAAGTAAAGAACCTACAGTGTTAGGGAGAAAACCACAACAGTCAGATGCTTATCAATGGTCACCACTTAGCAACACTGGGGAGGGAGAACTCAAGATTAGGGAGGGGCAGAAGAGAACACATAGTGACCATGAAAAATAAAAGAAATTGTGTAATATAAACACATTGGGAGGGACAAGAGGGGGTCACCTGGTCCAGCCCTAACTATATGCTTTAGCAAAAAGGAAAGTTTTAAGCCTAATCTTAAAAGTAGAGCTAGTGTCTGTCTCCTGAATCCAAACTGGAAGCTGGTTCCACAGAAGAGGGGCCTGAAAACTGAAGGCTCTGCCTCCCATTCTACTTTTAAATACTCTAGGAACAACAAGTAGGCCTGCAGAGCGAGAGCGAAGTGCTCTAATAGGGTGATATGGTACTACAAGGTCATTAAGATAAGATGGGGCCTGATTATTTAAGACCTTGTATGTGAGGAGCAGGATTTTGAATTCTGGATTTAACAGGAAGCCAAAACAGGAGAAATCTGCTCTCTCTTTCTAGTCCCTGTCAGGACTCTTGCTGCAGCATTTTGGATTAGCTGAAGGCTTTTCAGCGAGTTTTTTGGACTTCCTGATAATAATGAATTACAGTCGTCCAGCCTGGAAGTAATAAATGCATGAACTAGTTTTTCAGCGTCACTCTGAGACAGGATATTTCTAATTTTAGAGATGTTGCACAAATGGAAGAAAGCAGTCTTACATATTTGTTTAATATGTGCGTTGAAGGACATGTCCTGGTCAAACATGACTCCAAGGTTCCTCACAGTGTTACTGGAGGCCAAGGTAATGCCATCCAGAGTAAGAATCTGGATCCTGCAAACTAGCAGGTAGCTGCCTCTCCCTGATCCTGGGTCTGATTCAGGTTCTTCATTAAGTCATCAAAACAATACCTGTGAAGGTTGAACTCGGATGTGGTTGTATTACTGAAGTTTCAGTGCTGTGCTGATGTTTGTTTTTATGTCCGGGACTCGTCGTGCTTTCAGGCTAAACTAAAGCAGATCCTAATAAATAAATATGTTGACAATGCAGCTGGTGTCAGTCCGTTATCTGGACCTTCGTGAGCTTTCACAAACACGTTGCCGGTGTGTGTTCTTCATCTCCGTGTGCAGCTAATGTCTGAAACGGCATGCAGCCAAACTGTTCTTCAGTCTGAGAGCCTTTAGAAACTTTCATAATAGCAACGCACGCGTAAAATACAGCAACTACTTCTTAGTGCTTGATCTACAGTAATGAAGTGACGCATTTCCTGCGTCCTTATTAGTTGCTGGATGCAGCAGCCTACAGTGTAACTGCAGAGCTCGTGTTCATCTGTTTAACAACTGAGTTTGATTTATGAGAGCACGGAGAGCCGAGGTAAGCTGCTGCTCAGCTGGTGTCAGAAACGCCACGTCCACACTGACAAAAACGGGTCGATATTTGGTCCAATCAAACAGAGGTTCAGCCTGTGGCTCAGATCTTCGATCTGTTGAGCCACGCTCGTGTTCGTGTTTCTTTAAACGTCCAATCCAGGCTGGACGCTTAGGGAGGCGGGTGGGCAATAAGGAGCTCGAGGAGAGGGAGACGTGAAGAAGGTCTGAGGTGACGGAGAGAGAAGCAGCGACACAGTTAAACAGCTGGCTGGCGTTAGCATGTTAGGGAGGTTTCCATGCAGCCGGCCCAAACATCTGGAGCTGGTTACACAGAGACACGACAACAGCGTGGGCCTCTGCGACCACGACAAGCTTCCCTCCACACAGACAGAAAACAGCTGCGTCCACTCAGCTGCAACACTGCACAGCTGTTAGCAGAAGAAGAAGAATTCATATTTCTCTTCTTTTGAATGACACGTAAACTCGGCCGGTTCAGAGAGAGACTGGATGAGCTATTCCAGGATGATCTCATACTGTGACATCACAACAGCAGATTAGCTGCTACCTTTTTCCTTCGGACACAAATTTGGCTTTTGTTAGCGGCCGACCTCATTTCCAGGAAAGTGTGAATGCTGCCAGATGTAAAAACAGAAGGAAGCGATTTGTAACTCATAACAAACACTAAAGACAGAATCACGCCAACCTCCCGTTCAAAGTCATCTTCTCCTTCACCCCTGGACCTCGTCCAGCTTTGCTGCTAGGCTCAGGTCTCTAGGCACAAGTCCTAGGATGTACATTTTCCTCTCAGATGGGTGCTGCGTCTCCTCTGGGCCAGGTTCCAGAGATAAGATGATGCACCATAGTTACCTCCGGTGAGGGAACTAGTGGTGTCGAGGTGTAGAGCGGGGTCATGTCAACAATCCATTAAACTTTGATTTCCATCCACTGAGATCTTCAAGGTCGCCTTCATGATTTGTCAGTGGAAAGTTAACAAAAATCCTCAGAACTTAGAAACTATAATCATTACAACTGTGCTGTGTGTTGTCAACATATAGAAAGTACCACTGCATTTGAAATATGTCACATTTGACCTCTGACCTCTCCTTCAATCAGAGGTGTCAAAGTGATAATAATGTTTCTGGATCTTTGAACTCTATGTGTGGATCCAGTTTTTTGATTTGATTCAAAAGCTCATTTGAGATTGATTTAAATGTCATTTCTGAGGAAAACGTGCCTGAACCTGAGGCAGGACCTTTCAGTGTGGTGATCAGATCCCACGCAGGTGAATAAGCAGACATGTTTGTGTACTCCTACCAACATCTTTCCTGGTCTTCGTCCTGGTCTTTGTCCTGAAGTCCAGACTCAGACAGACGATCACGGACATGCAGGTGACCTCCTTCCCTCCTCGCTGGCAGTCCTTGTTAAAGATGTTGACCTTCTCGGGTTCAAAGGTTAGTTTAGCCTGAATCTGCACCACACCACGTGACCTGCAGGGATGAAGCATTCTTATTATGAGTGTTTGTGCGTATTGGAGTTCCAAACTGTGGAGAGTCAGGTCCCGCATAACTCGGTTTTACTGGATGTACTTAAACTAGGGTTTGGTTTCACAAAGACTCCTCAGTGAGTGCAATGCCCTCCAATCTGATAGGAAGAGTCTATCTGTCTATAGTTTCCTATGGACCACATTGATCCCTCATAGGTGGTGGTGACTCATCGTGAGTCTGGTTGCTGTAACTGCAACAACCTCATACAGGCTCAATCTGAGGGCCTGAGTTTTTCAGAAGGAAAAAACACCTATTGGGAGGTGACTTGTCAAACACAAGTTAGCCACGCCCTAAATTATCCCCTGCTTTCTGACCCTTGTTTACTGAACAGACATCATGTTGTGTTGAAGATGCTTTGAACACAGTCATTAAAGCTTAAACTCATCACAAGTGTTTAGGTCAGTATTTAAGTGAGCTGGAGGCTCATTTTCTCATAAACTGCTACAGCCAGACTTCAGAGGAGTCGCCCCCTGCTGGCCTTTAGAAAGAACGCCGATTTGATTCGTTTTTCCAGCCTTACAGGGTCAAATCATCTGTCAGTTTATGAATGAGGCTCTGACCAGACAATGACAGCAGCTCCCAGCGCTCCCACTGCGAGGTCGACAAGTCCGTCTGCATTGATGTCCAAGACGCCATGAAGGCTTTGGCCAAAATACTGAAGACCTGCAGAAAAACCAGCCGCAGACAGACGCTGGAGAAGCAAAGCGAGAGAAGATTAAAACTCTCTGGGTTCTCTGATGCTGCATTATCTCTTCCAGCTAAGGTCCCTTAGCATCCGGACTGGTTACCTGTCTGTACTGAAGCTGGATGGTTTTGTCTTTGCCATGGAAGACGTAGACTGCCCCCTGGTGGTCATCCTCCAGTGGTGCTCCCACAACAAGCTCTTTGAACCCGTCTCCATTCATGTCAGGTACCTGAGCCAACGCTGAGCCCAGACGGGAGTTTTGGGAGTGGTCAGACACTTCCAGCACCCCCTGCAGGACAAACGACGTCTGGACAGAAACAAAACATTCTTTGGTTCAGGTTTTGTTCTTTTTTAATCAAGGTTTCATTTAAAAAAGTAATTTCAATCCAGTCGTGGACAGATTACTGAACAGGCCTAACAGCACACAGATGGGGCATGAACAAGGCTTTGTTTGAAGTCATAGTTCACATTTGGCCAAAGGAGCTTGGAAAGAAAAGCGTCTGGACTTCTTTAAGTTGCTTGAAGACGTTTCACCTCTCATCCGAGAAGCTTCTTCAGTTCTAAGGTCAAATGGTGGAGAGTCCCAGATATAAACCTAGTGGGAGTATCCCCCCACAGAGGGACAAAAGGACCCCCTGATGATCCTCTAATCGCCTGAGCCAAGGTGTGAAACTGGGTGTGGGTCCCAATCAGCCAGAGTTTCGGGTGAGCTCATTGTGAAACCTGGCCCCACCTTATCATGCGAATTCCTGAGGTCAGATGGCCCAGGATGTGAGTGGGCGTTAAGGCGTCTGGGAAGGGATCTCAAAACTGGATTATAGATGGCAGAGAGTTGGTGTCGTAAACCCCGCCTCTGTTCAAAGATGGTCGCTCACAGTGGACATAGATGGCTTCTTTCACTCCTCTTTCAAACCATCTGTCCTCTCTGTCCAAAATGTGAACGTTGGCATCCTCGAAAGAGTGACCTTTATCCTTAAGATGCAGATGGACTGCTGAGTCTTGTCCTGTGGAGGTGGCTCTTCTGTGTTGTGCCATGCGCTTGTGAAGTGGCTGTTTGGTCTCTCCAATGTAGAGGTCCCACTCCCACTAGGTTTATATCTGGGACTCTCCACCATTTGACCTTAGAACTGAAGAAGCTTCTCGGATGAGAGGTGAAACGTCTACAAGTAACTTAAAGAAGTCCAGACGCTTTTCTTTGCAAGCTCCTTTGACTACGATGACCTGGATGACTGAGAACCTTCACAGACATAGTTCACATTAGGTGATGGAAGGTCAGTCACACAAACAATCACAAAGCGACAGATAATTCTGCAACTCTTTTTCACCGTTTTAAAACAAGTGAAAAACATTCAAAACGACACAGAAACCAATCAGGAGGAGAGAGAAACTCAAAATAATCACGAAAACCAGCAAACTGACCACTAGTTGAACCTCTGTGGCTCTCAGTCATCCAGGTCATGCTAGTTTTAAGAGCTTGAAAAAGAAGACAGCTGGACACCTTTAGGTTTGAGCCTAAAGAAGTCTGCCTGCCTTCTTTTTTGAGAGCCTGAAGAGATAAAACTAGATAAAGCTGTCAGTGGGGGTTGAGGTACTTTTACCAATCTGTGCACAGGACCTTTTGTCTCATAATTTGTCCATGACTCTTGTGTGGGGTTATCATCTTGTGACAACTTCTTCTGCTATAATGACAGTTACAGAGAAATTGGTTGCTCCTTTGTAGCAGTACGTGGTTTTTATACCTGCGGTGTAACAGAGTAGATGTAAACCTTGCCTCTCTCCCAGCCATGGCTGTAGTACATGGGTGCTGCCACCAGGAGGACATCAGTCTGTCCGTCACTGTCAATGTCCATCGATAGCAACTCACTGCCAAAGTATGACCCAATCTAGACAAAAACACAAATAAACCATAGAAACTAAACAAGATATTACACCAAGGAAGAGATACCTGAATGTCCACCAGGTTTGATTCATTCAAATATGGTCACAGTGGATTAAAACACACCTGCTCTCCCAGCAGTGCATGCCAGATGGTCAGGTCTCCACTGTTCTTCAGGGTGAATATGATCACCTTTCCAGTGTGGTTGAATCTTGGAGCTCCAGCTACATAAAGCTGAGAGCCGCGGGATGAAATGAGTGAACCCACCGAGTAGCCTGAAAGAAGATGAAAAACTGATTCGTTTGACTTGCACACATTGACCGTTCCATTTTGTTAGACCTATTTCCTCGGATTCTTCCAAGGTAAGAAAGCTTAAAGTAGACCGACTCTGCATTTTCTTATTTCCTGTCATATGTTTCCTGTTCCAAAGGGGGATGTTCCCATTAAACCTGACTAAAGTTTCTAGTAATGTGACCAGAATGGGCCAAACACACACTTTAGACTGCTCTAAACAGTCAGTTTATCATGTTTTATTTCTACTACTGAATCTGTATGACATCATAGAGGGCATAGCCTTAGAGTGATCTCATGTATCGCAGCTATACAACCCCTGTGCTCACCATTCCTTCTGAAGACCCACAGACTACAGGCTGGTATATCACATATCATGTTGTACACTTTATATCAATATTACCCAGATAGGCTGCATGGTTCTTCAGCTCCTCTGGAAACTCATCCTGGTAGGATGATTTCGGTGGAACAACTTTCCCGTGTTTGCTTTCTTTCAGCACGGCACCATTCCAGTCATAGGCGCCCACCGCTCCGAGAAGAACACCATCCTAAAGGAAAACATGGATTTAAAGGGAAGGCACTACCACCCACTATGTTTGAGGACTCCCAGAGGCGACCCTAGAAACTCTAGGTACCCACTCTAACCCTGACTGTATGTCCAGATATTAAAGTTGTTACTGAGTCATCGGACAGCATTGAATGACCAAACCTTTGGGAAAAGCACAGAGTCCCATCTGGGAGGTCTGAGTTGGCCCTGACTGATTTTGGCACTGCACTTCCCCATTAAAGGCCCTTTAGTCACTCGTGACCAGAGATGGGCAGTAACACGTAATCCGATTACTTTTTTCAAGTAACGAGTAAAGTAAGGGATTACTATTGCAAAAACGGTAATTAGATTACCGTTACTTTCCCGTAGGAACGCTGCGTTACTGCGTTACTAAAACCGTGATTTTTTGCGAGAATGTCTCACGACAGTGACGTAAGCGAGTGCGCCGTTCGTGACAACAGCTGTGTGCAGATCAACAATGGATCACATATCGAGTGCAGAGAGAGTATGAGCGTGCAGCGTTTAAAGCGTGGAAGTACTGACCTTACTTTGAGTTTGATTCCATAAAAAGGGACAAAAACATTAGTGTCCGCTGTGCGTGGGAAGAAAACTTCTTTTTACAGCGAAAAAACCCCTAAACTTCCAACAAGCACCGAGTAGCTACGACGTAATGGGAAACTCACAGAGAAACTCGCGGATTCTTCCACTGACCGCGGCACACCTGCACCAGGGTAAACCTCCGCCTGCCCCACTCCTGCTTTACAGGTGAAAATAGGGCAACAGGACCGCTGAGTCTTTGACTTTATTTATTTTCTGCTGTGTTTTACTTGCATCTATTTGAAAGACTGAGTGTAAACACACAAAATATTTTATTTTATGTGCTGGAATGTGCAGAAAATAGGTTTCAATGTTAAACTAATTTCTTCCAGTCAGAGAATGTTGCAGATAATTACATTTTTGTTTGATGCTTAAAGTTAAAAGATTAAAACTAATAAAACAAGTTTTAAAAAGAGACTTTTCCATCTGATTACATTTTGTATGATGATTATGCAGAAAAAGTAGAATTGGGCTGAAAGATCTATTTATCACCTCTTCAGGTTGTAAATCGGGTTTTTAAAAAGTAACTAAGTAACTAAGTAATTAATTACTTTTGAAAATAAGTAATCAGTAAAGTAACAGGATTACCTTTTTGGGGAAGTAATCAGTAATTAGTTACTGATTACTTTTTTCAAGTAACTTGACCAACACTGCTCGTGACTCCTGTACTGTACTTGAGTACTTTTGATAGGACAGTAACATCATCAGGTGGCTGGTGAAACGCCTGGGTTAGTTAGGTTGTATTTTAGCCACGTTAAACAACTGTTATTTGAAAAGAAAACTCTGGGAAATGTCGCTTTCTAAATGAAACCTTGCAGTTTTATATGATTTCCATCTTGAGAAGAACTGGATAGAAAGACCATATAAGGGCGTGTATGAGGACGTAGGCCCTAAACAGTTCACAAGTGACAAGATGTTACACAGGGAAACTTATTGAGCTCTGAGCTGCAAACCTGAAGACCCCACGATGAAAAAACCTGCTGGCAATGTTGGAACTGAAATGGTTTCTGAATCGTCCTTAAACTCAGTTGAACTGTCTCAACACACGTGTGAGCAGCCAGGCCGTCGTAAAGTCCAGATATGAACGTTTTTAAATCTTTGAGTCATCGTCTCTCCGGGACAGAAAGTCGAGGACGGCAGTGAGTGACCAAATTTTTGGCGGTGCCAGCGCCACAAAGTGTCCCGCCTGCAGGACCTGAGCTGCTGAGCCCTGCATGAGTAAACCTGAGCTGAGGATGGTTTTCCTGCAGGCAGAGATGATGCTATGATGCCTGTTTTCCTCATCAGTCTGCCTCATTTTACCTTTTTAATCCCAAAACTTAAGAGCAGAAACACTTTGCATATTTGTCTGTGTGCAGTCAGTGTGTGTGTGTGTGTGTGTGTGTGTGTGTGTGTGTGTGTGTGTGTGTGTGTGCAGATTTGCATCTATTCTCCAATGAGTTCGTGCCTGCAGCTTTACGTTCAGGAAAACCATCTGTTCTCTGTTACACACACAGTTTCCACCTCACATTTTCACTCCCTGACGCTGGGATACGATTTTCCCTGGATGAGAAACAACAGAAATATTTCTCGAAGCTTCTCATCCTGCAGCTTTAGATATTTGTCAGGACCAGAACCAGGCTGGTGATGGATGTTCAAGGACGATACCGATACCAGCATTTAAGTTTCTGTTGGCAAAACCGCCGCTCTGCTCCTGTCTTCTTTCTGGGTTCAGCTTTAGTGAAGAAAACTTGAGGAAATTGAATAATTGATACTTTGCCAAGTCCCTTTTTATGCAGAAAAAGTAGATGAAGATGTTTTTCAGCAGTAATTTAATGGAAGTTATTATTTTTTCTGTCCAGAGTGGACAGATCTTTGAAATCTAATCCTAAAATGGAAAATCCACAGATCTTCTTTTCCATTTTACTTCACAAATTCTTGTATCGCTTTATCCAAGTTAAACTTCTATCACTTAAAAAGTAATACTTGTCCTTTGATTTTCTCAGTCAATAAAAACCATGTGCCGTCCAAATATCCCATCACTAAGTCGTGTGTTACTTCGTATTTCTTTTAAAACATGAACTCGTCCTCTAAAAGCTGTATTTACTCTGTTATCTGTCTACTGCTAGCATTTGTTTGATGATCTGAAACACATCAGTGTGACAAATATGTACCTGCACCTGTTTCTGCACTCAGTGCTCTGCGTGTTGAATGTAACAGAGTGGGTCAACAGGAAAACCATTTTCCTATCATAGACAGATTTGTGGAAGCTTTTGAAAGCGCTTCATTTATCACACATCACTACCACTGTGTAAGAATGCAGCTGTGAGTCACTCACTTTGACTAAATGTGAGGAGAAACCGGCCTGAGCCATCTGCAGACCGAACCCTCGACCCTGACTGCTGGTTCCTGCAAACCGGACAAACAACAAAGACGACTTAACTTTTCCCTCCAGACCCTCCAGTCCTCCTGTTACACTTTAATGAATATCATTAGATAATACTTTTCAGAGTTAATTGTGAAATGCTCGTTAGTACGATGGATTCCGCTTTTCTGTAAATACTACAGTTTAACAGGATAAATGTTAGCTGACCTTCCAGAGAGAAAATCCTCTCTCCCAGGGCGTCCACAATGTCCTTCAGCGCAGATTCATCTGTCACGTTGAAGAAGTGCATCTCATCAGGGTCACTGGCAATAAACTTGATTTCCTTTAGAAAGGCTTCGGGGTTGATTCCCCGGCGGTTGTAATAACCCAGAACCTGCAGGAGATGCAGAGGAAACAGGATGTTAGTCAGAGCTTCGTAAGTCCAGAAACAACCAATAGAAACAGAGTTCGATGGGTGGGGGTGGGGGGTCTGGGGCTAAGACTCACAGCGATGGCATACATGGTGATGTTGTCTCTCTCGCTGTCTGTGACGGCCTGCACCAGGTGAGGACTGTCATGTGATTCACCGTCTGTAATCACAATCATCACCTTCTGAGCTCCCGGCCGGCCGCCGCGCTGGAACGCCTCGGATCTGCACAGGAACATCGGATGAAGTTCAGAAGATTCAAAGCTCTGAACGCTTGTTCTGGCTAATCTTAGCTAGCTGCTTAATGTACCTGCTGGTGTAGCTTGGTTGCTAACATTATCTCTATCTAAGTCCTCTGTGAAGGCACTTTGTTAGTTTTCATCCAGAGCTTGCTTTGGACTTTTCTTGGTAGTCGTCTCAGAGAGACTCAAACATCTTTTGGAAATCCTTGGCCTTTAGCTACGAGGCCAAGAAAAAGAAACAGGAGCTACGGCCTCCAGGAGCTGATGGGGAAAGAAAAACTTGCTTTGGCTGAAAAATGCTGGAGATGCTTCATCTGTGGGTTCATGTTTGAGAACTTTTATACTTTGCCATATGGAAGTAATTAATGTTCTGACTGGTTTAATTTTGGTAGGTTTAGTAAATTATACACTAGGAAACTTTGGTTCAATCCATTTTCCCAACATGAGTAAATGACTGGAACTCTCAGGGTTGCTCAGAGTAGGTGGGTAATGGTATCAGACCAATAACTATTTAAGGGTAAGTTTGTGTGGGCCCAGCACATTTTTGTTTGGGGTCATAATTTGGTGTCGTACCGGGCCACGTTGATTCCCAATGCCGTCCTCGTTTCCTCACCACCTCTTTGGTCGATGCGCCTGGCAGCGTCCACTACGTCCTCCACCGTCTGATACTCATCCAGTGTGAACTCGTGGACAACCGAAGAGCCGTACTGAATGACTCCCACCTGCAGCCAAAATACAGCTCTGTCCACATGAACAATAAACCACTCATGCAGCACCTGTCACCTTCAAACTATGAACAGATGAACTCTCAGATCTAAGATCAGTGGTAACCCAACATTTCGGAGAAGGTCAAAATTGACTTTTTGGGGGAAATGTGAATAGTTTTGGTGTTCCTTGTTCCCGGACTGGAAAAACTTGGCATGACAATATAATTAAAACAAGAATTGCATATTCTGACTGTGTGGGGTTTAGAGCCGGGCACTGATGATGACTCAGACCTCAGAGGGTTAAAAGCACTACAGTCTTTGTGTGCAGATAGGGCAGGATGCTCACTTTATCTGGTTCTGATCAAGAGATAAACTAACCTGTGTCTGACCTGGTCCGATGTAGAACTTGTGCAGGATGTTTATGAGGAAGTCTTGAACTTCATACCAGGGGTAGATGGAGTTGGAACCATCCAGAACAATCACAATGTCCATGAACGTCTCACACCCTACAAGATTGTAAAGGAACGTTAGAAACTGGATGGACAGATGGACGGATAGGTGGATGGAAGTGTGCTGATTACTCTGCAGGGCAGGTGCGATGGTGTTGGACAGCTTGAAGTTTCGGCCGACTCTGGAGCAGATCCCAGTGCTGTACAGGGAACTTCCACATTCGTGAGACCAGAGCGGACCGCAGGTCTGAGGCAGCACACACACCGAGTGGACAAACACAAGAGGAAGGAAGAAAATCAAAGCTTAATGACTTGGTGTGACGTGCAGAAACACATGAAATAAAACAAAACCAGTGACAACAGCAGAAGCTCTGCACGGTGTTTGTGCTGTTGGTGCTTTTTAGTGGCTCAGGAGGTAGAGCGGGTTGTCTACTAATCAGAAGGTTATGGGTTCGATCCTCAGCTCCTCTAGCCTGCATGTTAAAGTTTCCTTGACTGTAAATGTTAGGTGAAAAGCACTTTAGGGAAAGGTTGACTAAGCTTTGGAGTAAGAGAGTACTAAGTACTCAAAGTTCTATGTAAATATGAGTCGTTTACCATTTTTTGACCATTTTTACTACAAGTATGTTGTAAAATCTATAAGTGCTGAGCAGTTAAAACAATGGTGACTGTTTGTTTTCACTTCCCTCTGCTCTGTTCTTAGAGGCCTCTACCTTAGCTTTGATTCTGGCGGTGACTTTATCGTGATGAACTCTTTCGGTGGGACTCACCACAAAGCTGCTGTCTTTGGGGTTGGAGGTCAGCGTCATTCCCAGCCTCATCTTGTCCTTCCTCTCAGACACGTTGTTCAGAGTGAGTCTCCCTGATCACAGCCAGAGCAGATGCTTTGTGATTTTAAGTTGAATGTTTTAGTGTGTTTTCCTGTGAAAGTCCTGAATCTTCCTTCCTGTAGCAGTTCCTGCTGTCTGAAACATCTAACGGAAGCATTCCTACATGCAGCAGCATTTCCACTTTAAAGGGCCGACAAAGCAGTGAGCCTGAGGTGGCAACAAACCGACATGAAACCTGAGGCCAAGGCGATGACACCATGGTGAAAATGTCTTCACCATGAGGTCCACGACCTTCCCCCTGCAGGTTTTACTCTGACCTCTGTGACAGTTTACACACCTGAAAGCACCTGATCATCAATATTCATGCACTGCTGCTCACCCAGGTTGAGTCGGCTGCAGTTTGCAGAGTTCTTGCTGTCCAGCGGGCATCGGTACACATCGCCAGTCTGCTTCTTCCCCGTGGACTCAAAGGGAGCTCCAACCAGCAACCTGCAACCACGCACACAGTTTGAATCACAAACTTTATTTATAATGCAAAAGTCACGAATTCTAGAAAAAGAGGGACTCGTCTTTGAGGCTCGAACGCCGTATCGGACTGGTTTTATATGGTTAGATGTCCAAAGCCGAGCTGTTGGACTGCTGCACGTACACTTTATAATACAGCTCACAAAGCTCATGACTTTTAAGTATTTGTGGGTAAATATAATGACCTTATAATTCTAAATAAAATATATTATTACACCCTTAGTTGCGAGCTGTATTATGTCACCAACTGAACTTAAGTGTGTGTAACCTGAAGCATTATGTCATTGTCTTTGTCCAGGCTCAAAGCAAAGAGGAGGGTTTGCTAGGATTAGCCCGAGCGTTCAGGAGCTGTGAAAGACAGAACAGGAGGTTTCTGCACCATCACTCACAGCCTCCACTCCACTCAGAGCTACAACAGCCTACAGTGTGTGTCTGATATGAAAACGTTATGTTTTGTGGTCTGTTAATCCTTTCATTGGAGTGCTCTTGGTTGGGTTCTGGCCCAGTATGAGCTGCGTTTAAATCACAGACCTTCTTGGTATTTTTCTGCACGTACAGAAACTTTTTCACTTCCCCTCCTCAGAGGTCAGTCCTCGTGGCAGCGGTCATGTTAGACACAGATCCTGCTGCCACAGTTACACTCAGCAGGCGGGTCATTAGTGTTAACCGGCGTAAACGCCACCACATGTGGCCTCAGTGGCGGTTCTGGGAAGAGGGCTGACTCACATACCAGAGGAGCTGCTGCGGCAGAGCGCTAACCCTCAATCTGCTAAAGTGTCTCCTGTCCACATCAAACGGCAGAAAAGCAGGGCTGACAAACCACATCCCAGAACGCAGGCGGCCCGGGTTCACATCCTGCAGACAGAAGCACGCCTCCGAGCCTCTGACATCATCCCGCCATGCTGATCACTTCCTGAGCAGGTGATGTTGTTTAGCTTTCGGTGAAACTTCAAACTGCACGGGCTCTTCTGCTGCTGCTTTACGGGACTCTTTGTCATTTAATTGATGATCTCCGGGATGTTTTCCCCGAAACCAACAGCTCGAAGGTGAAGCCTGATAAATCTACCGGCGTAGACGCTGCTGGAGTTAAAAGTGGTGATCTTCTATCAGACAATTACAGTGTTGCAGACTTTCTGGAGTAATCCGATTACAAGTCAACCAAAGCTTTCCTCTCACAGGTTTGATTGCTTTTATGACCTCAGCCTTGTTCCTGCACAAACATCCCAGCTGACCACCGCCGAAGAGCCCAAACCAGCCTGTGTGGAAGACAGCGTCAGCCATGCCTCCAGCATCTCTTCTTCTTTCGATGCCACTCGTTCCCCGATGACGATGACCTCACGTCACAGCTTTTATGATCAGTTTATATGAAAACAAGTGTTCATTTATTCCAATATCTTTACTTGGTGATGCCACTTTTAGGCCATCGCTTGTGTTTCTTAGCGTTGTCTTTCTCCTCGAGTTCTCCATTCGTCACTGCCTGTTTTATTTTGGTAACAGCCTGTGTACATCCTGTCCTGCCCAACATAGATAATTTAATTACATGTAAATTTTGTTAAAAGTAACAAACTTTCACTGTTTAAAACATTGAATTTAATCGAGTGTGGTCAAATAAAGTGTACGTGGCATGGTAGAGATTCATACTAAGCTCATTTTCCTTAATAATTAATTATTTAAATACAAAAAAAATTAAATAATAATCAGTTCCTGTGATTTTATTTTGGATTTGTGATGAACTTGTTTTTATTTTTGCCTGCATCTGCTCGTCTCCTGCAGCACCTTTTGTTGCTCTTTCACATTTAGCTTCATTAGAGTAGATGTCTTACAGCTGGCTGTTACTGAAGGAACGCAAGTCAGAGCCTCTGGTAGCAGCTCGGCCTGATGGTGCACACACACACACACACACACACACACACACACACACACACGGACAGCAGCTTGAATCCTGGCTGAGGAAACGCACAGCGGGAGGTTTGACCTCAGATGTAACTGAGGTCACCACAGGTCCTTCGGCGGCAACTCTGAGCCGTCGCTCTCACAGATGTAACCGAGGCAGATGTTTGCTCTCTGTTACTTTCAACAACCTGATGAGCAACACATCTGCTGTCTAAGTGGAGCGACACTCGATTGTGTTGCAGTTTTGCAGACGCAGCACCTGAACCAATCGTGAGTGAGTAATCAGTCCTCACTCGTACTTCGAGGGAATCACAGACTGCAGATCAGATTAATGCAGAACAAAGAAGGGGAAACAGGGATGACCAATCTCTGATTACACTGCGATTTATGCGCTTTGGGACTATGATGAGGAAAAAGTGAAACTCGTGTTGCACACGGTTAAACAAAACCAGATAAATATCCAAACCAGGACACGCAGGACAAATAGAGTCGATAAGAGATGCATGAGGACATTTCCTCTAATGTTACAGACTCAGCTGACCTTTATCAGCAAACAGTTTCTGCTTCAACATATTTGAAAGGTTTCACACAATCCACCGAAATCAATATCGGGGATCATTCGTCTTAGAGACGTTTAAAGGAAGAGTCAAACTAATGAAGCCACTTTAAAACGATGAAAACAGCTTCATGATCAAAGCGGGCTCGTCCTCACTCTCATGGCAGCTCTCTGCGCAGTGAGCGAGGCACTGAGGAACATGGAGCTGCTAGTGAGGAGACCACAGCTTCTCTTCATGGTCATTGGCCAGAGGGGCCGATGACGCGATATGGCGGCCTCGCCTCTGTCAGTCTGCCCCAGGGCAGCTGTGGCTCAACCGTAGCTGCCTCCACCAGTGTGTGAATGTGAGAGTGAATGAATAGTGGCATTGTAAAGCGCTTTGGGTGCCTTGAAAAGCGCTATATAAATCCAATCCATTATTGTCTCAACCCTGCATGTGGACAGTTCACTCCTGTGGGTACCCGCTGCATTAAAATGCAACCTAACACAATTGCGACCGACCCACGCTGAGCTTCGAGAGCGCTCCAGCTGAGCCGTCCACAGAGGAGAGGAACGCTCCGGGGTTCCTACAGCCTTTTCTCCCAAAATAATCTGACGTGTTTATGCTGCTACACGAATACGTTCAAAGGACAACCTCTGACCAAAGCCTCGCTCTTGTGTGACCGACCTCCAGCAGAGAAGGTGAAATGGTCAGCATTCAGGTCAGAGCAGCATCCCTGAGATCTATCCATACAACATCTGTTTGACAGAAAGTCTTTCCCATTTCCTTTATATTGGGCTGCCTGTAGATCAGGAAGCAGACCAGATGATCATCTGTTAGCCTGAAGGTTGACGGTTCGATCCCTGGCTGCTCCAGTCTGCACGCTAATGTGTTTGTGAAGCTCAGGTACTCCCGATGAGTCCATTGGAGTGTGAGTGTTAGATAGAAAGTACGCAGGTGTAGAGGAAGTGCTTGTGTGAATGAGACATGTAGTATAAAGCGTCCAGTGGACCGCGTCCAGCTGCAGACAGCCACCCACTGAAAACATCTGGAGCTTCATGAAACCAAAATAATAATTGTCATTTCTATGAAAAGGAGTACCGCAATCTTTTTATTAGCCTGAACAAACAGGACTTTAAACCTCATCAATGTACAGAGCAGGAATGAGAAAGACGACTGATCGCGGCTGAAACAGGAAGCAGGCGGCAGTCGCAGAGCCTGACGGTTTATTGGTACAAAGAATTCTCCCATGAACTCAGGAATATTGAGGATAACTGGGAAGACAGAAGGCGAGGATTATGCCTCTGTGCCGAGTGTCTGCTTAGAAGTCAAACACCTGAAATGCAGATATCACCGTGCAGAAAAACAATCCTGCTGAATTACCGTGTCAGATCCCCTTTACAACACGCACACACACACGCACACACGGTGGCGAGCGGCGTGATGGGCTTCACAGAGGGAGGCTGGGGAATAACAAACCACAACACATAGTTTCCAGATCCAGCGCTCCGCCTCCAGATGCAGGAGAGACTGCTCGCAAGACAAATGCAAATACTTTCCACTTGTTTACCTGAGACTTCAAAAGGAAGAGCGATTCTGTAATCCTGGAGGATCGCGAGGTATGCGTCACGGCTGAAAGAGTTTCCAGATAACAAAAAAACTGTTGGACAATCTCACCTGCAACCGCAGACAGAGGCTGAGAGGAAAACAACAGCGTAACCTCCTGATAATTAACTAAGTGCTCACAGGTTTCTGCTGTTTCATTTTCTGCCCTTCTGATTCCCAGGTGACGAACAAACACTCGCTGACGCTGCCAAACGTTTCATTCTTTCCACTGATTCTGAACTTTATTTAAAAGATTTCAAACAGCAGCGCATCATGCCAAGATCTAAAGAACCAAAGTCAGCGACGTCATCAGTCTGAAAGGTTACAGGCTTTGGGAGTGCAGCGAACCACAGCGAGAGCCGTTATCCACACGTGGAGGAAACCTGGAGCAGAGCTGAACCTTCACAGGAGCGGCTTCAACGGCTCATCCAGAGGCCGCAGAACAACATCGACTCTGCTCGGTTAAGGTCAGAGGTCATGATTCAACAATGAGAAAAACACGGGGCAAAAATGACCTCCGTGAGAGTTCAAGGCTCATCTCACATCTGCCAGAAAACATCTGGATGATCCCAGAGAGGGTTTGAGCCCCGTCACATCTGATGAGACGCCATCACGGCAGCAGCAGACATGGTGGTGGTCTGGGCTGCTCTGCTGCTCCAGGAGGATGTCCTCCCATCAGTTCATGCCATGAAGCTCAAGAGCACTCAGGCAGCAGGACAATGATCCAAATGAAGGTCTCGGAGTGGACCTTAAACAGCTGTTCATCCTGGAAAAACCTCCAACATGTCTGAATTCAAACAATCCTCCAAAGATGAGTCGACCAAAGTTTCTCCACAGTGACGTGAAAGACTCACTGAAGGCATCACAAACACAGCACTGCTGTTTCTGCTGGTGGAACAACCAGTTACCAGGTGTAGGGGCAGTTACTTTTGCACACAGGGCAGGTAGGTTTTATCACTTTGTTCCCTTAATGAATGAAATCATTGGTTTTGTGGTTTCCTTTGTCTGATATCAGATACTTTCCCACAGCTCTGTGCAGAGTTTTTGTCACCAAGACTTGATCAGTTTCTCAGTGTTCCTAATATCTCGTTTTTATTCTGAAGCTTCTTCGTATTTTCATATTTCTTTCTAAAGTCGTCTTCTTTCATCCCACTTTAACACACCTCATCTCCTCTGAAGGCCCGCTGAGAGTCCACGAAGGCTGAAAATATAAAGATGAAGGATGGGAGAGCAGACTGAGCGGGGAGCCAAGGACAAACTGTACAGGAACAAGTGTTTGCACGAGAGCGCGAGAGTGACGACCTGCGTTATGAAATCTGGATTTTCAGCAGTAAGAACTATAAATAATGTCCACATGCTCTGCAGAGAAATGTTCCACGTTTCAGTCTCGTTGGTGGAAAATGTGTCATCCTAACATGATCTTGACATCTCGACATAATTCACGGCCACGCTGCAGAGGGAGGACGGAAACAGACGAGCGGCGTTCCAAGTCGAAGGTATTTCAGCTCCATGGCCCAGAACATACAAACCTGCTGGCTTCAGACGGGCCGCGGCCTCCAGTAAATCCCAGCACCCCGCCATTATCTTTCATCCTCAACCAGACACGCAGACACGCAGACACCATCTATTCTGTCCTCACCTGGAGGAGATGTTCAGCTTGAGCTGAGCCTCCCCGAGGAGACGAGAACATTTTCCTAGAACTCTCTCCAGTTTTGAACGTGTTGGAAGCCTCGAGATGGAGCGCTTCGACATCGCCGGCCGGACACGACGAGCAAGAAACCGAGAGATGTGGCCCCGCCCTGAGTCCTCGCCTGCGTCAAAACGGACATCACGTTTAATTCAGGCCTGAAACTCACGAGGGAAGACTTCACTGAGCCCTGCAGGCTCATCTTCACATAAACCTCCTTCAGTCAGACTTTACAGGTGTCGCCCCCTGCTGGCTGTTACAGTAATGCAGGTTTAAGGCTTGGTTTTGTAAGCTGCTGCCATCTTTTCACTTCAGCCTACACCTGACTGCACCTGTCAGCCGTGTGCCATCCTGCTAACGCCAGCGGGTTAAACTTTGCTGTAACCGTTGGACTCTCAGTGGAGTCTGGGAGCTACTTGGACCCTGAAACAGTTCATGAACAGGTGGGTTAAAGTAAACCAAGGAATCTATAAGAACGGGTTCGGGACGCGACGCCGGGATTCTCACCACTGCTGTCCTCCCGCCTCGTGCTGCTGCACCGTGTACCCGAACTGAGCTTCTTTAGACCCAGCGAAGATCTTGAAGTTCTTCGTGTCAAAGTTGAAACAGAGCTGAAGATCTGAAAGACAGAAAAAGGTTTGTTTTTATTCACCACCCATTAAAACCAGTCCACAGTGAGTCCTGCAGCCACGTGAGCTGGGAACGGCCCAACAAAGTGAAAGCAGCTGTAACGCAGGCTGCTATCGCTCTCAGAAGCTGTGCTATCAACCTAACATCATCAAGCTGCTGACGTAGACGGTATCTCTGCAGTCCAGACTTTATTCACGTATCACCAAATCACAGCAACAATCACTTCAAGGTGCTTCATGTTGCAAGGAAAAACCCAACAATCATATGACCCCTATGAGCAGCACTCTGGAGACAGTGGGAAGGAAAAACTCCCTCTTAATAGGAAGAAACCTCCAGCAGAAAATGGGAAATACTATTTTCACACTGCTAAAAATGACTTGTGCTGTACTTAAATTTACTTAATTTATCATTTGTGTTTCCTTTCCTGTAAAAACCTGACGCGTGTTCCTGCCTTTAAGTGTTTGCAGGTAAACATATAATACTTACACATATATATATATTATCATAATTATAATACACTGACATTCCTTTTAATCACAGGGGAATTCTGCCTTTAGTCGTGGGCCGTATCTTAAAGTGTTACGGAGCGTTTTATTGTTATTTTAGTTTTCGTTATTTTAGTTTCGTCTCCCTCTGTCGCCACGACCGCCGGGGCGATCGTGGCTCAAGAGTTGGGAGTTCGCCTTGTAATCTGAAGGTTGCCGGTTCGAGCCCCGGCTTGGACAGTCTCGGTCGTTGTGTCCTTGGGCGAGACACTTCACCCGTTGCCTACTGGTGGTGGTCAGAGGGCCCGGTGGCGCCAGTGTCCGGCAGCCTCGCCTCTGTCGGTGCCCCAGAGTAGCTGTGGCTACTGTAGCTGCCATCACCAGTGTGTGGATGTGTGGATGACTGGATATGCAAAGTGCTTTGGGGTCCTTAGGGACTAATAAAGCTATACAAATACAGACCATTTGGTAGTCTCATCTCTTTGTGTGCCTTTTACTTCCTGATTGTGCCTGTTGCCTGCTCAGACCCCAGCGTGTACATACAGTTGGTCCTGTCCTGTTATTTTGATCTAATCCCATAACTCATCCATGCCGTGGTGGATCTGATGTCATCACTGGTTGGTTTTGTGTCTTTCCTCCTGCTCCGATGACGTAATCAGCTCTCAGCTTTCTCACTGAGAGCGTTTCTGGTTACGGGATCATCTGATTGGCTGATATGTCATTCACCAGGTTTAAAATGCATATGGCATTCATTCACAACCTTTTGATCTCAGTGTGACCTTTTGACCATTTGCTTTTTGTCCGTATGCTGCTGAAGTATTTCCTGAGCACTCCGGTTTGCTTCTCCCAGCTGTGGCGCGATTGGAAAACTGGGCACGCTGCCGGGATCGTTGGCCAGCAGTGGTGATGAGTTTGGCTGCTGAGGACAAAAGTGAAAGACGCTGGAAGCCAGAAGAGTCGTGTTTGTTTGCTCGTGGCTCAGAGGAATCTGCCCCTGTTTGAGCTGGGCCAGGAATCCGGGCAGGGATCGATCCGGGTCTGACGGTCGCTGATGTGGACGATCCTCCCGACCTGTGGTCAGTGACAGGTTTTTCTATGTGCGTCTCATAATTGAAGGCAGATTAGAATCCAGATTGAGTATCAGCTGTGAGATTAGTTTTGTTCCTGTTTCCACAGAAATCTCCACTTTTTTTAGAACAGTTCAAAGACGGGAGCGTTTCATGATCACTGCTCGACGAGCTGCCAAAGCCCGTCTGTGCCGCTTCCTGCATCAAACTAACAGCATTTCATAAAGAGAACGTCACACGGTGGAGGTGTGATGGTCTGGGCTGCTCTCCAGCTTCAGGACGACTCGCTGTAAGTGAGGAAACCGTGAGTTCTGCTCTCTACCAGAAAGCCCTGAAGGCAGCAGGACAATGAGCAGAAATGCATGTCCACCTCTGATTGGCTCAAACAACAAAATGACGTTTTGGAGCAGCCAGTATTAAATGAGCGTTCATGCTGGAAAACCCTCCATTGGTCCGAATTCAAAAAATCCTCCACAGTGACGTGAAAGACCCACTGAAGGCATCGCAACACTGGACTGCAGTTCTCACTGCTGAGGCTGGAACAATGAGTTACCAGGTGTAGGGGGCAGTTACTTTTGCACACAGGGCAGGTAGATTTGATCACTTAATGAATGAAATCGTCATTTAAAAAGTGCACTGAGTTTACTCTACAGATATCTCCAAAATACACAAACAGCACCACGAGCTCCACAAACACTTCACTATCTTCGTCCGAGACGTTCTATCAGACCTTTGTCTGTTTTTAAATATCTTCAAAAACATCACTTTTTCCAGTTTGCTTCAAAGTTTCTGCTTACATAAGACGACACGTATCAAAGATCATGCTGATCATCATCCAGAGCAGGCCGAGCTGCTCCCAGAGCTGGCTGCGCCGTTAATACCTCTGCTTTCTTTAGTTATATAAAAGTTTTCTATGTATCAGAAGAGTTTCAGGCTGTTCTGTGCCTGAAGCAGACAAAATCACAGCAGCACGCTGCATGTCTGTGGTTTCTGTTAAACGCCAAAACCAGCAGAAACACGAGAAGCTTTTCAACTTTCAGTTTGTTTGGTTACTGTGGCTGGAGGTGGGTGTAGAGCAGTGCTCCCTCTAAGCTGCCCACTGCTGGCACAGAAAATCTGCGATGCGCACAAAAAAAATCTGACCTGCACTGAAATTAAAATTAAACTTTAACAATTCTGTTCTGCAGTGTTAGTCAGTGACTGGCTGCTCCCGTGTGGGATCAGAACGATGCCGCCTTATCTCACAGTCCAGCCAATGATGCGATTCGCATTCGTATCCAATCAGCGTGGTTTACAGGCTCTGACAGCGTCCTTATGTGCGACACCGGTGTTTTAGCAAAGTGGCTGATGTGGAGTGAAGCCACGTTAATGACAACGTGTACAACCATTGGAGATGTGAGCAGGACAGACGAACAACTGACGGACAAAGTGTGGACTTTATACCAGTTTTTAAATTGTGTTGATCGACCACGTAAAACCAGAGTTATGATAAAATATCTGCAATGTTTGTTTTCCTTCCTGAATACTGTCGTTGTTTATATTTACTGCAGGAAGAAATGGTAAAAACGGCGTTTTATAAGGAAAACGCTCGAAAGCCTGTGAGCAAAAACAACACCAAACCCCTCCCCCTGCCCTTTCCTATTGGTGGAAAAATGTACCATGTTGACCAATCAAAAAATGATATGGCAACATGGCATTTAGATGTTTAGGGAGGGGGAAGTTTTAGGAGTTACGGCGTGTTTGAGATGTGAGAGATTTGAGACGTTTAGCACAAATCTTGTGTAGTTAGTGTGTAGTTAGTGTTTAGTTAGTGTGTAGTTAGTGTGTAGTTAGTGTGTAGTTAGAGTGTAGTTAGAGTGTAGTTAGTGTGTAGTTAGTGTGTAGTTAGAGTGTAGTTAGTGTGTAGTTAGTGTGTAGTGAGTGTGTAGTGAGTGTGTAGTTAGAGTGTAGTTAGTGTGTAGTTAGAGTGTAGTTAGTGTGTAGTTAGAGTGTAGTTAGAGTGTAGTTAGTGTGTAGTGAGTGTGTAGTTAGTGTGTAGTTAGAGTGTAGTTAGTGTGTAGTTAGAGTGTAGTTAGTGTGTAGTGAGTGTGTAGTGAGTGTGTAGTGAGTGTGTAGTGAGTGTGTAGTTAGTGTGTAGTTAGAGTGTAGTTAGTGTGTAGTTAGAGTGTAGTTAGTGTGTAGTTAGTGTGTAGTTAGTGTGTAGTTAGAGTGTAGTTAGTGTGTAGTTAGAGTGTAGTTAGAGTGTAGTTAGTGTGTAGTTAGTGTGTAGTTAGTGTGTAGTTAGTGTGTAGTTAGAGTGTAGTGAGTGTGTAGTGAGTGTGTAGTGAGTGTGTAGTTAGTGTGTAGTTAGAGTGTAGTTAGTGTGTAGTTAGAGTGTAGTTAGTGTGTAGTTAGAGTGTAGTGAGTGTGTAGTGAGTGTGTAGTGAGTGTGTAGTGAGTGTGTAGTGAGTGTGTAGTTAGTGTGTAGTTAGAGTGTAGTTAGTGTGTAGTTAGAGTGTAGTTAGTGTGTAGTTAGTGTGTAGTTAGTGTGTAGTTAGAGTGTAGTTAGTGTGTAGTTAGAGTGTAGTTAGAGTGTAGTTAGTGTGTAGTTAGTGTGTAGTGAGTGTGTAGTGAGTGTGTAGTTAGTGTGTAGTTAGAGTGTAGTTAGTGTGTAGTTAGTGTGTAGTTAGAGTGTAGTTAGTGTGTAGTTAGAGTGTAGTTAGTGTGTAGTTAGAGTGTAGTTAGTGTGTAGTGAGTGTGTAGTGAGTGTGTAGTGAGTGTGTAGTTAGTGTGTAGTTAGAGTGTAGTTAGTGTGTAGTTAGAGTGTAGTTAGTGTGTAGTTAGTGTGTAGTTAGTGTGTAGTTAGAGTGTAGTTAGTGTGTAGTTAGAGTGTAGTTAGAGTGTAGTTAGTGTGTAGTTAGTGTGTAGTTAGTGTGTAGTTAGAGTGTAGTTAGTGTGTAGTGAGTGTGTAGTGAGTGTGTAGTGAGTGTGTAGTTAGTGTGTAGTTAGAGTGTAGTTAGTGTGTAGTTAGTGTGTAGTTAGAGTGTAGTTAGTGTGTAGTTAGAGTGTAGTTAGTGTGTAGTTAGTGTGTAGTTAGTGTGTAGTTAGTGTGTAGTTAGTGTAGTTAGTGTGTAGTTAGAGTGTAGTTAGAGTGTAGTTAGTGTGTAGTTAGAGTGTAGTTAGTGTGTAGTGAGTGTGTAGTGAGTGTGTAGTGAGTGTGTAGTTAGTGTGTAGTTAGAGTGTAGTTAGTGTGTAGTTAGTGTGTAGTTAGAGTGTAGTTAGTGTGTAGTTAGAGTGTAGTTAGAGTGTAGTTAGTGTGTAGTTAGTGTGTAGTTAGAGTGTAGTTAGTGTGTAGTTAGTGTGTAGTTAGAGTGTAGTTAGAGTGTAGTTAGTGTGTAGTTAGTGTGTAGTTAGTGTGTAGTTAGAGTGTAGTTAGTGTGTAGTTAGAGTGTAGTTAGAGTGTAGTTAGAGTGTAGTTAGAGTGTAGTTAGTGTGTAGTTAGTGTGTAGTTAGAGTGTAGTTAGTGTGTAGTTAGAGTGTAGTTAGTGTGTAGTTAGTGTGTAGTCAGTGTGTAGTCAGTGTGTAGTTAGTGTGTAGTTAGAGTGTAGTTAGTGTGTAGTTAGAGTGTAGTTAGTGTGTAGTTAGTGTGTAGTTAGTGTGTAGTTAGTGTGTAGTTAGTGTGTAGTTAGTGTGTAGTTAGTGTGTAGTTAGAGTGTAGTTAGTGTGTAGTTAGTGTGTAGTTAGAGTGTAGTTAGAGTGTAGTTAGTGTGTAGTTAGTGTGTAGTTAGTGTGTAGTTAGAGTGTAGTTAGTGTGTAGTTAGTGTGTAGTTAGAGTGTAGTTAGTGTGTAGTTAGTGTGTAGTTAGTGTGTAGTTAGTGTGTAGTTAGTGTGTAGTTAGAGTGTAGTTAGTGTGTAGTTAGTGTGTAGTCAGTGTGTAGTCAGTGTGTAGTCAGTGTGTAGTCAGTGTGTAGTTAGAGTGTAGTTAGTGTGTAGTTAGTGTGTAGTTAGAGTGTAGTTAGAGTGTAGTTAGAGTGTAGTTAGTGTGTAGTTAGTGTGTAGTTAGAGTGTAGTTAGTGTGTAGTTAGTGTGTAGTTAGTGTGTAGTTAGAGTGTAGTTAGTGTGTAGTTAGAGTGTAGTTAGTGTGTAGTTAGTGTGTAGTTAGAGTGTAGTTAGTGTGTAGTTAGAGTGTAGTTAGAGTGTAGTTAGTGTGTAGTCAGTGTGTAGTTAGTGTGTAGTTAGTGTGTAGTGTGGTCAGTAGTGTTGTTGTGTGTCAGGACAATGAGGCGCCTGCTGAGTGTTACAGGTGTTACAGCAGTGATACGTCTGCTGCTGTCAGGCCTGCAGGTATCAGGCTGTTGTTCTCCTTCATCTCATAGTGGACAGAAATTATTTTTTGTGACACAAATAATTTGTGTGGCATCAGATTTGATGCAGAACAGCTGATTGTTCTGTAAATAGTTTGAAATGTTTATTTAAAAACACCTTGGCTGCATTTTTAGGTAAACAGCTGCAAAAACACTTGTTTGCAAAACTCAGTTACTTTTTGAAGAAGTAACTAAATAATTAATTACCCAACATTGGTCATTATTTACTGTATTTGCAGACAGAGTTACAGACTCTCTCCCAGACCACAGACTCACAATACAGTCAGAGCAAAAAATAATAAAAATAAAGTTGTTTTCAAAATTGGAGTTCAGGTTATTTTTGCTTCCAATAGTGTTAACATGCTGCACATGAACAAGATTGTTTTAATTTTCATTGTAAGTGGGCTGAAGCAGTTAATTAAAAGTCGTCTAACATAAATGCTGTAATTTGATTACTTTAGTAAACATGTAACTTGGATGCTGGCGTGACCACAGTGCACACGTCTGCTGGCGCTCACAGTGGTCCACGGGACGCTCAGGGAGTTTGTGTGTTCGCTCAGACACATGAAACATTAGAACGCTGGTGTAGAGACAGCTCTGAGCGGCAGGTTAATCGGTTTGCAGATGAGGTGAAATCAGATTCAAACAGCACAGGAACGAGTTCTCAGAGCACCTGTCGAGGAGGGTGTGGTAACTAATGACTTCCTGTTTGGTGCAACCAACCACAAACTGAGGAGCAGCAACAACAGCGAGAGCGTAACGATCTGCCTAAAAGCCACGGCGTGCTGTTAAATCGTTTTATCCTCTGACATCCTGCAGAAAACCTCATCGCCCTGCAGACCGCCGAACCTCCGGGGACAACAGCCTGATCCTCCAGCCATCACACCAAACTGCACTGATGCAATAAAGAGGAGAGGGACGGCTTCAGTGTGAGGAAACAGTTTAAACAGAAGAAATCAGGAAAAATGGTTCCTGCGACCGTCCGCTGGGACTGAGGAGGGCCAGTCTGTAATCCTACACCGCAGTGCTGCAGAGGATGGAGACATCAGCAGCGCCAACACGGCCTCGCATGCTTTCCAACAGATGTCACAAAATCAAATGATGTTCCTGTTATTTCCTGTTTTATTTTGAAGTTACTCCGTTTACATCTTACTGCGCTCAGCTTCCTGCCTTTGTTGTTTTCCCACACAGGTGGTCAGCTGATCGCTCTGCACAGCAGGGATGCTGCTTCCTGCTCGCTCAGTTTTCTTTTCCTACTTTGTACGTTTGTTTCCTCGCACTCCCGCTTTCCCTGATGGACTGCCCAGCCTGGACTGAAACACCAGGGTTTCATTTGGGTCTTTCTACCTGGGAATTCTTGCCTTGTAGTACCATCAGGTCATTTTTTACCATGATAAATAAGCATGGCACCTTTTTAATGGATTTTGGAATATTCCAGTTTAGTCTGAAAGTTGTTGGTGAAGCTTCAGTGCTCCCTGTCTTCACCAAGTTAAATGCAAAACCAACATAAACCTCTTGAACATCCTCTCTGAGACCTCGATCTTTAAAGACTCTGCAGTTCCTCTGACGTCCAGCAGAGGCAGCAGTGAGTCAGTCCCCATAGACTTCTGTGTTAACCCTCTCAGGCTCAAATTAAGTTTTTTGTTGCTAATGCACAACCAAGTCCTGCAGTGGTACTTCTGAGTAAAAAAACTCATAAAATATGTATGTGGGGTGATCAGGTTGTTGGTTTTTAACTGTTGCAAATCTGCAACGTCTGCCTGGAGAGGGTTAAAACGTTACAGCAGAAATAAACATGTTTGCAGCCTGACACACAAACTTCACACCAACTCTATTGAAGTTTGAATTTCGCATTAAGGAGCTTGAGCCAGAAACCGCAGTCGGCCGGCTACATCTACTTTTGCACACTGCTCTCCACACACCTGAGTGTCTGAAGCAGCCATTACTCCAATTTAAAATCTTCCTTCTCATCTGGGAACTCTCTGCTGCGCCTCAGCAGCAAAACACAAGCCTGCCGTCGGAGAGCTGCATGTGACGTCCTTGTTTTGCCTCATCTGCGCATGCGGGTCTCTTCGGGACCGCAGAAGGCTTCATGTTAAACTAATCTGAACACCTGCACTAAACAAAAAGGATCTGTGTGCACTCATGCTCACGAAGGCTCACTGTCTCTCGAAAATGTTAGAAAGTCTGACAGAGGCTGATAAATGTCAGGATCTAAGAACTTTTAACAAACCAGAGCGAAATGAATTTTGGGAAGAGAAAGAAAAGTCCAAATGTTGAAGGAGCTGCAGCCTGTCTGCAGTTTCAAAGAGGAAACAGTCCACATCCAAAAGCTTTCTATCCAGATTTTGGACCTGGACTCAAAGTCCTCATCTTGCTGGTGGACCATCAGCAGCACCTGTCTGATGTGACCTCTCTGACCTGCTCTGTGTTACCTGTTGCATCGCTCACCTGGCAGGAAGCTGTAGGTCCACAGCAGCAGAAGGTGGTGATAATCCATGAGTGCGTCTGAGAGAGAAATAAACAGAGTGTGAGTGAGTGAGTCCCGGCTCTGCTGCTCTGATGTGTGAAGAAGAGAGGAGGAGGAGGAGTAAATGCACCTCCTCCTGCCTCATGTGTCTGATTTTTTAAAGAGCCTCTTAAAGGTCACCTTTTCTTTTCACAGCAGGAGCTTTAATGTCTCAGTCGCTGCACAAACAGGAAATGCCTCCATGTGAGTCTGTGATTCCACACGGTGCTGAAGCCCAGATGTGAACATCTGCCCAAAACTCCCCGGGAGCACCGGGATAATGGATAAACAGTCAGGAAGTGCATCCAACCACAGAGCGGTGCAGTTTTAAATACATCTGTAAGTACACGTGTCCATAAGCGCACTTGATCATTTTGAATTGTTTTGTTTCAAACCTGCTAACAAAAAAAGCTACACAAAGCCTGCAGTTCCTCTCACGCCCACTCCAGGCTCCAAAAACTGTATATAAAAGATGGACATAGTCACCATGACGCCGCCTGTTGGTTTTGGACGTAACGTAATTTTAGGATTGTGAGCGTGACCGCGTTACGTATTTGTTTGGAGCGAGAAGTGACCACGAGTGGGATAGAAGTGATACGGTATCAGCTAATACTGCAAACTTTACACGTTAATACGATTAAACACGTGAGTAATACAAACATCCTCCCTCGTTCAGGGAGAAATTAAGAGGTTTGTGTATCAGGATGTAAACGTGTTTGTTCCTGCTTGCTCACAGGGGCCATGTGATTGTTGAGTTTCCTCTGTATGTGTTATTGTAGGGTCTACCGTACAACACAAAGCGCCTCGAGGTGATGTTGTGATTTGACGCTGTATAAATAAAGTTTAAGTTTGAGGAATTATTCATCTGGCCCGTGACAGGAAGTTTACTTCCACATGTTGAACCTGAAGCTGAGCTTATTGTCCTTGGATGGGACGAAACTCCACAGTGTGACTGTGTCAGCACACTTTCCACTCTGTTAATCATACACGCTCACACTCACAGACGCTCCCTCCCCATCAATAAAAAGATGCTGGCGTGCAGCGAGCTGGACGGCGGCATGCTGCTGTCACTCTGTCTGGAAAAACAAGTGGAAACTGGGAGTGAAAGCAGCAGAATTAAAGCGAAACAGATGGACGAGCAGCCGAGGGTCGGTCAGCGAGCGCGGCTCCCTGCGTGACACCGATTATGTCCTGGTTCACTTTCACTCAGCCTCTGTTAGCTTCAGCTCTCGCTGCAGGAAAAGCAAACAAAGCTTATATTTATATTTCCCTGAGGATCGTACAATTATTTCTATCACACAGCAGGAATCAAATCTGAGGTGAAAGATGGAGAATTTTCAGTTCTTTTTGCGTCAGTGTTATTTTATAACCCATCATAATTTATGTGACATGAGGCGGCAGAGAGGAAGATTTTAAGCTTTCAGCTCAGGTAGAGGTGGATGTCTGATACAAAAAGGACCGAGTGTCTCTTTAACCGTGCCCCGGTCCAAACGAATTTCCTGAAATCACCTGAACATCCGCACTGAAACCGAGCCGGCCTGAGAGCGATTCTTTCCTGGGGCATTCAGACGGCTCATGTCGGAGCCCCCGTGAGCCCGTGGGCTGCAGTTACACCCTGAGCTGCTCATCAAAGCTGCAGAGGCCAAGAGTGAGGAAGAGGGCTCACGGTCGTTGCATCAGACACCAACATACTGTTTTCAGGGTTCTGAGTCTCAGTGACAGAGACCTGCAGCCTGTCACGTGTCTGTCAGAAAGACTCGTTTCTGGGTAAAACAGTCTGCTGGACAGTTGTCATGTTGTGTTTGTGTCCTCTGTCATGGACGTGTTGTACAAAGTTGTATTTTTCCAGTACTTAGCTGAGCTTACTGGGAGTGAGGAAATTAAAGAGCTCGGTTTAAAGGCTCGGTGGCAGAGTTATGAGTCTGCTCTGTGGTTATTTCTGTGGATGAAATGATCTCAGAGCGCTGTGGTGTTTTCAGTCTGTATTTGTCACCCTGTTGGTGGTTCTCGTGTCAGAGCTTCATGTTATTCTGGTCTGTTTCGACCTCTCTGGTTACACTTACGTCCCCGTCTGTGGTTTTCTGCTTTCGAGCGCACCCGCATCATGAATCAAACACCTGCTTGAATGTTTGATGCACCTTCAACCTGTTTTTGATCATCAGGTTTTTCTCTCTTCAGTAATCAGACAGGAATGTGTACTTACAGAGAACACGTTGAAACGGAGATCAGTGTAGTTTACTGAATGCTAACCATCACAGTTCAACTTCACTCAAAGCTCTTAAGCATCTTACATTAAATGGAAAACAGTGCATCCAGTAAGTATGTTGTTTTTTGTTTATTAATTAGAATAAAATGATAGATTTTGCTCCAGTAGAATAAAGTAGTCTGTATTCTAACAGTCTAATTCCAGACCAACTTGGTCATGATTGGCTCCTCTCACTGAAATTTACTGACAGCCATCCAATCAGGTCAGACTGCAGCTTTAGCAAAATAAGTCATACCTGACATCGGGGGGGAATGGAAGAAGGTTAACACTGATCTGACTCCATGGAGCAGACATGACCATTGTTAATCAGCTGTTCTCACATGTGATGAAGGTGCTGGGAGTGTTGGGCCCTCCTCAGGTCACAGGTGAGACCATCTCTTGGTCCTCGGGAGTGGATGGTGCTGTAACAGCTGCACACTCGCCTCCTCTCATTGCTCAGGTGCATTTAACACAATGTCATGACATTCGGATTTAGTGTAGATGTAGGTGGGTGTAAAACAGGAAACTAACTTCATTAAAGGCAAAGAAAAGTCCAGAACACACAAAGTCCACAAGGAGGAAATTAAAAAACAGACGTCCAGCAAGAGAACTGATTGTAAACACATGGAGACAAAGAACAGAAGCAAGACGGCACAGGACGAATGAGGGGGGACACAGGTGATCACACAAGGGAAGTCACAATAAATGCAAAACAACAGTGACAAGTAACTATCAAAATAAAACAGGAAGTGAGAACCATAACTAAACTGGTGAACAGACACATGGATGAACTTAACCTGAGGGAGCTGACACAGAAGGATGGAACAGGAAACACCGAGGAAACGCTGATGTGGACCCTCGGCCTCCGTGGACCCTCGGCCTCCGTGGACCCTCGGCCTCCGTGGACCCTCGGCCTCTGTGGAACCTTGGCCTCCGTGGAACCTCGGCCTCCGTGGAACCTCGGCCTCCGTGGACCCTCGGCCTCCGTGGACCCTCGGCCTCTGTGGAACCTTGGCCTCCGTGGACCCTCGGCCTCTGTGGAACCTTGGCCTCTGTGGACCCTCGGCCTCCGTGGAACCTCGGCCTCCGTGGACCCTCGGCCTCCGTGGACCCTCGGCCTCTGTGGAACTTCGGCCTCCGTGGACCCTCGGCCTCCGTGGAACCTCGGCCTCCGTGGACCCTCGGCCTCTGTGGAACTTCGGCCTCTGTGGAACCTCGGCCTCCGTGGACCCTCGGCCTCCGTGGAACTTCGGCCTCCGTGGAACCTCGGCTTCCGTGGAACCTCGGCCTCCGTGGAACCTCGGCCTCCGTGGACCCTCGGCCTCCGTGGACCCTCGGCCTCCGTGAAACTTCGGCCTCCGTGGAACCTCGGCTTCCGTGGAACCTCGGCCTCTGTGGAACCTCGGCCTCCGTGGAACCTCGGCCTCCGTGGACCCTCGGCCTCCGTGGAACTTCGGCCTCCGTGGAACCTCGGCCTCCGTGGACCCTCGGCCTCCGTGGAACTTCGGCCTCTGTGGAACCTCGGCCTGCGTGGAACCTCGGCCTCCGTGGACCCTCGGCCTCTGTGGAACTTCGGCCTCTGTGGAACCTCGGCTTCCGTGGAACCTCGGCCTCCGTGGAACCTCGGCCTCCGTGGACCCTCGGCCTCCGTGGAACTTCGGCCTCCGTGGAACCTCGGCCTCCGTGGACCCTCGGCCTCTGTGGAACCTCGGCCTCCGTGGAACCTCGGCCTCCGTGGAACCTCGGCCTCCGTGGAACCGGCACTCTATGGAGACCACGCATGATTTATATGTAAGTGACAGTTTTTCTCAGTCGCTTTGGTGCTGTTCTCAGATCAGAATGAAAACTCTCAAAACCATTAGTGCAACCTCCACAACATTTAGTCATTTGTGAGCATCATAGTGTCGCCTTCCTCTGAACAAACTGCAAATGCTCTTGGACGTATATCAGTTGCTTTCAAACAATTCTCTGCTGTAATCTGCTTTACTCTGTGTAGTTTCATGCAGTACAATGGCAATTCAGTGTATATACTCACAGAACATACAAAATGCATTATGTTACACAGGAAACGTTCTTACATTTCTCTCTGTAAAGTGTGGAGCTGGAAGCCAGAGCACCACTGCACACATTCATATACATTGTTGAGGTGGTTTCAGTCTGGCCAAAGGCAGAAGGCGTGGAAGAAATCGCACTGACAGAGAGCAACCACTGATGTCCCAGGCCGTTTTCCAGTTTGCACCAGTTTTGAGAAATACACAAACTGCTGTGCAAATGTTAATAGTGATGTGAGAAAACTGTAATAAACAAATAAAACACCGTGTATGTGTGAAGATGGCTGATCCAACAAAACATGGAGGTGGACACGGCGGTGCAGAGCAGTCGGCGGCATTTCCAGAACACTTTCCTCAAACATCTCTGATTGGATAAAAGTTTTATGGTAGAAAGATTGAAAGGTTGAATGTATATTTATAGATAGATAGATAGATAGATAGATAGATAGATAGATAGATAGATAGATAGATAGATAGATAGATAGATAATGTTAAGAAATATACTCTAAAACACTTCTTCAGTAAAGACTCAGAGAAGAGAAACACATAGAACTTCTTGCTAGCAAGGGCGGCCTCCAAACTGAGGCTCGCGCTGAGGACTGCCCCGGTCTTTATTTATACTTCAGTGTGTGTGTGTGTGTGTGTGTGTGTGTGTGTGTGTGTGTGTGTGTGTGTGTGTGTGTGTGTGTGTGGGGTCCTGCTGATCAAAGGGTCGTATAACATGAAAGCACAAAAGGTACATCCTTGGTCATAAAGAGGGTAGTCTCCCCCTCACCCTAGATGGTTCATCCTAGATAACACAGTGAAGAAGTCCAGCAGTTCATCTAAACAAAAGGCACTTAGACTATAACAGACATAGCTACGTTAAAACAATAAAACAAGGTACGACCTCTCCCCATGCTCCCAGGATGTGGGGGTGGACGCTAAAACACCTTGAAGTGTTACAGGCCCCCTAGGATGAGACATTCTTTCAATATGCCACCAACTATATACTTCTACACACAAATGATTACATGCAGCATTCTACCATATGCAAACTTATATCACTAAAAGATTATACTGACTACTAAGTACAATTTTCCTATTAACAGATAGATAGTATTGTAAATCCCATTGTCCTTCTCTCACCCCAACCAATCACAGCAGATGGCCCCGCCCCTCCCTGAGCCTGGTCCTGCTGGAGGTTTCTTCCTGTTAAAAGGGAGTTTTTCCTTCACTGTCACCAAAGTGTTGTTCATAGGGGGTCATATGATTGCTGGGTTTTCTCTGTATGTATATTTTTAGGGTCGACCTTACAGTATAAAGCACCTTGAGGCGACTGTTGTTGTGATTTGGCGCTGTGTGAATAACACTGAATTGAACTAAAATA
The DNA here is from genome assembly GCF_964374335.1 of Astatotilapia calliptera. Classification (NCBI taxonomy): domain Eukaryota; kingdom Metazoa; phylum Chordata; class Actinopteri; order Cichliformes; family Cichlidae; genus Astatotilapia; species Astatotilapia calliptera. The sequence goes on along the minus strand of NC_137428.1, from coordinate 1,151,288 downwards.
TGAACAAAATGAATGCAGTCCTGTAAAGCCCGATATGTGAGCACACACTAATACAAACACAAATCTCACTGCAAAAATCAACCAGTGACAATATTCAATTACAATTTTATATATAACATGAAATTCTTAGTCTCAAAATGAAGAAAATGCTGTTTTCATTCAGCTTTCATGCTGGATTGAGCAAATATGACGTTTTATCTGACAAACTAAAATATCAGTAGATAGTCTGATCTGAACAGAACTGACAACTGGAGTTTCCATATGGCACACTAATTATAACAGAGAAATTAGCCAAGACTCAGACATTTTGTAATGTATCTGTCCCAAACTGTACTGATTGGTTTGGATGGTAACAAAGACCAGTGAAAACATCAGGATTTTATCTTTCTGAGACATTTTAATGTGGCCTGAAAGTCAGTTGGACAGTCCTTCTTCTTTTAAAATAAATAAATATAAAAAATCATCATATATGTTCAAACTTTGTACCATAAAATCTGCATGTAAATGGTCCCGTGTTGACCTGTGATGGAACGACCCTGTTAGTAATATCTCATCATTATCACGTCGACTGCTGTAACAGAAGAGGAGCGGTCCAGTGTCTCGTGTACTTTTGCAACCCAGGGTCCTCCTGATACTCCTTCTGTGGGCTCCTTAAACAGTGCTGGCTGCTGGTTGGAGGCCCGGCTGCTCTGCATTAAGATTCAAGGCAGCGTTCCCGACAATCTGCCAATTTTGATAAACGGCTCAACATTTTCTCCAAATCCAGGACGGCTGAAGTCTACCCTCTCTTCCAGAGGGGATGAATCCGGCATGCTGACGATCTGACTGTTTTTGGTTTTTGTCAGAGATGAAAGTGAAAAGTAGGGAAATTTGGGAAATTTTCACCCTTTTTGTAGCTCAAGAAGGAAAGACGCTGAATTCAAGGAATGCAGTTAATAATAATAATAATAATAATAATAATAATAGCAACAACTTTATTTTTAAAGCGCTTTCAAACAAAGTGCTGTACAACTATTTGAAGCTAAAAAGATAAATAAAATAAAAGCGATACAGGTTAGACATTAAACTGTCATTATGTTGTTGTTATTATTATGTTACTATGTAGATTATAAATTAAAATAACACTGCAATTAAAACTGCTGAAACAGAATCAGAAACATGTCTGAGAGATGTTTCTGATTTCACACGGACCCCCTTATCCCTTCCTCCACCCACGACCAGTTCTAGGTTCCCTCCTGCACGCCCCACCACTCTAAAAATCCTATTAACGGCCCTGCAAAGGCCAGGACGTGGACAGAGAGCAGCTTCCCACGCGAAAGGCCCATTTTTAACGTTTTCATGGTCGTGGTTTTACACTGTCAGCCGAGGTTAACGTCAGGGAAAGACTGTGGTCCGATTTAATCCAGAAGAATGGGACTTTATCAGCATTTAGACAAAACCGCCTTCTTTCCATAACTTTACTTAAAGTGCTTTCATTTCCTAACCGCAGATCAGATTGTGGAATATGAATCGTGGTCTCGGGCGTGCAAACATCTCTCTGACCTTTACCCAGCGGCTCCTTTTACTGCCTCGGTGTAACCGTGAGAACAGCGACTCTGCTGCTCCTCTGGGGAACATCAGGCCCAAGATGTGATGAAGCAGGTCTGAGTGCTGCTGCTTCTGATCTTAATAAAGTGGAGTGCTGTAAAACACTGAAGCTACAGCCGCTCTCCAATAAGTGCCATGCTGGATTTTCAAGAAATCATCCTGCACATGCACATCTTTAGGCAGGAATATTTCAGCTCAACATTTAAAGGAGAGAGTCACTCAATCATTTCTGATCATTTAATGTTGCTTTTGTTGCCGGGAGAGTTGCCCGGACCTGCTTTACGGTTACAGACGCCGTTAACTGTTCCCAGATGGCCCGCAGAGGTTCAGGTCCAGCCAGGGATCGGGACAGGCGCACAGCGTTAAAGGGCTTTTCCACAAACAGGTGAAGCTCTCACAGCGGCGCAGAGCTTCAGCTTAACCTGGATATCTGTTTCTTATCTGGCTTCGCTCACCCTAAAATCATCGGTGAGGCTGAGACGTCTCATGGAGGTGCTTATCAGCTCGATAAATTAACCCCAGGTTTCCCACTCTCTCTCTGTGTGTGTGTGTGTGTGTGTGTGTGTGTGTGTGTGTGTGTGTGTGTGTGTGTGTGTGTGTGTGTGTGTGTGAGTGATAAGATGAAGTCTTTTTAGTTGAAAACTGCTACATGGATAACGTCTATTTAAAGCCTGAAAACACAAATCTGTCAGGGCACAGAGGTCCAGCTCATCATCGTGCATTCCTTTACAGTAAAGTGTAGACGTGTGTGCAAGACCATTTTACCCAGCTGACGTGTCTGACAGCAAATACAGAGCAAATTAATGTTTTATAATAAGTCAACAAATACGAGGCTTAGGCGCCCTGGTTTGCATTATATCACTGTGTGAGCTCAGTGCGGCTCCAGCGTGAGTCTGTAATCTTTTCCAGAGACGCGCTTTCTGAAATTTCCATCGCTGCTCATCGCTGAGCAGAGACGAGTGTCTGCTGCCTCCTAGTGGAGAAATCAGGGGACAAGCTGAGACGTTGTCCGGTCCATACATGACCTCAGCAGAAATGTGCCCTAATTTATAATGAATTACTCCAGGGCTGTGTTCATATGGCGTTATTTTTGTGCCTCTGAGCGCACGTAAAAAAAAACGTTTGCAGGTGCAAGTGTTGCATTTTGAGGAGAAATTTATTTTGAGCGAAGAAAAGCTGAATCTGAGTGAACAAAATTCATTGCTGCGTGCAAAAACTGTATTTCAGTGTTTGCTATGTGTTTTGTGGCACAAATATAACGGTGTAGAGAAAGAGTTGAGCGCGCACGGGCAGAAATGTTGAGAGCGCGAGCGACACACTGCGAGCGAGCGCAAATTCAAAAGCTGAGCGAGAGGAGCTGCTGTTGTGTGTGTGTGCGTATGTGTGTGTGCGTGTGCATGAATGTGTGTGCGTGCGCGCGCGCATGTGTGTGTGCGTGTGTATGTGTGTGTGTGCGGGGATAACAGCAAACACTGAAATACAGTTTTTGCACGCAGCAATGACTTTTGTTCACTCAAATTTCTCCTCAAAATGCAACACTTGCACCTGCAATTTTTTTTTACGTGCGCTCAGAGGCACAAAAATAACGCCATATGTTCATGAGCTCATACACAGGTGTGCAAAAGTGGAACCCCTTCACTCCAGGAGAGTGACGGGGTTAATAACAGAAGGATACCCGAAGTTCAGCATCTTTCATTTACAGTCAGCGACTCCTTCAGTCAAATATGAAAATATTTCATTCAAGTCCATCATGGGCAGAAACTAGCAGCTAGTTAACAGTGAAGGTCAGCAGGCTGACTAAACTAACCTTCACCCCTTTAAGTTCAATATCATTGCTAAATTAGTTTAATACTAAATGATCTACTCATGAGTGAGTGAAGCCTCAAAAGCTGACTTAATAACTGAAGCTCCTTTTAATTCTGCTAGTTAGGCTCAAAGTGGTTAACTAACTCATTAATTAGGCAGAACCAAAGTATCCACTAGTTACGAGTTTTGACTTTAAAGGTGAGATTTTACTTCATTACAGCAAATAAATCCAAGTAGGTAACTAGTAAAGGTAAAAATGATGAGCAACGAACTAGTTGAGCTCTTTTTTCACTTACCAGTAAAGTAGCAAGAAAAGTAAGGCTCAAAGTGTGTAGTTCACTGGAAAGGCCACTAGTTAATTAGTGAAGATCCCTAAGCTGATTAACTTGTTACTCTTTTAGTTTGATCTTTTAGATTACATACTACTTAACCTACAGTTAACTAGTATCTTTAGTACAACTTTGAGACAAATTGTGACTTTGTTCCCTAACTTGTCAAAATGCAGATCAGCTAACCGTGAAGGCAGCTATGTTAATTAGTGAGACTAGTGAGACCCAGATGTCCACTTGTTGCGCTCGCACATATGAGGATCACCAGGAACAGGGTTTTTCATACTTTGTACCATCTCCACATTTACTTTTTAGTGAAGCTCAGAGAACATTGATGAACCTGTTTGGTGCACAGCGCCACCTGCAGGTACCGTCACTAACCCTTTGGGGTAGAGTGGTAGGAAGGATGTGCAGGTACAGAAATGGACTTTTGTAAAACCTCTGAAATGAATCAGCCTTTGTGTGGAACAACGTGACCATGCACAGTTTGTGAAGAGAGGCAGAAACGTGATCATGCTCGGACCCTTTTATTATGGGACAGGACAGATGGTCTGGTTGGAGACAGACGGTTGTGTTTGTGTTTCAGGAGGTTTCTCAGTCGGTGCTGTCAGTGTTGGAGTCTCTGCAGCTCGCAGACGGCTCGCTGCTCTCCACGGCGGCAAACTTCACCTTTCTGCTCGGCCTCTGTGGACACAGAGACACCAGTGATCATCATCATCATCTACAGGGTTCCAGTATCCAGGGAACCTGGGAGTGCTGAGTGTGCACTGAAGAGCATTTTGTGAAGAGTTCTTACATTCAGCATCTTTGAACACCAGGATGTATCAGGACACCTGAGCTCCCTCCGTCAACTCACCTGTTTGTCTGCTGGCTTTCTCGGGTAACGAGAAATGTTGTCCAGACGACGCTCCGTCCTCTCCCAGTCATCCAACCACAGCTGGCGGCGATACTCTGACTGGCGAGATGTGATTCGTTGGTAGATGGCCTGATTCTGATGGGTGACCAACAGAAGCTCGTGCTTCCTCTTGTTCGCATTCAGACTGGAAAAGATGAGAAATCAAAAGAGAAAACATGACACAGACACGCTGCTGTATGGAAACCCAGATACCCGTGAACGGCTTCATCATGAACACACCTTACCTCCTCAGGTGGTACTGGTTCCTGTGGTCCACGAGGCCTTTGGAGGAAAAGATGTCGGCTAGTTTGGAGGCCAGGAGGTGATTGTCTCTGTCGACGACTGACAGACGCTCATCCTGCAGCTGAAGCACAGAAGCAGATCCCAGTCCCTCAAACACAAAGTGTGTGTGTGTGTGTGTGTGTGTGTGTGTGTGTGTGTGTGTGTGTGTGTGTGTGTGTGTGTGTGACCTGCAGTTTTTTCAGCTTGAGCTGGATGTGAGCTGGTGTCCTGTTGCCCTTGGTGTCCACTGCAGGCAGGGCGGAGTTCACCTGAAAAGGTAAACCCAGGTCACTGTGACTCACCGGTTTATAGTTTTGTTTTTATTGTGAAGGACAATAAAACCAGTTTTTATTGGCACATCATCCTGGGGGAGGTGTAGGTGTTTTAGCATCCCCGAGTTTTTCCTTTTTTCTTTAGAGTCTTTAATTCTTCATCGTTCTGGTCGTCCTTGTCCAGACTTGTTATCAGAGTCCTCTCTTCTTGCTGACGACCTGGTTTCTCTTCATAGTCATTCATATTTAATTCCTGCCTCCTGTGACTCGTTAAGTCTCTGTCACCTTTATCTTGTACTCTGTGTTTAGTTTTACTTCCCGCTCGTCTCGTTGTCTTGATTGTGTCCAGCTGTGTTTCCCTGGTTACCTCACGCGTGTTGAACCCCTCGGCCTGTGTCTGTTGCTGTGTCCTGTTTCTCTGTGTTACTGGAGTTTTGTCTGCTTCTGTTCAGAGATGTCTTCTATCATTTCTATAATCTAACACATTAGTGTTAACGTTTGTCAGAAGCTTCTGCATCATCTCTCAGATTGAAGCTCTGTAAAATAAAAGCTGTGGCCTGTGGCCCCACCTCCTCCACCCAAGTTTCTGATTAATGTGCCATCTACATTTTAGCTGTTTTTGGTTGAAAATGTGAAGGTCAGTTGATACGAGCTAATATTATGATAGGAACATGTGCAGACATTTAATGTCAATTACAAAAATTAAACCAGTCAATGTTCACTTTGCACCAAAACCAACTCTGTTAACGAGCGAGCATTCGGCTGGAGTGTGGGGCCTCCCTGCTGCTGCGAGTCGGGGCGGCCTGCTTCCCCCCACCGCAGGGAAAAGGGTAACACCACCTGGGTCTGGGTGCAGTTCCCCCCTCCAGGGGCAAGGGTACCTAGACCCGGTTCTTAGAGTACGAGAAACTTTTGCGAGATCCCGAGGGCTCCACACTGAGTCAGTCCCCATAGACTTTCATGTTGAAACTTTACAGCAGGAATAACCGTGTTTATATCCTGATACCGAGCCCTAGTTTGGCCTCTAATCTAAACCAGTTTCCACCCGTCCTTCATTATCACCTCCAACTGTAGCTCCTTCAGTCCCACCTCACCTGAATCCAGCTCTGATGGAAAACCAGCACAGAGCCCTGTGTGTACCAGTGGCACCTTCCACCGTTCATCCTCCACCCTTCAGCCTCACCACCGTTCATCCTCCACCCTTACCTTCCTGCGGTGGTTTTCGTAGTTTATCTGGTCCCATCGCTGCTGCAGGTAACGGTTGGTGACGGGTTTCAGAGGCTGGTATGACTTGTGCATGTTTCTCAACTGGTGATAACCTGCAGCTCTATCACATCCATCCACCTCAGCAGGAGGTGTGTGTGTGTGTGTGTGTGTGTGTGTGTGTGTGTGTGTGTGTGTGTGTGTGTGTGTGTGTGTGTGTGTGTGTGTGTGTGTGTGTGTTTGCAGGCCTTGCAGGTTGTCACCATGGAGATGTACCCCTTTGTGCCATTGCAGCCAGGTAAGTTTCCTATTAATTATTACTGAGCTTATCCTCGAAACTATGCTGAGCACACACACACCTGGGATGACCATGCTTACTTACACCAGCTGAGTTGTCTTTTAACTTTGTGTCTGAACACACGTCACGCTTTTGCATTTTGTTTATGCTTCATTTTGTGATTTCTGCTCACTCGGCTCTGGTCCTGACTTTGTCTGGTTTCCTTCCTTTTTCTCCAAGTGGTTGCAGTAAGTTTGTTAATGGGGTATCACAAGAAAATGAGCCTATCATAAATAAGAACCAAACAAAGTCAGTCATGGACTACCTTAAAATTCATTGAGTTTTTAATGCAGACAGAGCTTCATATGCAGAGGAAGGAGAAAGGAGGATGAAGATGGGGCTGCCAGGCAAGAGGAAAAGAAGAAGATCTCAAGGAGGTTTGTAGATGTAGTGAAGGAGGACTGGCAGCAGGTTGGCTGCTGGGATAGGAGGAGATGGAGGCAGATGATCTCCTGTAGCGACCTCTAAAGAGAGCAGCTGGGAGAAGAAGTGGCTCAAACCACTGTGAGGCATCTTACAGGGGAGTCGGCTTGAATGGCTAAACATGGATTGTTGTTCATGTTCATCTAAAATCTGCACAAAAGGTTAGAGCAGGGGTCGGCAACCTGCGGCTCTTTAGTACGGAGCCCCGCAGGGGACATGGGAGAAAAAAAATTAGGGAGAAAAAAAAAATTAAGACGGACTTTTGCGAGATCTCGCAAAAGTCCGTCTTAATTTTTTTTTCTCCCATGTCCCCTGCGGGGCTCCGTACTTTAGTCCTTTTAGTGGTTTAGGAAAATAAATTATTTTTTTAAGTATTTAGCTGAAGTGTATTTTATTTATATTAGTTCTTTTTTAACTTGTAATTCTAAATTGGAAGATTATTGTGATATTGACATATAAAAATAAAATTATATTTTATTATTTTTTCATCGCTCAAAATAAGCGTCACACGCCGGCACGTGCAGAGGGGGGGGGAGGGGGGCTAGAGGGGCTTGAGCACCCGCCCCTTTCCTGATGAGTGCCCAAAGTGCCCTTTTGTTGAGGCAACTTTTTAAAAAAAATTATTATTATTATTTTTAATGTGTGTGTGCGTGCGGAGTCCTGTCTGTGCCCCTCAACAATAATATTTAACTATTAATCACAGTTTTGCTAAATAAAAGGATCTGGCTTGCATCAGTCACATGATCACATTTAACCAATGATCGCCCTTGACGGCAGAACGCGCTGGTTACGAGCCGGGAACGAGCTCACAAAGAGCACGCGCATTTTTAGTGGTCCGGAGCTGCAGGAGAAACACAAGTTAACTCAGAGACACAGACTGATGCGACACAACCAGTAAGTAGGTGTACAGCGCACACTGTAGTGTGTAGCACCCAGGAGTATCAGCTTATTACGTACACGTTGGTAAGCTGTCTTGTTGCAACTGACGAACTGAAACAAACGAACGTGCTGTGTGTGCAACAGCGCGACACACATTACCTGTCCTTTTATTAACTGCACAGGTAGTGCTGGTCACAGCTGCTGGCTACCTGTGTAAGGCTGTCATGGGTCTGTAGCTCTGTCACCGTTTTAGGGAACATGTTTAGTTTTAAAGTATTTAGAACATATTTAGTTTTAAAGTAAGTTTCCGGGCTTTTCCTGCCTTTCTGGAGGGATTATATTTCACTAAAAAACGATCTAATATGCATGTCCACATAATTATGCATTATTACAATATATTAAAACACACGCTGTATTTTAAAGAACATGCATTAAGAAGCAGATTATATTAGATTTATATTTTAAATAAGACAAAATTTGGATTTTACAGCAGTAAAATGATTGTATCTCTACAGTTTAAACATGTAATAAGCTTTGCCCTGCACAGAGTGGATAGTGAAACAAATGGAATCATCATAAATACATTATTTCATATTTATTACTTCCCCCTCCTCATTGCTTTATTATTGTAGCTCTAGTAATAAATAATAATGTAAGGATTCTGGATCAGCACCATGATGCCCATAGTATATACAGTATTGTGAAGAAGGTCTAAAATGTCATTGTGTGTGTGTGCATGTGTGTGTTTTATATATATGGATTTAAAAAAAAATATTACTCATGATATAACATTGTCCAGACATGCCTGGTAAGGACATGAGGAGGAAACAGTAGGAGCTGTGTGAGGCTACTAAAGGCAGGGCTATAACATTTTTCTGTCATCATTTTATTATAGATTAAGTGCTGGAGTTGTTAGGTGTGGATAATTAGATTATAGTTTATTGCAATAGCAAGTTGTGCCTTGTTCTCAGATAGACAGCAAGTGGAGAGTGATATATGAAATGATGGAAGGAAGGAAGAAGAGAAGCAAAGAGTGATTCACAGGCAGAGCCTAAATTATTTCTCACAGTTTTTTGTTGCCTTATGGTTCCAAGCGCTGTCACCAATCTTTGCATTTTGTTATTATCTCATGACACAGCTACCATCTCTCCTGTGGACTTTTTAATGCTTACAGTCTCAGATCAGCACAGCCCTGCCCCTCCCATATTAGACTCTTGATGAATGTGTGTTGTTGTTATTCAGCCTGGTTCAATGTGCCCCTTTTTAACTTTGAGCACCCGCCCCTTTAAACCTCTCTGCACGGCCCTGGTCACACTCGTGGAAGCCGGTGTAGCCGCCGAAACGCCTGCATTTATCGAGACTTTCAGCCCCAGGTAGGCCAATTATGGATCTTCGGATCCACATTATGTCAGCAGCTCCACCGTGAACTGTGTTAAAGACAAACACGCTCACGCCCCACAGACGACAGCTTACAGTCCTGTAAAGATGAAAGTGACTTCGTACAGCCCCGACCTGCAGACGCTGTGCGCAGAGGTTCAGGAGCAGAAGTCTTATTGTAAGCATACCACGGCAGACCCCACGATGTTTCCATGAACACGCTTTTCACACACAGTTGCTGACGCACACAGCCGGTGTTCCAGATCAACTGGCGTTTAGATCAACTGGCGTTGGTGGAACAGATGTGTGTCAGTCTTGCGTTTCAGGAGCTGCTACCGACAAACCAGCAAAAAAAACGCCAAATGTGTCGCCTGTGACACTTGTGAGGTTGTCTCAAACACACTCCGTCAGTCTTGATGCTGTTGAACAACAAAATGTTTAAAAATGTGGCGAGTTCACCTGGTGATATCCTCATGCGCGACGCGATCGCGAAAACAGCAAACAAGTAACACCACGCCGATGTTGTTCACAGGACAGCAAGAGTAAACGATTGGGAGACTGTTGTCGTCGTTATCGTTCCCCTCGCACGGTTTATTTCACCGAATTCAGCGTTTTTGCTCCACAACTACAGCGAGCAGTTTACTTTGTGCACTAACATGGAGTCGAGTCAACCAGCGCCACCTCTGGCCAAGTGCCACAGCCTACAGCCAGATCAACTGGTGACACACATCTGCAGCACGTTTGAATTCGTGTCATGCACATTTGTACCTTTCAATTGTGTCTTTTTGTGCGTCATGCAAATAAACCTTTGAAATGAATGAAATGATATCATGTATTTATTATCAGCCTACATTTGTACAAAATGCCAAATGACATACACATAAGAATCACCATCCTGATATCAATACTTTTGCCCACAAGAAAAATGTCGTGAACAAATATATGACACACTAATATTTCACCAGTGTTGTAACATCACATGTCGTTAGCATAGTCTGCCTGTGTCTTCCCTCTGCAAACGAACATTTCAGAGTTGGTTGTGATATACAGTCTGCATAAGTGTGGTCAATCTAATAAACATTTGTAAGGAGATGGCAGTTACTGTGAATGTACAGCAGTTACACAGTGATTAGTAATAAACAGTCAGACAATGACTCTGACAATCTCATTCAATCTTGCAGATTGAATGCACCTTCTGTGGAAAGTGGTACCACACAGTGTTGTGGACAAATGTTGTGGGTGCTAAATAAACAGAAAAAAGTGATCCCTGTTGTCTTTGCTTACTGATTGTTTTTAGTGTTGACAATCCACATTGCTGCCATTGCATCTGTCAACATGTTTGTGGGCAGATTTGGATGTACCAGGGGTAAGTGCAGCCACTCAGCCTCTACTCACTGTGATCATAGCAGCAGATGTGTCACAAGTTAATCTAGTAGTAGGCTATGGTAGTAGTGGACTGACCTCCATTTGAAACTGCTCCAGCTGCTGTGTGATAGTGGATCTGCCACAAATTGAAGATCATAAGCAAGTTTTGGAAATTAACCCTTGAATTATGTTGAAGAACAAAAAAATGACATTGATCTTGTTGCGGGTCATTTAGATCCGTACTGTGTAAATCCACTCAGAATTATCCAAAAACTGCAATAAAACAATAGCAACTTTATTTCCCATCAGATAAACATGTAGAACACAGACATACAACAGTTAGACTTTCCATAACTATTTTAGGAACAATTTGGTTTTTCGTTCTTACAAACACATTTCTTTTGAACTTGCCCAATGTTCTCAGTTTTTCAATGCTCAACATTTTCAATTTTGTCCACATGATGGACAGAATGTAACTGTGTGCTTTCTGCAGATGTACTTCTTGCATTTCTCACAGAAAGTGCTTGTTTTCAAACAGGCATCTTCCTAACTAAGATTTAAAACAAAAGATTTCTACATCCCCTCCAGTCTCACAAACAGATGACAAACCAAGCGACACACCTGAGTCACTGACTTTCTTAAATCCACTCACTCTCACTGGCTGTTTATTACTAATCACTGTGTAACTGCTGTGAATTCACAGTAACTGCCGTCTCCTTACAAATGGTCATTAGATTAACCACACTTATACAGACTGTATATAACTCCAGCCATGTTGATGAATTGCCTATATTGGCTGGAAATATTAATTTCCAGGGAACAGACACAGACAAACGATGCTTACAGGATGTGATGTTACAACACTAATGAAATATTGATGTGTCATATTTGTCCAAGGCGTATTTCATTGTTATGGAAAAAGAGAATATCAAAATCATGATGACCAATTGGAGTGGTGATTTCTATGACTTTGTGTATATAATTTGGGATTTTGAACAAATGTAGGCCAATAAGGAATATATGATATCATTTCATTCATTTCAATGGTTTATTTGCATGACGCACAAACACACAATTGAAAGGTACAAATGTGCATGACACGAATTCAAACGTGCTGCAGATGTGTGTCACCAGTTGATCTGGCTGTAGGCTGTGGCACTTGGCCAGAGGTGGCGCTGGTTGACTCGACTCCATGTTAGTGCACAAAGTAAACAGCTCGCTGTAGTTGTGAAGCAAAAACGCTGAATTCGGTGAAATAAACCGTGCGAGTGGAACGATAACGACGACAACAGTCTCCCGATCGTTTACTCTTGCTGTCCTGTGAACAACATCGGCGTGGTGTTACTTGTTTGCTGTTTTTGCGATCGCGTCGCGCATGAGGATATCACCAGGTAAACTCGCCACATTTTTAAACATTTTGTTGTTCAACAGCATCAAGACTGACGGAGTGTGTTTGAGACAACCTCACAAGTGTCACAGATGACACATTTGGCGTTTTTTTGCTGGTTTGTCGGTAGGAACTACTGAAACGCAAGACTGCCACACATCTGTTCGACCAACGCCAGTTGATCTAAACGCCAGTTGATCTGGAACACCGGCTGTAGCTTTGCAGCTCACAGCCCGACACACACCAACACAACAGCACAGATGTTAAGGCGGCGAGGCGTGATTGCGGGTAGTGATGCGCGAATCATGAACGAATCGTTCAATACTCGAGAATTACTTTACTGACTCATGAATCATGATTCACAAGCCCAACTGACTCACTGACTCATCCCTGTTGCTGTTAGCAGCAATGTATTAGCTTATAATTAAAATTGTGGAGAAAAACACAACATCCAGTTTCTTAACAAAAAGATTTCTGCTCTGAACTGGAAGAAAAAACCCTGAGTAGAAGCTCACATCAAGACAATAGCTCCTCGGTTCACAGTAGCATCGCTCTGCTAACATGCTAACAGCACATTTGAGCTACTCACCCCCTCCCTCCTGGCTCACAGCTTCTTCTTCTTCTTGGTTGGCGACCAATGTTAAGGCGCATTACCGCCCCCTGGCTCACAGCTCAGTGGACATTTAGATGAGAAAATATATATTTGACACATTTAAGGAAAATACTAATAAAATACAAATAAAAAAATAAATGTTTATTAAGCAATTTTGATAGGAAATTGCTTAATTTTAGAAATGTTTTTGCTCTTTTTTGCTCTATAAAATAGTTGTTTTCTTTTAGAATCACTCATCTTAGCAGTAGGATTTACATGAAAAGAGAAACAAATTAAGTTTGAGTGAAAATGTACATTTTTTGCACTCTCTGGTCGACTGACTCAGTGAATCAAATGACTCAAAAACCGATTCACTTTGGTGAGTGACTCATTAACACTCGATTCAGTAAAAAGAATCAAATCTACCATCACTAGTTGCGGGTGCCGCTCAGTTACGCCCCGCCACACACATTAACCAGGTAAAATACATATTTAGGCAGAATTTTGCAAATATCTATTTTTCATTTTCAATTATTTTTTTTAAAAGTCAGGTCAAGGCTCCAAAAGCCCAAAGGCGATATAAAAGTTTTTGTTTCTGGATCATTTTAGTTCAGCTGGGTGTCTTTGCTTTGGTTATATTTCTTTAAGAGTTCAAAATGTGTTAATTACAAAAATAAAATGTAATTTTCTCTGTAGCACTTCATGGATTTCATAAGCAGCACACCTTAGTTGTTCACACAAAGCACAAAGGTAAAAAACAATATATACAGTGTTATCTTCATTTTAGGTGTAAAAAAGTATTTGCGGCTCCCAGTGTTGTTTTTTTTGCGTGGAAATCGCATCCAAATGGCTCTCTGGGTGTTAAAGGTTTCTGACCCCTGGGTTAGAGGATATGGAACTACATCATGTAACATCTGTCCATTTTAAGTCACTGATCTGGGTCGTGTGGGCAGCAGGGATGCGCTGAGATACATAACCTCTCCATCATGTCCTGAAATCACCCTGGAGTGTCGTCCGGGTAGGACATGCCCAGAGCCCCTCACCTAGCAGGCATCCTGGTCAGCTCCAATCAGTAACAAAGAGCAGCAGCTGTGCTCTGAATGACTGGGGTCCTCACTGACTCCACGACTGCTGAATCCTCTGGAAGAAACCCGTCTATGCTGATTCCATCCTCCAGACTCACATCGATGCCTCTGTCAAGCTCCTGCTCGTCTTTCCCCTCAGTCATGAATAGGACCTGAGATACTTAAACTCCAGGCATCCGCTCATCCCCAACACGAGCTGCCCATCCTTCTCTCTCAGAACCAAGCATGACCTCAGAAATGGTGGTTACTGTCCTCACCCCTGCACACACGTCTTCAACCCACCCAAGCTTGCGGTCATCACTTGATGAAGCCAGAAAGACCAGACCATCTGTAAAAAGCAGACCCTGAGATCACCAAGCCCGACACCTTTCACCCTGCACCGAGAAATTCTGTCCTCAGAAATTAGGACATGATGACGAACAGCAGCCCTGAATAGCAGCGCCTTTGGCTCCCACACAGACTCAAGTCTCTCTGATACTGAGCTGACCACAAGTGACCACAGCTCTGACAGCCTGGTTGACCTGTGTTCTTCTTCTTAAAGAGGGGAACCACCACCCCGGTTAGATAATCCAGCGGCACTGTTCCCGACGTTTAGAGCCGTAAAGAACATCCAGGCCAGGGGCTCAGTCACAGGTAGTTCTGCATCTTTGATGATGCAAACACAGAGGACTGGAGGTCCTTTTGGCTGCTTTACAACAGGAAGCGCGCAATTGTGGCTTCACTGGATCCAGACTTCCTGGGACTCTCCACAGTGCACGGTTTGGTTCACCTTTAACTTCTGCAGCCCATCTGAGTGTTTGGAGCGACCCCTGCTGGTCAGAGAAATGCCTCCTGGCCTCTTAGCTCCGGGCTTTAATAAGTTTCCCTTCCATTCACCTGTTTCTCTCAGCGGTCAGCTTTAGAAACCTGCTGCACAGCCGCGAGCAGATCGGGATGTAAAGCATGAGCAGAGCTGGAGTTTAAACTCTGAGGAGATAATGTGGATCCCTCCGCGGACTGCAGCCCAGAGACAGCACGGAAATAATGACGGCAGACAAACAGCTCTCTCCTTTTATTGAGCCGTCAGCTCCAGTTAAGCTGAAGGGGGAAAGTGTGCACCGGCCAGCGCTCTGCCTCTGAAGAGGATTGTGTTTCTTGGCTGGTGCGGCTGCTATGAAACCAGAACCTCAGTCATCTATTTCACAGCCGCCGTAGCTGATGCTCTTCTCAAATCTGTGAGAACATAACGGTGCAGTTAACTCTGCTGCAGCGTCACTTGTGTAGGAAGAGGCCTTTTTAAGGAGCTGAAGCTTTGTAAGGAGGAGCAGCAGGTTTATTATCAACAAGTCTGACAAGAAAATCGACGACTTTATGAAAGTGCCTCTTACAGTGGAGCTTACGGCCACCTGTTTTCACTCAGCCTTCACGATGGATGGATTTGGTTTGGAGTTTCCCTCACGAAGCCCCCGCAGAGCTCCGTATCAGCTCCACGGGCTTTATCTGTTCACTCTACTTCTAATTCGCCACGCTGGCAGACTGTCACTCCGAATCACCACGCAAACATAATCCTGATTGATTCACAGTCTAATTTCAGGTGGCACGTGATTAACTCATCAATCACGTCTTCCCACACACTCCAAACACCCCGCCGAGGGGCAGAAGGATGCGGAAGCAGTTTTTTTTTCTCGCCCTTTATTTAGTCTGATGCCTGCCAGGTGAGGTGAATCTGTGGACTCAAATGTGAACAATTTGCCGCTGTTATCAACGACAAAACTGCAAACGAATAATCAAAACAACTAAATAATTGATGCTAAATAAATGTTGAGCGCCAATAAGTTTACCTTGTGGTTCAGGAGCAACTGAAGTATTTGTTTGAAGTATTTGTGTGTTTTTCCAGTTTTCCTTTTTTTCCCTTGTTATGGCCACTTCCAGGTCTGCCAGGTTTCTAACAGCTCTCCTAAAAGGTGTCCACTGTCATTTCAAACATGTCTGTAGTTGTTTGAACCATCAACCAGCACAGATCAACAGGGAGCTTCTGGAAGTATGAAACAAAGAATGTGCAGCTGAACTGAAGAATCCACCTAAGCAGCCGCTTTACTGTTGATCTGGTGAATAGCAGTGTTCATAACTGCACATCTGCAGAGGCTTATCTGAAGAGTTTCAGTCAGGTTTCAGAGCTCATCACAGCACAGAAACAGCTTTAGTGAAGGTTACAAATGATCTTCTTATGGCCTCTGACAGTGGACTCATCTCTGTGCTTGTCCTGCTAGACCTCAGTGCAGCGTTCGATACTGTCGACCATAATATCCTATTAGAGCGATTAGAACATGCTGTAGGTATTACAGGTACTGCACTGCAGTGGTTTGTATCATATCTATCTAATAGACTCCAGTTTGTGCATGTAAATGGAGAGTCCTCTTCACACACTGAGGTCAATTATGGAGTTCCACAGGGTTCAGTGCTAGGACCAATTCTGTTTACATTATACATGCTTCCCTTAGGCAGCATCATTAGAAGACATAGCATACATTTACACTGCTATGCAGATGACACCCAGCTCTATCTGTCCATGAAGCCAGATAACACACACCAATGAGTTAAACTGCAGGAATGTCTTAATATGTGCGTTGAAGGACATGTCCTGGTCAAAAATGACTCCAAGGTTCCTCACAGCGTTGCTGGAGGCCAAGGTAATGCCATCCAGAGTAAGAATCTGGTTAGATACCATATTTCTAAGCTTTTCAGGGCCGAGTACAATAACCTCAGTTTGATCTGAATTAAGAAGCAGAAAGTTAGCGGCCATCCAGGTCTTTATGTCTTTAAACAAATATGTAAGACTGCTTACTTCCATTTGCGCAACATCTCTAAAGTTAGAAATATCCTGTCTCAGAGTGACGCTGAAAAACTAGTTCATGCATTTATTACTTCCAGGCTGGACGACTGTGATTCATTATTATCAGGAAGTCCTAAAAACTCCCTGAAAAGCCTTCAGCTAATCCAAAATGCTGCAGCAAGAGTCCTGACAGGGACTAGAAAGAGAGCAGATTTCTCCTGTTTTGGCTTCCTGTTAAATCCAGAATTCAAATCCTGCTGCTCACATACAAGGTCTTAAATAATCAGGCCCCATCTTATCTTAATGACCTTGTAGTACCATATCACCCTATTAGAGCACTTGGCTCTCGCTCTGCAGGCCTACTTGTTGTTCCTAGAGTATTTAAAAGTAGAATGGGAGGCAGAGCCTTCAGTTTTCAGGCCCCTCTTCTGTGGAACCAGCTTCCAGTTTGGATTCAGGAGACAGACACTATCTCTACTTTCAAGATTAGGCTTCAAACTTTCCTTTTTGCTAAAGCATATAGTTAGGGCTGGACCAGGTGACCCTGAATCCTCCCTTAGTTATGCTGCAATAGACGTAGGCTGCCGGGGATTCCCATGATGCACTGGGTGTTTCTTCTTCAGTCAATATGTATTAACAGACCTCTCTGCATTGAATCATATCTGTTATTAACCTCTGTCTCTCTTCCACAGCATGTCTTTATCCTGTCTTCCTTCTCTCACCCCAACCAATCGCAGCAGATGGCCCCGCCCCTCCCTGAGCCTGGTTCTGCTGCAGGTTTCTTCCTGTTAAAAGGGAGTTTTTCCTTCCCACTGTCGCCAAAGTGCTGCTCATATAGGGGGTCATATGATTGTTGGGTTTTCTCTGAATCTATTGTTGTACAATCTACTGTACAATATAAAGCGCCTTGAGGCGACTGCTGTTGTGATTTGGCGCTATATAAATAAAATTGAATTGAATAACTAAAACCTTTAATATGCTCTGTAAAGAATTCAACTCAAGAAGGTTGGAAGTCGTTCACTGTGGATACTGGGATTTGTGATGCATCATGGGATGAGAAGGTCCTTCGGTGTTTAAAGTCTTGAATCATTCTTCATTTCCTTTTATTTTGTAGGAAAATGAGAAATGGGTGGAGTGGTTTAATGACACCTGTGCAAACATGAAACTGCAATATCTTTGTACAATTCTAACGAGCTTAAAAGTCAATATTTGGCATGAACACCTTTTCTGTGAGGATCTTCAGGAACAGTTCTCCAGGCTTCTTCAAGGACATTCAAAGTTCTTCTTCGGATGCTTCTGCCTTGTGTTCTGTTCTCTGTCAGGATGATCCCACACTGCTTCAGTGATGCTGAGGTCTGGGCTCTCATGGTGTTCCACTGGGTATTTATCTAAGTATGCTTTCACTGCACTGGCAGTGTGTTTGGGATCACTGTCATACTGAAAATGAAGCTGCTGCACATCAGATGTTTCCAGATGTTACTGCAGGGTGGGTTAGCACTCTAGCACCCACAGTTAGAGGTCATTTTCAAGTTTTGTGTAATGGTAGATGCCCCACGTCATCACAATAACACCATAACGTTTTTCAGAATCACACACTGCATGAATAAATCTTGAACTCAGATTTTTACCAAAGATTTCAGCCAATTCCCTTCAATCATGTAGGTAAAGATAATAAAACACACTACACTGTTTTATTATGTCATGGTCATAGGTCAAAGGTCAGGTTCACAAGAATTGGGAAAAAACTTTTGTTTCCACTGGATCAACTCCAAACACAAAATAACTTTTTGTTTTAATGCTTTACAACATTATTATTTCAGAACATTATGTGGCTTCACAATAACACAAACATTCATATACTACACCAGATTTACATATTACCGGTGTTGACATCAGCACAAATAACCAATGAAAACATGCAGAATTCCACAAAGCAGGCTGATGGCAGCATGTTAAGAACATCATAAAACACGTTTCATGAAGTTTCATGAAGTTTCAGTGTAGCCCCTGCCCTTCAGTGGGAGTTGCTCTCTGAGCTAGTGTAGGTGTGTTTTAATTATAAAAGATACTTAACCCAGATTCAGAAAATTACTGTGTGATAATATATTAATAACAGTATTATTAATGTGTAAGAAGTAAAATATGGCTTACTGTAACCTGAGGTGTAAGAATGAAAGCTTAAAACGGCTGTTGTGTGCGCATGCGCTGACTCCAGGTCCAGATCCAGCTGTCCGGGCTTTGGCTGCATTGTACTCAACAGCCATTTAGCCCCGCGGTGCTGTTTGTCTGTCTGCCGCTGTCTGTGCTTCTGTTAGTGGGAATATCGCCGACGTGGGAACTCTGGGAATATCACAGTGCTTCACGGAATGCCTGGAACTAGCTGTCCCCCCGGCCAGCGCGGAGAAGCGCCCGTTAAACGTCGCCGTTCGCAGCCGCTCTCCGCTTTTCTCCGGGATGTGACCGTGTGATGGCTGCGGTCCAGTGAGCTGGGAGCACGTTGACTGGTCCGCCTGTTTGCCCAGCAGCTTTCGGAGCTTGTCCTCATCGTTTCACCGGGATTTATCGCAACCTATGGAGTGTACATGAATATTGGTCGGACAGGGATTCCAATCGGGGTAAGTGGGGGCATCGGAGGGGCACCCTGTCTGGGTTTTGGATCCACTTCTTTAAAACGCGGGATAGCCTGCTAGCTATCCTGGGGGTTAGCTCAGGAGGCTAACTGCCGTCTTTGTCTGGAGAGACCGGGAAGCATGCGTCCATCATCGGACACGTCCTCGCCTGACCCTCGCCTTTACCCAGCAGCAAAAATTAAAACCTCCGTATTAAGCCAGACATATTTGCGGATATATTTAACGGTTTGCGTCGCGGTCACGGGGTAAACTGTTCGCAGTGAGCTGCCTGTGATGCACAGAGCTTTTGAAGCATCGCTGTGATGTTTTTGAGCTTCTGCAGTATTTCATTATCTCCTGATGAGTGATTTAGATCAGAGCTCTGGTGTCCTGTCAGACACTGTAGCCTGCTGCTTAATAAAAGCTGCCCCGTCAATGAGAAAACACCACCCGCCGAGAGGTGGTGTTCAACGGTTGTCCGATAATGGATCGCGGGGAGGCTGAAAGCGCCGCATCGGTAATTGTGTCCACCAGGCGACCAATAGGACGTCAGGTTACCCGTTACACGCACTGAGTGTGTCCTGCGTGCTGTCGGTGTGGCTGGGTCCAGCTTCAGTGGCTGCTGTGAGGGCTGCGGACCGTCATGATTGTTTTAAAGTTCAGCAGAGAAGGCTAAATTCTACCTGGCTGGGCTGAAAGTAGCCTGCGTCCGATAATGGATCTCGCTAGCATTGCAGCGGGCCACGGTGGGCCTCGGATTAGCTAGTTAAGCTGTGCTCGGTACCTGCGTGTTAATCGGTGCTGGAGGTGAAGCCCTGATGCCCCAGAGTGTGGCTGGTGACAGTTTCAGGGCTTTAAAGCCGCTGTGGGGCGGTGTTAGCTTTGTGCTAGCATGCAGCGAACTGAGCTCCCGATAAACCCAGCTAACATGAGCTAGCACCAGTTAGCTCAGGTGGCTCCGGGTTTAGTTCTAGCACGCATATCCTTCTTTTACCCAGCTTCACACACCCAGAACCGTACGACTTGCTGCCCCAAAGACACACACATGCAAATGTGCAGGAGGTCCTAGCGAAGGCGATGTTTGAAAGCTAGCCACATGATGTAAATACCCCCTCAGATGGATTTCCTGGATCTGCTTTGTTTGTCACTGTGATGCACAGTTCCTAGAAAAGTTGTAGTTGGCATGAGTGAATTAAACCTCCAGCTGCAGCACGATAAATGTCACATTATTGTGGCTGTGTAACATTAGACGGTGACTGCAGGCCTATAAATGTACTGTATGTGGGCTAACCTGCTGGACTGAACTCACTGTAGTGCTCTAATCTCGCTCTGAAGCAACACCTGCATGTGTGGAGACACACAAAAGGGCACAGCAGGCATTGCATCGTTATCTTTGTAGTAAGTACACTGACACTAATGGGAGGTGTGTTAATCTGATGGGGAAATCAATAGATTAGGAGGTCGTGGCTTCTAATCTATTGATGTGTGTTCACAGGCGTGAATTCGCCACCTTTGTTTTTGTGTCCTTAACACGAGTTTAACATGTGCTGATTCCTGTCCGTGTCCATGAAAGGAGCAACTTCCAAAAGTGTGAATCTGGAATTTATTCAACTCGTGGTGACTTTGGTTTAAAATTTAAAACACAGTCCGTACTGAGAAATTGTTCTCTGGGATTTCTGAAGGTCTTCAAAAGTTCTTCTTTGGACATTAGCTGCTTTTTCACTTCACTCTTTTTAAATCCAGTCCTTGTACCTGACCATTTTCAGAGTCGTGCTTTTTTGTTGTTATTGTGTTTTTGTTTTTTTGAGCGTTTCTACTCTGAATCATTCAAGCATAAAAGGGCTGGAAGGGTGAATCAGTGTTTTGTGTGTGTGTGTGTGTGTGTGTGTGTGTGTGTGTGTGTGTGTGTGTGTGTGTGTGTAAATAAGACGCCTGAGCAAAGATAACTCAGATGTTTTAAGTTACAAATTAAAGCTCTTTGTTATGACGAAGATACCAGTTTGTCATATAATGGCATTTATGAAAACTTTGCACATCTCAGCGTGGTGTGCGGTGTTTCCTTAGGAATCGTAAATGGACTGATTCTTGTAGAGCACTTTTCTACTCTCCTGGAGTTATTCAAAGCGCTCGATACAACATGTCACATTCTCCCAGTCACACCCATTCTCACAAGAACTTTCTCTATACTTAGTGCTGTCTAACTACACACACACACACACACACACACACACATACTCCGATGGATGCATCAGACACAACTTGGGGTCAGTATCTTGCCCAAGGATACTTGACATGCAGACTGG
Source organism: Astatotilapia calliptera (assembly GCF_964374335.1). Lineage (NCBI taxonomy): Eukaryota > Metazoa > Chordata > Actinopteri > Cichliformes > Cichlidae > Astatotilapia > Astatotilapia calliptera. The sequence continues at coordinate 1,129,745 of NC_137428.1, read as the reverse complement.
AGGAGCCGAGGATTGAACCACCAACCTTCCGATCAGTAGGTGATCAGAAGGTTGAGCTACAGCCACCGCTGTGAATGAATGTGAGAAAACTGGATAAGTGGAAGCAAAAAAACGTTTTTTAAAAACTCTTGTTCTTAAGAAAGAGGGGCAGATCCAGCAAAGACCTGGTGCAGGCCCTGAGAGGTGCATCTGGACCTTCAGCTGATCATCTACTGCTCACTGAAGCTTCATCAGAAATGGTCTCAGTAGCAGGACGGCTCTCAGGAAGCCATTCTTAAAGAAGTAAAGCAGGAGGCAAGGCTGAGGTACGAAAGTTACACAAGAACTGGACTGAAAATGGGTCTGATGGAGCGAAAGATACAAATCATGGTCCGTATGTACGGAGGTGGTCAGGAGAGAGGTCCGACAGTGAGCCTGCAGCCGTGTGTGAAACACGGTGGAGGCTCTGTCGTGGTTCGGCCTGCTGTTCAGCCGGTGCCGTTTGTGACCGTAGAAAAGTACCGTCAGAGTTTGATCCACCCCGCAGTAACATCTGGGAACATCTGATCAGCAGCTGCTTCATTTTCAGCACGATAATGATCCCAGACACACTGCCAGTGCAGCGAAAGCACACCTGGACAAAACACACACAGTGGAAGTCCATGGTGGTTAGGTGTTAGGTGGTTAGGCAGGCATCTTCCATTACTAGGTTTACCCTGGGGCTTCCTCATGCCCAGCTGGAATGCCTTACCCCGGAGTTGAGAGCCTCAACTGGCTCCCATCAATATGGAGGAGTAGCAGCTGCTTGAGAATAACCAAACTCCTCACCCTATGCTAACACGTTGGAGGAAGCTGATTTCCACTGCTTGCATCCGAGGTCTCGTTTTGCTTTTTGAAATGACTAGCATGGCCAGTGCTGACTAGTGATAATAGTGACAACTAGCAAACTAGTCCCACACATTTGATTAGTTCAAAATCAAACCAACTTTTTCTCGATGCAAAGTCTCTCTGTCTCTCTCTCTCTCTCTGTACTTCAAGAACAGTTCCCGTCTAAAAATCTGTTTTCTTCATTATTCGCTCGTTGTTTACAGGCTGTCGGCGGCTGTTTTTATCCCTTTTACTCACTTCTGAAAAGAAAACCTAATTTCTGCCGTTCAACAGGCTTCTGAACAAATGTAAACTTTTTAAAATTAAGCAAAATGCAAAACGCTGTGTCTCTAATAAAACCGCTGTAACTTCAGAGGTAATGTTCATGTGTTGATTAATGGTTTTCTTTCGTTTTTCATGTACTGCAGAATATTTTTATAAAATCCCAGAACAGGAAAATCTCCTTCATGTTTTTCTGTGTTTTATCTTCAGCTGCTTTGACACAAAGGCCTCACTGTGACGCTCACATCTTTGATAAAGTCTGGAAAGTGTCAGCTTCCTTTTTATAGATACAAAAATATATAAATGTACTGATCTGAATTATAATATTTCTGACTGTCTGAGGAAAAATTTCCCAGATTTAAATCGAATCGAATTGAATCAAATCGTGGATCGAATCGATTCTAGAAATGAGTGACGATACCCAGCCCTAGCACCCTATGCATATAAATATCCTGCAAAAATGTCTATGCCTATGCCCTATTGGAAACCCCCATTGAATTCATTGTCGAGGCAAATTAAATAATATCTTATTTAAAGCATTAAATTGTATATATGTACTACAATAACGGTTGTTTTGCAAGTTTTTCCTGGTTAAAAGTGAGATTTCAGTGTGCGATGATGCACAGCTGGCCCACAGCGAGTGGCTTTTCCCACTGTGTTTGTTCACAGCCAAAGTCCTGATTTATACAAAATCACCGTTGACGTAAGTCAAAGCCGTCAGGTAGAAATTTGTAAGCCGTGTGTGGCTAAAGTTATCTAGGGAGAAAAACCCTTAGACCACAGCATGAAAGTGGGAGTTTTATTGTTTTTTCAGTGTGTATTTAACATGCAGACCTATTCTAGTAACCCCTGTCCTCATTGGTTATCTCGAGCAGGGCAGTTACTGCTCTGTTGCTACTCTCAGACCTGATAAGCTGATGCTTCACAGTAAACAAGGACCCAAAACATGCTGAGAAAGCAACCAAAGAGCAGCCCAAGAGAAAGAAGGGCAGTAGTGTTAAATGTCTGAGTCGATCAGCGGACTTCAGGCCGGCTCGGCATCCAAACAGAAGACGCCACCGTGGACAGAAAGACCCAGAAACGGGCAGCAGCTGAGGCGCCTGCAGTAAAGGTCTGTCTCTCAGGGAGGAAGCATGTCGAGTATGAAGTGTATTTTCTCACTGAAGCCACTTTTCGCTGTAATGTTTGAACACGTTAACGGTTAAACAGGATGCGGGTGTTTCCACTTCTGGCTCTGACAGTTGCATGACAGAGCTCTGCAGGTGAACCGTTCTGTGTTTAGTTTGTTTTCTGGCGGTTGTCGCATCAGGCCCAGGAGGCGCTGCTGCTCACTTCACCCTCATCACCTGAACCGTGACTAAACCGATGAAGGTTTGCACGTGTGGTTCAGAGATGTCTGATTCTTCAAAGTAAGTAAGGAGGAGTCACAAACCCGTCCTGAGTCTAATCTTAGAGACAGTTTGGGTGCATGAAACGTGGTCGTCCGTGTGCAGCATGTCAACAAACAGCCAAACAGAGTCAGCCTTCCAAACTGTCCACAGAAAACAACACAGACACTGAGTAAATAACTGGAAAGCAGGTGGAAAATTGTTGGAAACTACAAGGAAAATTATGAAAGGAACAATAATCAATGACTAATCTAAAAGGACTGGAAACTGTTCAAAATGAGAGGAAATTATGAGAGAAACACAGCAAATGACTCATTAACATCAGAAAGGGAAATGTGAAAAATGATTAATGGACAGAGTTGGAACAAACTGCTGTAAAGCATGGAAACGACGACACGTGAAATTATTAGAAAGAACAAGAAAAATGTAAAAACAGCAGGAGCTGCTGCGGCTCGCCACGGCGCCGCTGTATTAGGACCCATAATGTCAATCGGTAGAAATGAGGCGTGGACAGCAACAGGGCTGGAACCGCGTGGGCTGACCTCTGACCTGTACCGGTGCGCTCACCCTCACGGTCTCGTGTTGGGGATGTTTTGTTTAGCTTGAGGTTGAACCTTTGGCCTCGAGGTGTTTTTAACCACATGGTGTCGTCACGCTGCTCAAAGATGTTTAAGAGCTTCTGTTCCTCAGTTTGAATTTCAGGATTTTGAGTGAACTCTGTCTGTGGCTTCATCTGTCAGTATAAGGTGGATTGTCCCTCACAGGAGCACTTTGTGTTATCGTCATCATCAGTGTCCTCAGCACTGTGTGTCTGCTGTAAGCACCTCAGTGTCTGACCTGTTTTCACTGGCTGTAAATCCCTTTGCTCCACTGCAGCCACGGTTGGGTGTTTGCACCGTGTCTTCACATGAACCGGCTGTTAGCTGCATGGGACTTTTTCTTCTGTTTATAGCGTCTTCAGACTGCCAGACAGTGTTGCCAACTTAGCGACTTTGTTGCTATATTTAGCCAGTTTTCAGACCCCTTACCGACTTTTTTTCTAAAAAAGCGACTAGCGACAAATCTGGCGACTTTTTCTGGTGTTATTGGAGACTTATTTATGACGACTTTTTGACGTGAAAACGCGGATCGCTCATACTCTCAACAGGCAGCGGTGCTGCCGTGGGCACCTCGCCCGTGCCAAAGTGCTCACAGGCGGAGGACAGTCCTCCCCCAGCTGCAGGAGACGTTCACACCTGTGCGCCCAAACTGCAAATGAATCGCGCATGAGCGAAGCCGCTGCTCCTGCACTGACTGTAACGCAGTCAGTTCTTCCTTTACTCTTATGCTGTTTTGTGGATCACAAGGTTTAAAACTACTTATAAACACAGACACACCAAGTAACTCCGCCAGAGCGCCAATTTCGGGTCACTTTTGCCGGTCCAAGCCCGGGTAAACAAGCAGGGTTGGAATTGTGACATTAAAAAAAAACAATAATTACTAAAAGAAATTTAATTTGTAGTTCTAAATAAACTCTAAATGCATTTAGGATGTTTTTTACTCACTTTGTCTCTTCCACGATGTTATTTCTCTCTCCAACAGTGTAGGTTACAATTACATTAGCATGACCAATTATGCAAATTAGGCGATGACGTCATTTGGCGACTTTTAGGACCGCCAATAGCGATTTTCCTTACTGAGGAGTTGGCAACACTGCTGCCAGACATTTTTGTTTCTTAAATGCAGAGGAGAGGATAATAAACAGCTGAAGCACTTGTAGATAAATGACGCCTGAATCCTGCTTTAATGGCCGTGTAATCATTAATAATTGTGCAAGGAGGGTTCTATAAGAACATTTAAAGCTCGTAAAGTGGAAAATATCTGGACTAAACTGAGTATCGGGATTAATGTTGAATATGTTGTGACCGATGTCCTCATGGGTGCTGATATCAGTACCGATCAGAGTTGGCTTGTCTTTGTTTTTGGGGTCAAAACGTGCATTTATTTTATTTTTATAAGCCAAATGTAACTTGGCTTGAATAAATGAAACCTTAATTAAAAAATGTTTTACGTCAGTGACAGATTTTGTCGTTTTCTCTTACTGGACGGTCAAACTTGGTGCTGTGTGGTGCAGCATTGATGCGACAGCATGTGAATGCAGAGGCAGAGTTACTGATACCAGTAACTATCTTATAAAGGCAGCTGTTGGCAGAGCACCGGGTCATGATTTATGAGCTGAATCCCCGTCAGTCTGAACACATATGAATGATCACTAAGTCAGTTTTACTTTGCACAATAATGAGTTCACACAATAAAGCACACTGTTCAGCTTTTTGTGTGCTTGTGAAAGTGTCTTGTTAGGACACTTGGATAGGGATGGGTATCGTTTAGGTTTTATCCGGTACCGGTGCCAAACCGGTACTTTTGAAACGGTGCCGGTGCTTAAACGGTGCTCGAACCGGTGCTTAAAGAATGGAGAACACAAACTTTGTCCAAAAATCTCTTATGTTTTTATTTTTAGCAGTCTTTTTTTTTTTTCTGCAAAAATGGTAACCTAGTTAGCCTTTTCTGTTGATACAACATACCTCCTTTGGTTGGAACCGATGCTTAAACAATGGAAAACACAAACTTTGTCCTAAAACCTCTCATGTTTAGCTGTTTGTAAAAAGATAACAATGATGGCCTTTTCTGCAGCTATCCGGTTGTTCAGTGATGACACGACGAATCCTACTTCCGGGTCTAAAGTAGTCTGCGTTTAATATGGCTTTTGTGTTGTTAACATGTTTAATGTTTTGTATTTTCTTCTATTTGATCTCAAAAAGCTCCTAAAACAGTCAGTGATCACTGTTGACCTCCCTCGGCTTTTATTACCGCTAATCATTTATTTAAGCTCAGTTTTTAAAACCTTAGGATGTAACTACAGCCCAGCCCATGCAGCAGTATATGAATGACTAACCTCGTATTGTGGATGGATTATCTCAGTTGTTCTCCTGGCTGAAGTTTGGTCCTTTTACAGCATCCTGCCATGCGATTACATTTGTTCCTGACCACCGAGAACACTCACGTTAACTTTTATCGAGTGGAAAAAAAGTTAGCTTGTTTATATTATGCTAACATAGCTGTGTCGCTAGCGGTCACATAGCACATCATTATATACCAGCTAGTCCAACTTCAGTAACCCTACAAACGTCACTGCTGTTTAGTTTTCTGTCTTCATTTATGCTGGAAGTGATAGCAGAGCTGTACGTTTTAATTTGTTTCCAAAACCCCGCAGTCAGGACATGCTATATTGTATTTAGATAGAAGCTAGCGAGCTAACTCCCTGCTAACTTCTAACTCCGTTAAATGTCATAAATTCCGTTTTCATGGATGCCTGGATGTTAAACTCAATTGTTACACCTGGTAGAGCAGAACGCTGATCATTTTATTAAAGATGAAAGACTTTAGACAGTTTTTCAACTCTCAGTAATGCCATAGTGATCGTTTGATATATGGACCTGCAGCGGAGTTTAGACCCAGACATGGCTAGTGACGTCAGACTGAACAATCGGATAGGGCATATATGGTATCACTCTATCAAACAAGAAGACAGCCGCATGTAGCTACGACGGTGTTTGCTAGTTCACCTTACATGCATTAATGTAATAACGTGGTTAGCCTACTCAACGTAAATTACACATGAACAACATTAAGCTACTCACGCAGAGAAGAACGGCTGCTGCTGCATCATCATCCTCATCATTTCTGCTACACTGGCAGGGCTAGGGGCCAGGACTCTCCTCTTCATGTTTTTGGGGGATGTTGCTAACTCCGGGTCGATAACAGGCACCACACCCGCAGTAGATGTGCTCGGTGTGAGGTCTCGCAGCAAGCTATCATACGGCGCATTTCTCGGCCTTTGCACAGTATCAGCTTAAAGCACTTGTTGCTGCTGAGTTTGCATCTTTTGCTGTGAAGTACAGCCAGACTTTGACCGCTTCGCCTTGGGCATTTTTAATCTGTAGCTCTGCTCTAAAAGAACGTACGTGCCTGGGCCCGCCTACTACGCTTGGAAACGTAAAATGATTGGCTAGAATCCAAAGTGTGTGACATCTCGGGGAAAAAAAGCACCAAAATAAAGCACCGAAATGTGCGCTGCTTTTCGGTCTGGTTACTACCGTTTATGTCAGAACCTACCCATCCCTACACCTGGAGTGTGAATGTCCATGCTCACCTCTGTTCAGTATGTCTTCAGTGGAGACTAGAGCAGGGCGATATGGCCAAAAATATTTATCACGATATATATTTGAACATTTTTGATAACGATATAACTGACGATATAATTGATGCGAGACAGCATACAACTCCACAACTTCACTAGCACAAAAGAAAAAACCTTCCATTTATTTTCACTTAAACAAGAAGCTGGTTTTTATGTACATTAAAGCTTTATAAAAATGTAACAGTGCAAATGCAAATTCCTTGCTGAAAGTTTAACCAAAAGGCATTTCCAGTAGAAATGGGCTGACATATCCTGAGCATAACCATGTATAATATCCACTGAAGTTAAAAAGAGGTGCTTTGCAACATTAAACTGCAGTGTGCCAAATAAAAAAGTAAAATACGTATTTTTTGGACCATAAGGTGCACGGGAATATAAGACACATTAAGCAAAACAAAGCAGTCGGATATATCTGCTGTTTAGTTTCCTGTCTTCATTCATGTTGGAAGTGATAGCAGAGCTGTACGTTTGAATGTTTTCAGAAATCTCTCAGTCAGAACATGCTACATCATGCTTAGGTAACTAGCAAAACTAGCGAGCTAACTTCTGCTAACTTCCTGCTAACTTCTAACTCGTTAAGTGTAATAAATTCTGTTTTCATGGATGCCTGGATGTTAAACTTCATAGTTACACCTGATAAAGCAGCAACGCTGATCATTTTATTAAAGATGGAAGAATTTAGACCGTTTTTAACTCTCAGTGTTCGTTTGACTTTGGGACCTGAATAGGACGGCGTTTTGGACCCAGATTACTCCGCGAAGCTCCTCACTACGGCAGCCGTAATGCTCTGACAATCCATCAAGCAGTGCAGCTTACCAAAGCTGTACTAAAACATTTTAACAGATTTCTGCCCAAATCGGTTAGAGTTTCAATTTTTGAGAAAATTAGAGGATTTTAAGCCTTATAGTGTGGAAAATACGTTATACAGAAGAAAAGAATATATCGTGATATATATCGTTACCACTTATGCTTCAAATTATATCACGATATGGATTTTAGGCCATATCGCCCAGCCCTAGTTTTACCTTTAAATCACAGATAGATGCAAAGTATGCCGGCCGATGTGGGGGCAACGCTAGCTTTCCCAGCCTCGTCTTCCTACTCCCGCAGTGCTTCACAGAGGATGCCCGGCAGCCTGTTAATCACCGCGGCGTGGATTCAGCCTGTGTGGGACGTGTAGCGTAGAGAGCGACGCCCGGGCCAAGTTTCCGTCAGAACGGCGGGTTTGATTCTGTCCTGCTGCTGGGGAAAAGCCCGGCTGGCAGAGCTCTGTGCCGGAGCCAGAGCTTCTCAGGGTGGATTTCCACAGAAACAGGCTCCTCTTTCTCTCCAGCTGCTGGAGGTCTCGCCACCTGGCCGCCTTTAATTAAGTGTGGCATTGGAGGCAGTTGAGCAGAAAGTCTGATCTGAGAGGAGCCCCGCGGTATGAATGCCAGCAGCTAATCCACTCAGTCATTTTTGCACAGGCAGATTAGGAGTCTGTGCGAAAAATGGTGTTTGCTGCCTTTGGAGGTGCAGCGTGGGTAACGTCACAGCTTTTTAATGTGTAGTTTGATTGTTTTTACTGATGAAAACAAAAAAACAATCAGCCGTAGCAGGAGAACAGATGGTTTAGCCTTTTCAGGGTCTCTGTAGATCTGACAGGAACCTTTCTGTCTCCAGAAACGTCTTTCAGTTACTCCTGGGTGATTCCTCGCCATTCCCAGGCCTCCAGAGAGCCCCACGCCCAGCCAGGACCCCCGATAGGCCTCCAAAGCAGGGCTTTCCTAGCTTTATTAATCAGTTTTACACTCAAACAAACGAGAGAACACGTCAGAAATGAGAGGGTAGTTAAGTAACAATGAGCTGAGAATGACAGCCCAGTGAGCATCAAGGACAAACCCCAGAGGTCAGATATTTATTTATCCACAGGTCATCACGTGTAAAATATATTTCATTATATTCTGCTTTTGAGCCATGCTTCTGTTTGCTGCAGTGTGTTTTCATTTGCTCTCCTTACACAAACTCGCTGAACCACTTGTCGAGGTGGGAGTCATCCCACATCCCCACGATGTTATCGCAGTACTTCAGTCATGATGTGACATTGTTAACATAATGTAAAATGTTAGAATGGTGAATGTTGCATTAACATATGTTGAAATTTATCACTTTTTTCCAACATCAAGTTACGTCCTCAAAGCTAAACATGGTTAGCATCTGTTTTATTCCATAACAGAAGTTTATCTCGGTGGTTTTGGTTTTTTGTCGTCAGTCAGCGATTGGAAGAGGCCACGTTTGTGATACTACAGCAGTTAACTGCTGAATCAGTGAACATCACATGTCTCTTGTTGTCTACATGCACAGGAAGTCACATTTAACTCTTCCTGTTCTCCAGGAATACAACCGGGATACAACCAGCTGCCGAGCCGAGTCGCCTTGAGTTGTGCTCGGTGACAGAGCCTCGTGTCCGCACGCTGACCGTCTGTCTGCAGATGGTTCCCGTCTATCAGGCGACCTGTGCAATCCAAGTGAGTGTGATTCATCAACGATTCATCGAGTAATTCCAATTATTTGATTATAAAAAATCCTCTTTGCGTTTAAGCCGTTTTATTAAAACGAGCGTTTCTCCCACATCTGCTAAAAGCAGACCTGCAGTAGAAACGTTTTTATGAAACACTGAGAACACAACAGCAGCAGGGACGATGGCGCTGGCACAGTTTAACGTGGGGGCGGAGACTGTTTACACACCACGTACTGTCACGCTGCGTTGAGGCTGAGTGAAAGAAAACAGCAGCGCGGTGGCTGTGATCACCATTAAAACCTTTACTGTGGAAACGTGAAAGCTTGTAAGTTTAAGCTTGATGAAGGCTGACGGCAGGCTGCTATTTTACAGAGAGGCAAACAGGGGTGAGTCTAAAGGGGGGCGTGGGGTGCCCGGCTGCTGTAACAGCAGCATGAAAACTTCGCTAACGTCAGAAAGCCTGCCAAGAAGACGGTACAGGTCCGTTTTTATGCCGTAGTTTTGACTGCATATTTGTTTTATTTTATTTGACCTTTGACTCTACTTGACATTATTTATATATTTTTGCATTTAAGAAAATGTTTTTAATATGGTGCATAAATACATCCAAAGGTCTAGTAGTTGTTCTGACAGATAAAACGTGGTTTTGGGTGTTTATTATTGTTTATTAATAAGACAAAAGCATTTCTCTTCCAGTTAAGTGACGGGGTAATCGATGGCTGAATGTTTGTCCAACTGACACTCTGTTTCTGTTTTATAGTAATATGTGACATTTGCAAAATAATCACTTGGTAAAGGTTTGAACTGAGTCATGGATGGAGGAGCGTCTGATGGCTCAGCTTTTGGAGTTTGGCACCGGCCTCAGTCATGGTGTGTTCGGCTCGGTGTTGCTGGTGTGTTTTCTCAGAGCAGTTGAATCATTAGCAGCAGGATTATGTCTACAGCTCCTGTCTGTCCATCTGCCTCCTCGTCTCCTCGGTTAGTGTGCTTCGTAGCACTGCTGCCAGACGGGTTAAAGGTTAACCAGTGTGTACAGTAGAGTCACAGAAGTATGAATCCCAGGAGTTTCTCTAAATGCTGCGGTTAGATTTTGAACTAAACGTGAGCTCCGTTCTGTACGGCCGTCCACAAAAACCTCAGACACATCCATCACTCTGGTTTTTGTTGGGTTCTTATCCTCGTGGATGAGTTTTGAATCAGATCTTTGTGAACTTGTGGAAATCCCAGTCAGGCCTTAATCTGGATGAATTTCACAACGACGTGTTTATTTTGGTGTTTGGTGGGTGGAAACGCTGCTTTGAAGGGTGGATGTTTCTCTGTTGTGCTCTTGCAGGTGGGGGCAGGTGTGGCGATAATAAGACGAGATTTCCTGAATGCAGGTAGCAGTCACTGTGCCTGCAAAAGGAAGGTTTTATCACAGTGTTTATCAGGAGATACTGTGATGTTCATAGTATGTGGTGGTATTATTATTATTATTATTATTATTATTAGAATAAATAACATTTTAATGCCTTCATGGAAAATCTACTGTTGGGCCTTTTTACAAATAATTATTAAGAATAATGAAACACGCGTCACAGAGTCAGGACTGAATCTCATGCGGCTCTGAAACGAACTGCATTTGGACAATTTAGTGTGCAGGTAAAAACACCTGTGAGCAACAGGTGAGACATGCAGTTAAACTCAGAGCATCCTCAGGTGAAGCTCACCTGAGAGAAGCAAGGTGGAGCTCGTCTCGTTCCTCTTCATGATGCTGCACGATTTAAGCAGAAGCTGCTTAAACACTCTGGAGTTCACCTCTTTGCGTCTGTGTGGAGGCTGGTGGTGAGGAGGGGCTTTAATAATTGGACGCTTCATCTCAAGAATCATCTGCACGTTTTGAATGTTCAAATGTGGTTTTCTTTAAATTATTAATTTAAATGATCTGTAAGTTTGGAACACACTGATTTAAAAACAGAAGAGTTCCCATTAACAGTTTTTTGCCTGCAGCTGTTAATTTTTCCTCAATAACTGTATAATAAGATTAACCTTTGTAAAGACTGCTCGCCCTGCAGCATCCTGTAGGATCACTGCAGAAGCTGTTTAACGATCTTTAACCTTTAGAGGCTGCACGCAGGGCGACGGTGCGCAGGCTGCGGTGCAAAAACAAGGCGGAGCAGACCCACAGCTGTGAAGCTGTTTGTACAGTTTGTTTCTTGAACAATGGTGTAATTGGACAGGATGAGTATTAATCAACAGGCTTCAGGAGTACCAGGGAAACAGTCCGCTCTGCTGGACTTATTTTCCTGGGTCGTCTGCAGTGTGCCGCCCTCCTTCCTCCTGCGGGAACGACTTCCTGTTTTCGTACGGTACGGTATCGTGGGCGTTCACGTCACAGACATTTCAGTGAGCGCTTCAGCCCGCCTCCTCTCCACATATGGACTGATCAGACATACGCCTTAATTAGCCTCAGGGTGGAGTTGGTGGGGCTTTAGGATGTTAACATTGCACCGCCTCCTCCCCACATCTGCTCCCGCTGCTTTGCATTGTCAGAAGGTCAGGGGTCAACGAGCTCCTGTCCTGTGATCAGTGGCCTGAAGGAGGCTTTAGAGCAGGAGGTGTGCATGTTCTCCCTCAGCGCACCGTTATCCTGACGAGTAGTCGTCTTTGTGAAGTAACAGAACTGACAGCAAGCAGGAAGTCGCAGCCTGCAGTGGTGCTGAGATGCTCTGTGGACCAAAGATGAACCTGAGACTCCGATCCTGAATAAAACATTTCGTTTTAGTTCATGTTTTCAGCTACATCTCTTCCATGGATATTCTGAAAGTGATCAAACCATTAAGCTTAATTCTTGCACCTTTTTTCCCTCGTTGTGAATCGGGTGCACCTCCTTATTGTGTGATCTTGCTAAGCCGGGGCGTTGTCCTCGCTGTCACTCAGGGCCTTTGTTTCACAACCTCGTGATTCCCACCAACCAGCGAGCGTGCAGACGGGTTCAGGCTTTTTGTGCTGGTGTAAATCGCTGTGAAACCGCAGACAGACTTGACATCTGACGGTTTGGTTTACGACTGAATTTCTTCCTAACATGTGCCTTTGTTCCCCCGCCTGAACAGTAAAACTGGGATGAGCAACTCAAAATGTAAAGTTGTTCTCTTCCTGGCCTTCGATCATAGTCATCAAGTTAAAAATAACTTCTGAACTCTGTCTCAGGAGGCGGGGCTAAGCTAATCTAACCTGCTCTTTTCTGGTTTGTCTCACCTGTCCTTCCTGCAGGAGGCGATGCGGGGAGCCGGGTGGAGGCGTGGGGTCCGGCCCTGAGGAGGCGTCCTGCGGCTGGGAGGAGCGTGGCCCTCCTGCAGCCCTCCTGTGGCGCTCCGGGACGCTCCTACTAAGATGTCCCTCAGCAGCGGCCCTGCAGGCGGGAAAGGTGTGGACTCCAACGCGGTGGACACGTACGACAGCGGTGATGAGTGGGATATCGGTGTTGGCAATCTGATCATTGACCTGGACGCCGACTTGGAGAAGGACAAGCTAGAGATGTCGAGCAGCAAGGAGGGAGGGGGCATGGCGGCCCCTCCCAGCGCCGTGGCAGCTTTACCTGACAATATAAAGTTTGTTAGCCCTGCGTCCGCCACGGCGGGCAAAGAGAGCAAATCCAAATCCAAGCGCAGTAAAAACTCTAAGGAGAGCGTGAAGACGCCGCACTCAGACGGAGCTAAAAAAGAGGTTCAGGGCCGGGTCCCCGGGGACCTGCCGCCCCAGAACGCCAACTCTGCCCCGAGCAAGGGGACGGACAAGTCGAGTAAGCCCTCCCGCATCCTCCCTGTGGTGAAAAAGGACAAGGACGGGGTGTCTGGGAAAAGCAAGAAGGAGAAAATGGAGGCGGGAGCGGCGAACGCTGAGAAAGAGTCCTCGGTGCTGCCGTTAGGAGCACCTCGAGGCGGACCCTTTGAGGGCCAACAGGTCCCCGAGCTCGCTACGGCCGAGCAGCTCGGGAACACGCCGCTGGACTCAGCCAGGATAGGCCAGGTCGTGACGACGGAGCAGGAAGAGGTGGATGGGGGCGACTGCCGAAATCTGAAGAAAGCGATGGGTGGGGAAAAGGTAAGAGGAATAAAGCTGATGCCTGAACAAATGAAAATAATCGTGTCTCCTTGTTGTTGATGGAGCCCGCATGCTGCACACTGAACATGATGTATGTGAGCGTCGTTTTCGGCGTGCTCCTCGTGGTCAAAGGATCTAAATGTGCTCGCTTTTAGCTCTGAACAAAGAACCAAAGCAAACCAAGCGCTCGTCACTGCCGACCCGGTCGGCCGTGGACAAGCTAAAAGTGGCTCCGTGTGAACCTGAGCTAAGTTAAACTTGGTCTAATCTAACCCAGTTTCTGTTTTTAGATAATCCCACTGTTAAAGCTTCTGCACTAAGACCCGTGTCGTCATTAACAAAGGAGTCTTTGGACCTCTCTGTTCTACCGCTGATCATTTCACTGCACTGGCAGGTGTGTTTTTCAGGGCTGATTTCAGGTAAACACACTTCTCCTTCACAGCTAGCTGGACTGTTCGTCAGAGGTTAAACCGACTCTTTTAAGAATAACTTCAGAAAGCTTCAGCTTTGGGGTTTGTGTGGTTCCTTAAAAAGCCTTAAATTCATCCATTTATTGGAGTTAGTGTGGGGAGTAAACTGAGCCTGCTAATTCAAGATTAAACTGCGATTAAAGGTTAAAGTTGCAGTGGATTGAAGTCCTGAGTGAGCTGTTAATTCAAGATTAGATTGTTTAAGTTTCAAAATAGAACAAACGAAACAGACTAAATTGTCAATTCCACTTAGAAACAAAATATTAATTCTAAAAATAAATCTTAGTTTGTTTTACAGAAGAACAGACAAAACTAACTTTTGTCAATATCAAAGAAACTGAGAACTAAAAGGAAATTCTCAATCTCTCCTTGTTGTATAGCTGAGCTTTTCAAACAGTTTTAACAGTTACTTTAGTCTGACAAAAGCCGAATGATGAATTAGCGCTTCCAGTCAGAGACCGAGGCTACGTCCACACGTACACGGGTATTTTTGAAAACGGAGATTTTCCGTTTTCGTTGTAAAAAATAATCCCGTCCACACACAAAGGCAGAAATGAAGGAAAACGCTGCTATGAACATGCCAAAGCAGCAGGTGGCGCTAGATTCCTAACCGTGCAGAAATGTTGGCCAATCAGAAGTCTAGAAGCCTCGGTGGGAAAAAGTAAACAAAGCTGGGGCATAGAAGCAGAACCGAGTCGTATGTGTGGACGGACAGTAACTGTGTGTATATGTAAGCATTTAAACACTGCAGAGAGTAGAATTAACAGTATTGTAGAAATTCATTTCACCGAAACAATAACGTGGCGCACAGTGTGACGCATGCACCAGTTTATTGTATTTCCAGACTTGCTTTCGGCACAATTTACAGTGCACGCTACTCTGTTTTTAGTCAGACTTGAAATAGCCGAAATACCTTCACACTACGGAACTTCTATGGCTCTTCCGTTCGACAATCTCTCCGGCGTTGGAACCATCATCTGTTTTCTCTTCGGTCACGCTCGGTTGATTTTTCTAGTCGGCACACTCATTTCCTCCATTACCCGCTGGCTGCTTCCCAAACAAACACACGTGCGGCTTGGCACTTGTGCTGCACGTAACAAGTCACGCGACGTGACGCTGCGGCTGTGATTGGTTCGGCTCTGCGCTGCTGAATTTGGATTGGCTGACCTTTTTTTTTTTTTTTTTTTTTTTTTAAGAGGACGAGCGGCGAGGTCTATCGCGATAGCTTAATTTCTCTATCGAGTAAAAGTTATATCGCGATACATATCGTTATCGTTCTATCGCCCAGCTCTACCATATACATTTGAAAATTTGTGATAACGATATAACTGACGATATAATTGACACAAGACAAAATACTTTACAACTCCACAACTTTATTAGTGCAAAAAAACACAAACATTCATCCATCTTCTTCCACTTTATCCGGGCCGGGTCGCGGGGGCAGCAGCCTAAGCAGAGAAGCCCACACCTCCCTCTCCCCAGCCACCTCCTCCAGCTTATCCGCAGGAACACCAAGGCGAGATATACAGGGAGTGCAGAATTATTAGGCAAGTTGTATTTTTGAGGAATAATTTTATTATTGAACAACAACCATGTTCTCAATGAACCCAAAAAACTCATTAATATCAAAGCTGAATGTTTGTGGAAGTAGTTTTTAGTTTGTTTGTAGTTTTAGCTATTTTAGGGGGATATCTGTGTGTGCAGGTGACTATTACTGTGCATAATTATTAGGCAACTTAACAAAAAACAAATATATACCCATTTCAATGATTTATTTTTACCAGTGAAACCAATATAACATCTCCACATTCACAAATATACATTTCTGACATTCAAAAACAAAACAAAAACAAATCAGCGACCAATATAGCCACCTTTCTTTGCAAGGACACTCAAAAGCCTGCCATCCATGGATTCTGTCAGTGTTTTGATCTGTTCACCATCAACATTGCGTGCAGCAGCAACCACAGCCTCCCAGACACTGTTCAGAGAGGTGTACTGTTTTCCCTCCTTGTAAATCTCACATTTGATGATGGACCACAGGTTCTCAATGGGGTTCAGATCAGGTGAACAAGGAGGCCATGTCATTAGTTTTTCTTCTTTTATACCCTTTCTTGCCAGCCACGCTGTGGAGTACTTGGACGCGTGTGATGGAGCATTGTCCTGCATGAAAACCATGTTTTTCTTGAAGGATGCAGACTTCTTCCTGTACCACTGCTTGAAGAAGGTGTCTTCCAGAAACTGGCAGTAGGACTGGGAGTTGAGCTTGACTCCATCCTCAACCCGAAAAGGCCCCACAAGCTCATCTTTGATGATACCAGCCCAAACCAGTACTCCACCTCCACCTTGCTGGCGTCTGAGTGGGACTGGAGCTCTCTGCCCTTTACCAATCCAGCCACGGGCCCATCCATCTGGCCCATCAAGACTCACTCTCATTTCATCAGTCCATAAAACCTTAGAAAAACCAGTCTTGAGATATTTCTTGGCCCAGTCTTGACGTTTCAGCTTGTGTGTCTTGTTCAGTGGTGGTCGTCTTTCAGCCTTTCTTACCTTGGCCATGTCTCTGAGTATTGCACACCTTGTGCTTTTGGGCACTCCAGTGATGTTGCAGCTCTGAAATATGGCCAAACTGGTGGCAAGTGGCATCTTGGCAGCTGCACGCTTGACTTTTCTCAGTTCATGGGCAGTTATTTTGCGCCTTGGTTTTTCCACACGCTTCTTGCGACCCTGTTGACTGTTTTGAATGAAACGCTCGATTGTTCGATGATCACGCTTCAGAAGCTTTGCAATTTTGAGACTGCTGCATCCCTCTGCAAGATATCTCACTATTTTTGACTTTTCTGAGCCTGTCAAGTCCTTCTTCTGACCCATTTTGCCAAAGGAAAGGACGTTGCCTAATAATTATGCACTCCCTGTAATCTCTCCAGCTTTTGGTCACTACCCACAGCTCGTGGCCATAGGTGAGGGTAGGGACGTAGATCGACCGATAAACTGAGAGCTTCGCTTTTACACTCAGCTCCCTCTTCACCACGACGGACCGGTGCAGCGTCCGCATCACTGCAGCCGCTGCACCGGTCCGTCTGTCAACCTTCAGCTCCCTTCTCCCAAAAAAAACTCCATCAGTGTATTTTCACTTAAACAAGCAGCTGTTTTTTATGTGCATTAAAATTATATAAACATGTAACAGTGCAAATGCAATTCCTTGCTGGCAGTTTAACCAAAAGGCATTTCCAGTGGAAACTGGCCGACATCCTCAGCACAACCATGTAGAATGAATAACGACAGCCCGCTAGCATGCGCTACCAAAAATAGTGCTTTGTTGTGTATCTGACGGACGAAAGCTGAACCAGTTCCAGTGAAGCTGCAGCATTTTTACAAACCAGTTCTGGTTCATCTGTTTCACTCAACGATCCACTTTCACTCTTCTCGTTCTGCGTCGCCGCCGTGCTTTTTCCGCCATGTGCGTATGAAAACAAAAGCACTGCACATGCGCGTTTTTACCCATATTCTATCGCCATGTTTCATTTTCTTATCGTTGCCCAACGTTACACCGGTGTTACCGTGAGCGGTATGATATGGCGCAGCACTAGTCCAGACCCTAAAGCCTGATTCCCGTTAAACTCAGTTTTATTTGTATGGCTCCAGATCACAACAGCAGACGTCTCAAGGCGGTTTATGCTGTCAGGTGACAATAAAACAGAGAAACCTTTGAGCAAACGCTCCTCGTCTTCACTCCTCAGGCTAGCGCTTTGTCAACCCACCGGCCAGCGGAGTGGCCCGAGGTTCTGTCGGGTCCCTCGTCAGCCCTCTGCCTCCGTCTGAGATCCAGAGAGAGGCTGATCTGCCTGTGGCCTTGAAAGAAATGTGGCTTGTAATAAATACTGCTCCGGCTGAATGAGGAGGAGCAAGCATGGTCTGTGGCCAATAGTGGAGGTGTAACCCCGCCCCCTGTCATTCTGTCTTTGAGAGCTAGTCTGAGGTTTTCCTGCTCCTCAGCAGTTTTCCCTGCATCCAGGCAGCAGCTCTCATTCTTAAAGAAGAGGACGGTGTGGACCGCCCTCATCGTTGGCTCTCAGCACTGTCAAATTTACCTGAAAACCAACGTGTATGTTCCAGGTGGGTCAAGGTGGGACTTTAAAACCATAATTAAAAACTGCTTCCTCTCAGATGGGGATGGCTCTGTGTTTTGGCAGAGAGACGAAGTAAGGCGTGAAGTTTAAATAGACATTTAACCTGCTGTCAGACAGGAAGTGGAGATGTTCTGCACCAGACTTCATTCACAGAAGCTGCAGTTTTACCTCAGAGAGAGACGGTAGATGTTTGAGTGCCGCCTTGATGGGCAGCCAAGGATTGAAGAAGGTCAAAGGTGCTGTTCCCGTCACGGGGAATAAATGATCTTTATTTCTTTAACGTGATAAGTGGTTCTCTTTGTTTTGGCACCAACTAAACATTAGGTTGGATTTCCTTCCAGCTCTCCTGTGGTTGCACTCACGTGTTTGATTTCTCTCTCGTCTTCTCTGTCCTCCGTCCAGATGGAGTCTCCAGTCTCCACCCCAGCTCCTCCCCCTCTCCACCTCCTCGGCTCCGTCCCCAGCAGCGGCGACATCTCGTCTCCCTGCGAGCAGATCATGGTCCGCACGCGCTCGATCGCCGTGAACACCGTTGACGCGGCGCTGGCGACCGAGCCGGAGTGCCTGGGACCCTGTGAGCCGGGAACCAGCGTGAACCTGGAGGGCATCGTGTGGCAGGAGACGGAGGACGGTGAGAAAAGCGTTATCGCAGTAGATGGCTGCGTAGTTTTATTTTACGTGTGTTTATTTGAAGAACAAAATGAGCGCTCATCAGAGGCACTCGCACTACCCCGGCCTGAACATCGTTTCCCATTCTGCTGAAGAAGAGCCGTGCACACGAACAACGAACCAAACAAGAAGCGAGAGACTCTCGGTTTCTGCAGCAAACCTTTACGAGCTGCGACGGCGAGCGGACACCGCGCTGTCTTCCTGTCAATCCAAATTATTCCAAAAAGAAAGCTTTTCTGCACCTTCACTCCACAAAACTCCCGTTAGATTAGAGAAAAGGTGCTTCATTAATGCTCTGATGTTTCACTGACCTCTCACTGCTGCTGAGCCTCATGCAGCTGCAGTGGTACCAATAACTCAGCCACAAAAATGAAATGATTGGTCCGTCAGTACTTTTTCTTTGCCTTTGGCTGTTGCAGAGAAAAAAACACCTTCTGATATACTGTAACAAACACATGCATCAGTTTTATCAGCTTGGGTTGAACGTTCATGACTCCACCCCTCTGAGCAGGTGTGATGTGCGTGCAGAGCTGCCGATGCTGAGCCAGTGTGGAGCTCTGTGAAAAGATCAGGTCCAGTTTATTGTCTGGATTACGGCCCTGCTGAACAGTCGTGCATCTCAGTTTTTATTCAGTGACGTCCTGTGAGCGTGTCTGCACGTCCTGTGGACGCCGAATGCAGAGTGGCGTGTAGCTGGAGGAAAACCTGTGTGGAGGTGATAGGCTCGGGCAGGAAGCTGTTCATTAGAAGTGCTCCTGTTAGTGGAAAGCTCTGCTGAAGTACTCAATCTCACTCTTTAATTAGCTCCACTGTCAGCCAATCACTGATGCGGTTCGACCTCAGAAACCCGCCGAGCGTGACGCTGGTATGAAAGCGTTCGACATCTGCGTCCCAGCCGGGGAGGAAAGTCGCATCTAGACGTCTGCTTCCTGCTGCACTCGCAGCTTCCGTGCTTTGATACAGTCACGTCAGCACATCGAAGAAAGGAGCTGTAAGTGTGGGGAGTTACTCTGAGGACTCATTTGTTAAAGTGGAGACCCCAGAGGGGAGGAGCTTAACTCCTATCCCTTCATCCTAATTGTGGGGTCAGAAAACTTTTGGCTTTTTCAAACCAACAAAAAATGATGTTTGTACTTCAATGTGAAGTCTTTTGTTTTGTTTTTTTGTTTGTTTGTTTTTTTAATAACTGCACTAGAGATGGACCGATCCGATATTACGTATCGGTATCGGCCCGATACTGACGTAAATTACTGGATCGGATATTGGAGAGAAATAAAAAATGTAATCCGATCCATTAAATATCACGAAAGCACCTCACAAAACTTGCAACACGGCGTAACTCGCCTCATAACCGTAGCACGTCGCAACAGTGTGGTCACGTGATCGAGCGGCTGTGGCGTGCCCTGTGGTCTGGTTGAGTATTTGTAGCCTCGCTACCAAACCAGCATTTCATCAACCGATATATGGAGCGACTGCCTCTTCTTGCTGCTGCTTCAATCATGAAACTGATCAATGATCAGCTGATCGTCTCTCTTCTTTGTTTTTGGCCCACTTTGCACCAGAAAGAGGAAACCAGCGGCTGAACAACAGCAGCACCTTTAAGCTTAAACTGTTGTTAGAATTTATTTAATATTACTTTCTACTCGAGGATCTTTTTCTACAGCTGACGGCTGGTAACTGTGCAGGGGCGGATCTAGCAAAGTTTAGCCAGGGGGGCCGATAGGGCATTAACTGGGAAAAGGGGGCACAAAGACATACTTTTCTTTCTTATTCTCATTTAAACTGTCGAGCTTTTAATAAATAATTATCTGACTCTTACACCCAAAGTTTTAATCTGATGTAAAATGTATAGAAGTCCATTACTGTATATAGTAACTGTTAAGTCTAATATACCCTAGTAAACTATAGTACTTTTTCCTTTGGGAACCATCTGTGCAGTCTGCAATTTTGTTGAAGAAAGATGTTGAATCTATTTAATATTTCTTGAAAAATAATTGATTTCTGTGCATTTTTTTCGCACTGCATCAAATTAAGGTTGATTACGTCGATTAAGCATCATGAGGTGGAGCGTGAGGGGTGGTTCCCTATTTTTTTTTTTTTTGCTGGGAGTTTGCAACCTTATTAGTTTGGTTGCCTAATATTTCTGCTAAGTACTCTTTAAAATACCAGAATAGGGAGGATGGAGCAGGTTTAAGTTTACTAGATTGATCAGTTTTGCTGAACTATGAAATATTTTGGGTGCAGTGCATTTTTTACATACAGTATAACAGAATAGCTTTAGTGTTGTTTATTTAAACTTGAGTATGAACTTATACAAAATGCAGCAAGATATATAAAAAAAAAACCATTTTTATTGATTAAAGAAAACTGTATCAGATTCATATCAGTGTCGGCCGATATCCAAATTTATGATATAAATTTATGATAGTGCTAGCTAAAAACGTAATCTGCATCAGCTGACGAGGAACTGGCTCATAAAAGCACCTGAGGGTGTTACACATCACCAGCATTCATCCGCAGAGAGGCCTCCAGAGTAAGTCCGCAGCCCCAGCTTCTAATGAGCCAATCAGCTGCTTGGATGGTAAAACGGAAAGTCCAGAGCAGCCGAGAGAAGACGGCGACAGGCGCCGAGTGAAAAAGTGAAAGCAATGTGCAGGAAATCCCCCTGTAAGTTTGGCTGAAAGCCAAGGTAAATAAATATGTTTTAAGACGTGATTTAAAAACAGATAAGGAAGGTCCTGTCTAACATGTAAAGGCAACTCATTCCACAGTTTTGGTGCTGCCACAGCAAACGCCCGATCCCCTCTGAGCTCACGATTAGTCCTGGGCACGCTCAGGAGGAGCTGGTCTGCCCACCTGAGGGGCCGGGAGGGTATGTGTGGATGAAGAGCTCAGAGAGGTACAGAGGGGCAGTATTGGACAGACATTTAAAAACAAATAAAAGCAGCTTAAAATGATCCTAAAATGCACGGGCAGCCAATGAAGTGAATATAAAACTGGGTGATGTGCTCACATCTACGAGTGTCAGTCAAAAGACGTGCAGCAGCATTCTGAGCTAGCTGCAGTCGAAGAACAGAAGATCGACTCACCCCAAAATGAAGAGAATCACAGTAACCCAGCCGAGCGGTTGCAAAGACACGGATTACTGTTTCAAAGTGCCAGCTGCCTCAGATGAAAGAAACTAGACCTTACAACCGACCCGATCTGGCTTTCAAGCTTAAGTTCAGGATTTCGGGGTTTGCAAAGCAACACACGGAACAGCAGCGGAGGAGGTCTGAACACCATTACTTCAGTGTTAGAATCATTAAAACAAAGAAAGTTTAGCGCCAACCACGACTTGACGTCCTCCAGACATGTTCGTAAGCGATTTACAGACGACCCATCTTTCTTTTTAAGAGGAATATGAATCTGGCAGTCATCTGCAGAACAGTGAAACGAGAGTCCGTGTCTCCTAAAAATTGAGCCCAAGGGAGGTAAATAAAGCGAAAGCAGGATAGGGCCCAGAACGGAACCCTGTGGTACTCCATGAGACAGCGGAGCACGGGAGGACTCCGTTTGTTAAGTAAGACCTGAACCATTTCAGAACCTGTTACACTGACACACTGCTCCAAACACGAGATTGAAATTTCATGGTCTACAGTGTCAAATGCAGCAGTTAAATAGAGTAAGATAAGAAGGACACTTTCACCAGAATTGCATGATAAAATATGTCATTAAAATTCTTAAAAGTGCTGATTCAGTGCTATGCATTGCTTTAAAACCAGACTGGAAAATCATCTGAACATTTTGTGCATTCAAAAACGGGATCAATTACATGCTACTTTTTCCAAGCGCAGCTTAGATATTAGATATCAACAGCGTTTGTATCTAGCCCAGGTTTCTTAAGAAGTGGTTGCACAATTGCATCTTTGAAATTCTTTGGAACCACACCTGAAGTAAGGCTGCTTTTTAAAATGGTTAAAATAGTTGAACCTGTGGTAGAAGAAACTTCTTTCAGAAAACGGGGAGGGATGGCATCGTAGGGCGAGCCTACAGGCTTTAGATGATCCACCACCTCCTGTAGCTGAGCAAGAGTAACCGACTCTGTTGAAAGACAGCCGAGCAAACTGGAGGATCAGAGGCGTCAGATGTGGGCAAAGTAATCCGCGCCCTAGCCGAGGCTACCTTCTTTATAAAGAAGTGCAGAAACTTTTCACACATTTCATGTGAAGGCTCAAAACTGAGATCAGAAAGAGGGCTTAAACAATATATGTGGTTTCTGATAATTCACCATAATAATGTTTGCAAAGTGTTTCCGCTTTGCTTCTTTTAATGTAAGCTGATATAAGGCCCAGCGCTCTCTTTAATTTTGTAAAGCTGTAAGAAATTCAAAACTCAAGTTGAGTTTAACTGAGCCGAAACACAGTGCTGAAAGAACCTCCGTGCCGAGTAGCTAAAAATGTCTCGTGTTCATGGTTTGCCTGTGTGTTTTTCTGCAGGTATGCTGGTTGTGAACGTCACCTGGAGGAACAAGACGTACGTTGGAACTCTGCTGGACTGCACGCGGCACGACTGGGCGCCGCCGAGGTACAGAAACGACTCAGGCTCACGCCGTTCGGCCGAGATCTCGAGTATAAAACAAGCTCGTTCTTGCTACGCTCAGTCACCACCATGTAAACACGTAGACACGTGTCAGGGACAAACATACAGATGAGCCTGTAGTGAGACACGTGGTCGATACCTGCAGACGTAAACACAGGGAAAGGCTGTAGGTTTCATGCAGGTAAACAAAACAACTTATTATTGCTCATTAATAAGACAAACGTAAGTCTCATCCAATTACTCGATGGAGTAATCAATACTCGATTACTGATAATGGACAGCTGCGGCTCTGTGCGCTGTACGATGGTTTGTTTGAGTCGGCTGCGTGACACCTTTGGTTACCTTTGGTACAGGTGAGGTCAGGTGTGTCTTTCGGCTCGCTGATGTCCACCTCTGTGTTTTTAGGTTCTGCGAGTCTCCCACCAGTGACGTGGAAATGCGGAGCGGCCGCGGTCGAGGTAAGAGGATGCGTCCCAGCAGCAACACGCCGTTGAACGACAACAGCAACTCGTCGGACAATAAAGGCAGCGGCAGCAGTAAGACGCGCGGCGCCACGGCCAACAGCAAAGGGCGGCGTGGGAGTCAGACGGCTGGCTGCGGCGAAGACGCCAAAGCCAGCCCGTCCTCCGCTAAGAGGAAGACAAAGCCCGCCTCAGATATGGACCCCACCTCCAGCTCAGAGGACACCAAAGCGTCAAAGCGCATGAGAACGAACTCGACCGGCGCCGGGACGCCTCTGCCTGGAAGCAAAGCCGATTCACTGCCGCCGCCACAGCTGGACCGGACCTGCCCCTCCCCCGTCCTCATCGACTGCCCCCACCCCAACTGCAACAAGAAGTACAAGCATATCAACGGACTGAAGTACCACCAGGCCCGCGCCCACAACGACCAGGACGTCCGACTGGACCAGGACGGTGACAGCGAGTACGGGGACGACCCCGCCCTCCATCCCGAACCCGCCTCCTGCAACGGCGCCGCCATCTCGCCTGCTCGCTCCACTACACCGAAGGGTCGGGGCTTCGATGCCCCCTCGCCCTCACCAGGCAAGCTGACATCAAAGGTTAAAAAGAAGACGAGCGAGGCTGAGCCTGAGGTGACGGACGGTGGCGAGGAGGGGGCGTGTTTGACTGACGAGGCCAGTAATGACGGCATGGACGACAGGAAGGTCAAGAAAATGACGGCCGGGGGGAAAGCTGAGAAACTGGGACAGAAAGGCTTGAAGCTGACTCGCCCCGCCGGCGCGCCCGGAGTTCCCTCGCCATACTCCCTCCAAGCATCCTCCCCCGCTCTGGGCTCAGTGGTACAGTCCGTACCCAAAAGCCCCCAGCTGAAAAACGTCCAGCCTAAACCCGCGCCCCTCACTGACCCCGCCTCCAGCCCCGCCCATTCCAAGGACAAGAAAAAGAAAGACAAAAAGAAGAGGGACGGCGGAAAGGAAGAGGACAGCCCGAAGGCGATGGGTAAGGCGGGGAGGCCAGAGGAGGGCAAGAGCCCCTACTCTGAGGCGTCAGACGCTTTGCTCAACGGCTCCTCGGAAGCTCAGCAGAGCCGGCTCGCCAGCATCAAAGCCGAAGCCGACAAGGTGTACAGTTTCTCCGACAACGCACCCAGCCCGTCCATCGGCGTGGCCAGCAGGATGGAGGCCGGCCTGGCGCCCACGCTTCACATGACCCAGAACGGAGCCGACAACGCATCGGTCAAGACCGGTAGCCCCGCCTACTCTGACATCTCTGATGCTGGGGAGGACGGCGAGGGTAAGGCAGAGGGGGTAAAGGTCAAGCCAGAGCCTGACCAGGGACCTCGTGAGAGCGCCAAGAAGGCGCTGTTTCCCCCTCAGGCGTCCAGTAAAGATTCGCCGTACTACCCCAGCTACGACGCCTACTACTCCCCCACCTATGCCAACCCCAGCCCGGGACCAGCGCCTGCAGCACCACCTCATGGTGAGATAGCACAAGTGAAAGTGAAGAAAGAGGAGGAGCTTGAGGTGGGAGAGGAGGGAAAACTGAAGGAGGAGCCTCAGGAGGAGAGAAAGGTGGAGCCAGGGCCTCCGCAGCCATCAGTCATCCAGCAGCGCTCCAACATGTACGCCCAGCCGCTCTATTACAACCAGTACTACGTCCCTCCCTACTCCTACTCCCACGAGCAGGCCTACCACGCCCACCTCTTGGCCTCCAACCCTGCCTACCGTCAACACTTCGAGGAGCAGCGACAGCGCCACGCTGACAAGAAGGCGGAGAGCAAAGAGCGCGAGGCTTCCGTGAAAGAAGAGTGGAAGCAGAAGGCATCGGTACCACCCACTCTGTCAAGGGCGCCCAGCCTCACGGATCTGGGCGCCAGGGGAGGCGTGAACCCAGCGAAGCCCAAAGAGCCCGCCACGGCTTCGGAACAGGCCAAGTCGGTCATCATGGCGAAGGGAGAGGACTCCAAGGCGCCCGCCGCCCAGCCCGAGGGTTTGAAGATCAAGCTGAGTGAAGGAGGGCATCACGGGAAAGAAGAGCCAAAGTCAGGGGCAGAGCCGGGCCGAGCAGCGAGCGTCGAAGCTGCCATGTGGTACAGACAGGTACAGGTGTCCTCCCTCTGTCACGGCACGTTCCACCTCGCTTGTGTTTTAAGATTGATTGAGGTTAGTTTGATGCTGATGAAGGTTTCTCCCTCTCTGCAGGAGCCCGACTCACGTCTGTGGTCCTACGTCTACCCCAGCAAATACTCGGAGGCTCCCAAACTTCAGGAGGACGACAGGTGGAAGGAGGAGCGGGACAGGAAGGTGAAGGAAGAGAGGCCGCGGCCCAAGGAGAGCCTCCAGAAAGACGAGGCGGCGAAGGAGGTGGCGGAGGGTAGGACGCAGCTGCCCCCCGAGGAGCTCCGCGGGGGCGGGAAGGAGGCGCGCCCGCCTCACATGCAATTCCCCTCGCCGCTGGCCCAGCATCAGGGCTACGTGCCCTACATGCACGGACCGTACGCCTACAGCCAGGGCTACGAGCCGAGCCACCCCGGGTACAGAGGCATGCCCTCGGTCATGATGCAGAATTACCCAGGTGAGAAACTCAAACACGACATAAAGCAGGCGCAGCACAAAGAGAGCGCGAGGGCGGCGAGGGCTGGAGAGTGAAAACCAGCGAGGAGTTAAATTAAAAGCCACGTTTCTTTGTGGCGTCCGAGGGACAAGCGAGTGCCAGCTGTTGGTTTTGGTTTCTGTTTAGGCTCGCCGGTAAACCTGCCGACTGTTCACGGTGATACGGCTTCAGGAAGCTGAACTTCAACATGCAACTTCCTCTAAAATCCACCAATTTTCACTTTTTTCCACATTTCTGTGTAAACAAATGAGATCAGGCTGTTTTAGACCAGCCGACGCTTCAAATCTACTTCTGCTCATTTTCATTCACGTTATTAATATAAAATTAGACGAATGCGACGCACGGCCCCGGATGATCAGACTTTCACTGGCCCCCGAAAGAAAGCGCTGTAGAGTCGATGCTGAGAGCTCGACCGAACTCTGACAGGTTTAAAGATCTTTAAGCTATCTCGCCACTGCACGTGTAATCCTGGCTACGGTGGCCACTGTGGGACAAACATGCTGGTCAACAAAGACGCATCAAAGTCACTGTTACTGTTGCTTGCCTCACACTGTAAGTGGCCTTGTGGAAACGGTTGTGGCGCTTTAGACTGAGGTGAGAAGGAATAGGATGAGATTTTGTTAAGGTGGCGTTGTCTCGTTCCTTCCTGTCATGTGTTTGGTGAAGGATAAAACACGTGTTTCATATCTGCAGTCTGAAGATGCAGGCATGGATTTAAACGCCTGCGATTTCTCTTCTCCTCTGCCTTTGGCGTCATGCATTTGTGGGCGGTCTCTAGCCACATACATAAAATGTGATGTTTGGATCCATCTCAGCCATTGTGTTCAAAGCTGGTGGGGGAAACATCCTGAGTTTGTTGGAGAACACAGTTACACACTAATCACCACTGAAAAATGGCGTACTGACCTTTAGAGCTGCTGCCGCCACGTCATCATGCCGAACCTATGTTTGAACCTTTATGTTCAAACATAAACATCAT